>NC_137888.1:39275836-39875836 GCF_963455335.1 Martes martes
TTACATTGGTCAGTAACATTGTTTTAAAATTTGTTGTGTATTTGCTAATCCTTTGATAAATGTTTCTATATTATTTTTTACTACATTTTAGAAATATTCTTAGAGTATTAACTTATTTAAGGCTTTTGGTTCATACCACATTCTTCCCAGAAAGATTATCCCAGCCTTTATTTTACTGCTAATAAATAATCCTGGTCAACATTACTTAACATCTTTTGTCACAACTGACATCATTGTTTCGCAAAGGTATTTTCTGATTGTTTTACAACTATGTAGAGATATGCCAGGTTTAGCTCTGCTTAGCTGCCAGCATTTTAATTTAATGGCATTTAGTGAATAAAATAGTGTACAATTAAATAGTATCTAATTAAATTACCAGGAATACTAAACTCACCACTGTTCAAGTATTCAATTTCAGAATATCTGTTTTCCTTTTAGGAGTTATTGTAAGTGTATGTGTGTCTTTGATAGTTCAGAAATTCTTTAGCTTTGACTGTGAATCTTTGCTTTGAAAAATAGGACTTTTTGGAAACATCATTAGTGAATTTTTAATGACTGTGAGAATGGTCATTTATATAATGATCACAGTATCTAACATGTGTATGTGATTTCCAATGATGGCACAGGTGTGAGCAGATTTTAGAGGAATTAACTTTTCCATTAAGCTATAATGAAGAGAATCAATAGGCTCAAACAACTCGTTTCTGTCATAGTTCTCATTTGTATTTTAGTACTTTGCAAATGGGTCTGAAAGAGTAGTAATTGTTGGTGATTACTCATTTCTTCTATGACCTAGTAAAGTACATTAACATTAGTATTTTCATCCAAAGGTAAATTCAAGGTTTAAATGGGTATATCTTTTTCTAATTGAAATTTATATTGTACAGTACTACTCCAGAACTTGTTCACATTCCATTTTGGAAACAGGAACTTTGAGAAATCTGTATTTTATACACACACACACACACACACACATTTTATATACATATGTATATGTATATAAGTACATATATATAAATTCAAATATATAAATTATATATATATAAAATATGATTAATTTTGTTGTACTTTTTTTGAAAGCATCCTTCTTTGTTAATCCCTAATTATACTTCTCTGTTCTTTTCTCATCTATTCCCTTCTTTCATTTTTTCTGCAGCTACTTCTTAATTGAGTCCCTTATAAACTTTGACCTGTACTCCCTACCTTCATTATTGCTTCACTTACATCTAAATTATTTTTCCAGAAACTTACCTCTGAGGATGCCAGTGAGATTCCTTTAGTGGCTTCTTGCTGACTATAAAATAAAACCCCCACATGTAAATCAAAAGCAGTTTTCATGTCAGGCCCCTTTATTTTGCCAGTGAACATACCGAGGCCCAGAGAGGTCAAATGACTTTCTCCAAAAGTTGAATCCACTAAGTGGAAGAATTGAAACTCTAATTGAAGGGTTAACCTTTGCTTTATTTCTTTATTGCTTTATTTCTTCAGAGATGATACTATGGTTTTTTTTTGTCCTTGAACATAATACAGCTTTTTCCAAATGTACTTTATGCTATTGAGCTAACACAAAAAAATCAGATTGTCCAGTCATGCTCATACTAACCAGAGATCTTAACCAGTGTCAAGCTTTATTAATAATATCAAGGACACAAGCAGTTAAAATGTACATGTGAAACAGGGAACATCCCAAATGATTCCCCAGATCTTTTTTCCCATATCAAACATAAACTCTTTGACCCAGAATAATAGATACACCTTTTCCATTCATACTCCTTAAATAAAAACACAACAGAAGAACTTGCCCTACTTGAGTGAATCCTTATTGTCTTCCACCAAGTCTTTACTCATTCTGTACTCTCTCTCTCTGTTTGGTCAAATCCTGTGCATCTTTCAAGGAGCACCTCACATGTACTTCCTCCCAGTTGGATGTAATCTCTTCCCTTTATTATCTTTCTTATTTATACTGATTATTAATTGCTTTTCTACTTAAATGTAAAGTGTACCTGAGGTCTTCATTTTTCTCTCTCCATTAATTATAATTGTACTGCATGCCCAGGCACTTTGTTTCAGAAATAAATATGACAATCCTAACGTGATACTTTCTATACAGAACCTTTCCCATAAATATTTTGGGAAGGAAAGGAAAGGAGGAAGAAAGGGATATAGTAGTAATAATCTTTGCAAGGTTAAATTGGATGTCATTCTTCAGACAAGTTTAATAAAGCATTGAACCTTAGACTTTGTTAGAATATTCTACCTACATGTTGAATGTAAATTTAAGTTAAAAATAATAGGTCTAAAAAGAGTAAATTGTCTCCCTAATATTTACAGGATATTTGATTCTTGAATATTATTCCGTGGTCAGATTAAACAGCTACTAACTCGCTCAATGAATATAGTTTTTGGAATCATTACTTAAAAACTTTAAGCCCTTGGCTGTGAATTTCTTTTGTTGTTTTTTAAAGACACATTTTTCAAAATCAGAGTAGACTTGTTTTATTATAGGATAATTTGTGTTGCAATGAAAAGTACTCCAGATTTAGTAACTCAAAAATGTATAAGTGAACTTCACTAATTTTTGAAAATGACTTTTGTAGTGTGTTGGTTCAGCTAAGTTTGCCCTGGAGTAATATACAAATATGTATACATACTTGGGCCACCTTCTAAAAATATAAATCTAACTTGAAATCTGTTTGATAGTAACTGTAATTTTGTTTCTCCCCTTTCCCTCAAGTCAATGACACACTTGATGACATCTTTGATGGCTCTGATGATGAAGAAGAAAGCCAAGATATTGTAAATCAAGTTCTTGATGAAATTGGAATTGAAATCTCTGGAAAGGTATGAATGTCTTCCATCCTCGGTTGGAAATCGATTCTACCAATTTTGTCACTTAAAGTTAGCTTTTGCTGTTAGAGGCATCTTTTTATATATTTGAATGGCAAACGTTTTTGTAGCATATCCTTTGTGTCCTTGCCCAAATGTTTGATAATGCACATTTTTTTTCCTTTTCCTTTAATATAGATGGCCAAAGCTCCATCAGCTGCCCGAAGCTTACCATCTGCCTCTACTTCAAAGGCTACAATCTCCGATGAAGAGATTGAACGGCAACTCAAAGCTTTAGGAGTAGATTAGTCAGAAAAACCATACTATTTTGCTTACTTATAATTATTTAGGAAACCAGGCACAGTGCAGATTCCTTTTACAAAACACATTTATTTGCAAAAATGAAGACCATGGAACAAACAGTTGTTTCCTAACCCATGACTATTTTGAATCTTTTACCAAAGAATGACAAGGATGCAAAAATGGGAACAGTTTGGATTTTAATTAGAACTCTTTAGAAGTGATGATGTGTAAAATGTTTGACTTCTCTTCTGCATGGCATAGAGAAATTATATTCGTTACTTAGTGTTTATGTTCTGTCTTTTTGCAGTGAATACAAAAATCTTGTTAAACGCCACTAGGCACCAAATAAAGAGACATGTAAAAATATTAAAAATATATCATTAATTCTGTATCTGTTGCTTGTACTTTGTTAGCGATATGTAGTATGACCATAGGCAGTTCACCTGCCAAATTATTTTTAAATGATCCAAAAGAAGAGTGCTGTTTAAACACCTGTCCTAAAAATAGTCATGAGCTTTTCTTTTCTTTTTTTTCCTTTGGGAGAACATTCTAGTTGGTAAGTTTATTACCTTTCAAAATGTGCTTGGCACCTGCCTTAAACAGCACAAATATATTGTGCACATCTTTAAATTATTTTAATGGACAGAAAAGACTTAAATTTTAAACCAAAATTAAGGCCTCTTAGAAAACTTATCCTGGCTCTCTTTTATAAAGCTTATGAAAGTAAATTGAATGAATTAGCAAAAACAGACACTGAATTAATAACATTTTATAGTAATAAAACTGTATTTTGGTCTTTCTTCCAAGAACTGAGAAAACTTTCCCCATATAAAATATAATTTAATCTCTGTTTAATTTTGATCTTCAATAATGTGTATATTGAACCCTCTGGAAGCCATCCTTTTTAATTTAACACTACTATGACAATAGTATGACAATACTTGACCTAAATTTTAAAATAAAAAATAACATTTTTTTCTTGGTAAATAAACTACAACTTTGTCAGAAATTATTGCCTAAATGTGTATTAATGTATTAGCAGTATTTTTTAAGGTGAAGTAGCTATGGTATTTAATGTATGTATAGGAAGTGAGAAAAAATAAAATGGCAGATTAGTTAGGGATAGAATTTAGGATTAGGTTTGTTTAAAAAAGTCACACTGTAATATATGGGTTCTAGCATATCCCACCATAAAAACTGTAGAGGAGATCAGATAGGTGTAAACCTGGTCAGCTTATGAGGATGGACATTCTGGTCTAATATCGACAATGTAAATCCCATTTTATGACAGGGTCTACATGTGGCATATGGGTTGGTGGGAAGAATGTAAAGTTTATATTGTTTATAATTCATAAACCATTGTATGATGTTCAAAGATCAGGTCGCATTATTGATAGTATTAAATAGTTTCCCTGACCATTGATGGGTCAAAACATTTTACTGGATTATGGGATGTTAACCCAGAATTTGTTTTGATTCTTGGATGTACTTAATGATGCCAACTAACTTTATTTACTTTCTTGTTTACATGCGGGGGCTTTTGTTTTTAAAAATTATTTTGTTAAAAAAAATTCCAATAAAGATTTATTGCTATTATGCTTTTTTCCTTTATCTTTTACTCTATTATTGGCTTCTGCTAAATTAACATTTTTATGCATATCTGGTAATTTTTCAAAAGAATGATTTTTATTATTTTCCTAGAAAGAAAATTAGGTAACTCTCTTCCTTACATTTTCACAAATGTCATTTCTATGAATTAGCAGCTGATACAGGACTGATGTTTATGAATGGAGTAAGCCTAAGAATTGGTGGTTTCGCATGAAATTGATCTGATGACTCCTTTTCTAGAACTTGCAGGGGATAAACATTTTTAAAATTCTATTTTTAAACAGGTAAGTCTTAGTGATTTCCTTTATTTCCAATCATACATGGATACTATAGAAGGCTCTGGGACCCAAAGGAGAGAGGGGAGCCATTCTAATTTGGCTATATTTATAAAATGCTCCTGTGGTCCATTTTCACAGTCATAAGTTTTATACTGTTACACTATCCTTTACTAAAAATAAAACTTACTTTCAATCCTTAAGATTAAAAAACAAGGATTATTATACATTGAATTCAATGAAAATATAATTGACCCTTCAACAATGTGGGTATTACTAGTTAGGGGCACTGACCCCAGGCAGTCACAAATCCACACATAACTTTTGACTTCCCAAAAACTTAATTACTCATAGCCTACTGTTGACCAGAAAACTTAACGAATAACGTGTCAATTAACACATATTTTGTATGTTACCTGTATTGTATTTTGTACAATAAGATAAAGGAAAATGTTAAAAAAATCATAAAAGTAAATACATATATGGTACTGTCTATATTTATTGAAAAAAATCTGCATATAAGTGTACCTGCAAAGTTTAAACCCATGTTGTTCAATGGTCAACTGCACTGACTTGTTTTTTTTTTTTGCCTTGCTTTCCCTAACTTCTCTTTTTTGGCAAAAGGATTGCTTTAACAACTGTTGTCAAGCAAGAGGTTGCCAATAGAGAGTAAAAGAGCATAGCAATACCTCTGTTATCAAGAAGGATGCAGCCCAATGTCACATTCTATTACTGGATGTAAAAACCATGGGGGTGGGGGGGCGCCTGAGTGGCTCAGTGGGTTAAGCCACTGCCTTCGGCTCAGGTCATGATCTCGAGTCCCGCATTGGGCTCTTTGCTCAGCAGGGAGCCTGCTTCTCTCTGTCTCTCTGCCTGCCTCATTGCCTACTTGTGATCTTTCTCTGTCAAATAAATAAATAAATTCTTAAAAAAAAAAAAGATTTAAAAAAAAAGTCATGTGTGGTGGAGATTTCAGGGTATCAGAGAAGTGGAATGTGGTATGAAAATGTCAGTACTGATGATAAAAGCTAGCCTTAGAAAACATAAAATGACCATCTGTCAGATGATTGTGTTGTGTAGACTACATTCTGTGCTCTGAGAGGAGTACCTGGCAATGGCAGGCCCAGTGGAAAGGGGCTCAAGATTGTGACCCTTTAAGACCAGAGATAATCTGGTAGCCTTGGGCTTTATTTTATTCAGCCTGCACGGTGATACATATTTTATTACTTGCATTTGAGTGCCTTTAGGAGAAAACTGTACTCTCCCCTTAGCCCCAAGTACATCCCTTACTAGCTCAGTAGCCACACTTTTAGCCTGATCCTTGTGGGCCTAATTTAAATATGTGCTCCTATTTTAGATACTCCCTTGTTAAAACACGGTGTGTGTCTAGAGACCAATGATGGCTTCCTCCTTTGATGCCATTATTTAGGTTTTTGTAGCAACAGAAAAATGGATCAGCTTTTCAATTTCCTCTCTAGAAATTGAGTCTTGTCAAGGGACTTATGACCATTCTTCCATACTTACTTCCTATAAAAAGTCAATTGGATTGAATTCACCTTAGAGGAAGCCTGGGGAGTGTAAAGTTTTATTTAGGGCACTCTAATTATTGGAGCACCACACAACAGACAGTTCCCTTACTGCGCCCCGCCCCCCCATCCTCCCCAGAACTTGAATGCAGGTGCGCACAGACACACTGCTCCCATCCCTGAACACTGAAAACATTTTTTTACTAGATCAATCTTTCCACCATTAGAGATGGAAAGGTAAATTTATGAATGAGTGTCAACCACCTCTACCAGATAAAACTGAATGTATGAATTGTATAACTGACAAATCTGTTCTAATGGACTATACTAAATTCCTGAAGATTTACCACTGAAGAGTTCACAACAACATAGGATGGAAAGACTACGGCTAAAGTCAGCTTTGCCATTTATTCTCAAATAATATTACCAAATTTGCCTCGGAAATTACATTTGCTATTTGTTTAATTGCAGTTTAGCACTCTAAATAACTTACCTATTTTTTATAAAAAGATCAATATCTATTAAAATATCTCATTAATACAAATAAGTGAACAGTAAGTACCAGTACACTTAAACTAACTTGTGAGTAAAGATTTGCTATTTCAGTATTAAGTATTGATTCAAAATAATTCCTTTTAAGGAGAAAAATTACTTCCCAATGTTTGTTGTATCGAAACTGGAATGACCTTATGGGTGAATGTCTGATAAGATATGATCATATATATATGTGATGATGATAGCAGCATACATACATGCTTATTTTTTATTAAAGATTAAACGTACCCAGCAGATTCATAAAGAGCAAAAAGTCACTACTCTGATTTATTTTGCATTACATTTTGTTTCTATTTGCAACTTTCAGACATGCATATTTGCATTTTTGTGTATGTATGTAGGATGTATTTATGTTTGTATATACATCCTATCCCTGCCATTTGCAAACTGAAGAATCCCTTTGCAATCAGTGTGTGTGGTAAGCTGGTGAAGTATACAGAGAAGGAACTGACATATCTACATGGCTGAATAATTTGGAATTTACTCTTGAATAATAAGTTTTTGTATATATATATTTTGTTCAACATTTCCTGGGTGCTAGATGTATACTTAAGCATAGATGATTAAGCCACTGAAAAAAATATTTTTTTGTTAATAACACATCAGAATTTCTCGTCTTCCAATTCTTGGTGATTATGCATGCATGAACACATAAGATCTATAGAGATTATGACCTGTACAATGCTTGGTCTTAAATTAATATAAAAACCATGATACTGGACAGTATAACTTAGTAAGCATTCTAAATCAGTAATAAAAGTTGGTCTAATTATTTCCATTTGTGTTATAAAATAAGTTAGATAAACATTGCCAGCAGATTATTTTAAATGCAAAAAAGGCCTCTTAGATATTACCTTATAGTTTGCTTCTACATGCAAGTTTCAAAGAAGTGCATTCTTATAGATTAAATAAATATGTTCCTTGGATATAATTCCCCAAATTTAAATACTTAGTATGTCAAGCTTTTTCATCAATAATAAATCCTACTCTCTAACCAATTAAACCAAAATGATGTCTTTTTTGAGAGGATAGCAGATGATTTTCTGGGTTGTGAGACTTAAATTATGTTATTAAGTTAGGCACCCTTCAAGATCGTAGCGGTTGTTAACAGCCCACTCCTTTGTTGATTTAACAAAGATAACATGCCGACTAGGCGCAAACACTTTCCGGGGAATGGAGGAACAAAGACAAACAAACCAGGTACCATTCTTGCGCTGTTGTAGCTTACAGAAGAGCTGTTTGGGGTTCAAGAATCCATAAAAGATATTTTCTATAAACATCAAAAAAGCTAAATCTCTGGGAAGAATAAAAAGATAAAAGTGTCACTTCTGATTAAGATTTATTTCTAAATGCACTAATAAAATTCAAAGGCACCTCTGGCTCTTAAGTGCAAACTATTCAGTTCAAACTATTAGAGCTGATGGTAAGCAGGACATTGTTTAATCAATTTTCTAATTGTATCTTCCGTTGTGATATTCTTTACTTGGCATTGTGACTGAAATGTTAAAAAGCTAATAAACAGCCTTTGGAAAAGGAATCAGACTAGAAGACCCACATGCACACTGTGTGTGTGTGCGTGTGCATGTGTGTGTCTGTAGATAGAGCCAGAGGGAGAGAGAGAAAGAATGTGAGAGGATCACTGTTTTATTCCTGTTGGTATCTTTGGTTGAAACATGCACAGTTTGGCTTCAGAGAATAATTCCTTTAAAGAAAATAATTCATCAATATTTAAGTTGTATTCTTTTTTAAAAAAGTAGAAAAGCCCTGTAAAAGTTACTGATATAAAATGATTTTTGAAGCCAACCAAATAACTAATTTCTATTTTCGTTGGAGAAGAGAAAGGAATGAAAAACAAAAAAATTGGCTGTCACACAATAATAAATTTTATCTGCATTCAAGATGTTCCTTAGAAATAGTAAATAAACTCTGATTAAGACTTGTTTTCACCCGTTTTTCTCTCTGCCTTCGATTGCAAAACCAAACTCTTACTACTTCTTTCTCAAGATTCAGTTCTTCAGCCATTCGCATGATCTCTTGAGAGGAAGGTTTATTCTGTTCTCCGAAGTGCCTCTCCAGAGCATCTTTAGCAGCAATACTAAGGGGAGGGGTGTAGAGAAGGGTGAGATGATAGTGTTTTTATGATGTTTTGGCAGATCAAAATTAAGTAATGTTGAATATCCTAAATATCAACATTAATACCGTTTAAAGACTTTGAAAACCCTTCCAAAATGTCAACAAAGCTAAATATGCAGTCTGTAGAGTTACTGAGCCAAGTAACAAGAGGAAAGTAGTAAGATGTTCTGGGCTTTCTGTATTTATCCCACTTTGTGCCACTAGAGGGCACTGATTTCCTAAAAAGGAAATGAACACTGGTGCAGGCATTTCTAAATGTCTCTCAGAAATCATTTGTTATTTACAATAGACGAAGGTGTTTAGTGAACTCATCGACCAAAACAAAACCTGTATTTTAGAATTTCCTCTGTAATTTTCATGCAAATTACCAAAAGATCAACAGTTTATCTGGTTTGAAATGCAAGGTATCATGTTGGACTTTAAGACTGAAACACTGATGACTAGTTTTGCTTTTTTTTTTTTTTTTTTTTTAGATTTTTATTTATTTATTTGACAGACAGAGGTCACAAGTAGGCAGAGAGGCAGGCAGAGAGAGGAGGAAGCAGGCTCCCTGCGGAGCAGAGAGCCCGATGTGGGGCTCAATCCCAGGACTCTGGGATCATGACCTGAGCCGAAGGCAGAGGCTTTAACCCACTGAGCCACCCAGGCGCCCCTAGTTTTGCTGTTTTTAATAACATAGATACCAAGTTGCCAGAGCAAGATGTATCGGAAAGGGCAGCAGAAATGATCACTCTTTGTAGAAGTGATTGTTCAGTTTGTATTTTATCTAAGACTTGTAGAGCAAGTGTTCTTGAATCAAATAACCTACTTTTCTATCAAATGTTAAGAATTACTAGCTCTCCCTTTCTCACTACTAAATTACTAAATTATGCTTTTTCACCAATCTTGTTTTTTCAGTTGACTCTACTCACCATACATTTATGTTCCGTTAAACCTATATTATCCTCACTCTTCTGTTTATATTATATATTCCATCTCCTCTGAATGTTTTAATATCTTAAAAGAATACCTTATTGTTGTTCTTCGCTTCCTTTTTCTTTCATTTGCTCCCACTTTTTCATTGTACAAAGCTGTAATGTGGGGGAAAGAGAAATGATTACAAAAACAAAGTAGGTTAAAAAAATCAGATTTGAGTTTCAAATTTTCTTTGTAAAGCGATGCAAAATAAAGTCACTATACATTTTTGTCTTAGATTTTTGTACTCTACATTATTTTATAGTACAAGACCAAGATACAGATGTTAATGCAGAAATATTAACTTTGCACAGACAACTGTCTATTAGTGATATCCTGACCATACTTTTCTTGGAACACTTGCTTTAAATGCTTTCAAGCCTTGCTTTTTATCCAGCCTTCTCATTAGTTGAGTAGATAATTTTATTACATTAGCAATTGCTTCTGTACTTACTTGGAAGACTGGTGTGCGCAAATGCTCTGGTTACAGTAATATCGGGTTATAAAAATTCATGTATGATCACTACAGTACGAACAGAGCCAGAAAATCTGGATGTGTTAAAAAAAATCATTTCACCACTTCACGCCTCTGCCACATTATCCAGAAAGCGTCCTTATGCAGCTTCTTTTCTCACTATATTTACCTTCTCAAGAAACTTATTTCTGCACATGCATGAGCTTTCCTCTTTTCGGGAATATGAAACATTTATTTTTCATCTGAAAGAGAAAAAAGCCAACTAAACTGCAAACCTCTCTGCTTTAACTTAAATCCTAGCAAGGAAGCCATCGTTTTTAGGTTAAGACATCACAGAGCCTATAGCTTCAGTACCTCCTACTTGCTCAGCTTCCTCCAGCCATTTAGATAATATTGCTTTTAGCTTGCATGCATTTTTAAAGCTGAGCTGCAGGTTCTCGAATCGGCAGATAGTTGTTTGACTGAATTCAGAGCCGTGCACAGCTGCCAGGGCTTCCCCGACGTTGGTCTGGGTATAGCCTGTGAAAGGGCAGGAGAGATCTGTTAGCTTCAGCTCTTCTAGAAGCATTCATTTTGGCCGGTTACCACAGAAATTGTGTCTTTCTTCATCGACTATTAGATATTGCTTTTAAGCATCTATTCATTGGCAATTTAGAATTGCTTAGTAAGTTCAGTGCAGAATTGCTCAGGACTCTAAAAAATACTTCTAGTTATTTTTTTCTAGAAGTCAAAAGAATTCAGACAGGAACCCCTGCCATTCACAATATTTAGTGAAACAGGATAGGTATTCGTAAACGTGTTATATATAAGACACTTACAAATTCTTTCTCTCTACTATTATTAAATATCTGATATATGCTCAACAATATAGTATATTAAATATAATGCATAAGTTATAATGATATAAATATTTTTATCTCAACTGTAAGAGTACAAAATTCAACTATATTGTTAAAGGGTACCAAATAAAAATAAGAATTATGCTGACTTTCCCTGAAAACGTGTTTATTATGGCACTGTGATCACCCAATGTTTTACATGTATTTCTGAGCACATTCATTTTATCATTTGGTAATGCTTCTATCTTCAGGCCAAAGCTCCGTTTAGATTGTCCCAAAATATTTTTAGAGTACAGGTTAGTATCAACCATCAACACAGAATTTGAAATACAGCCATATGAATAACAAACTGAAAATGGCTGTTACAAAGATGCCCACCGCTGCTTATTCCATATAGGAACTGCATATTAATTCAGGGCCTAAAGCTATGTATCTGTATGCATAAAATAGCTACGTACAATGCCCATCAATAAATATCATTACAAAATTACCTGTGCTTCATTCCACAAGTGCAGAGGGTGGAACTATCATTTTCACTTAAAAGATACACTACTTCATGAATTCAAGTCAAGGTTAATTATTATAGTTATTTTATGTTAAAAACACTATTGAATAGAAAGTGTGTAAAGGCTATGAACAGACAGTTCTCAGAGAATTACAAATGACTGTAAAACACGTGAAATAACACTTTTCAATCTTCACTCATAAATTTAAAATGAAACCACCAGAGCACGTGAGTGACTCAGTCAGGTGAGCATTGGACTCCTGATTTCGGCTCAGGTCATGATCTCAGGGTCACAAGATGAAGCCCCATGTAGGGCCCTGCACTGGATGTGGAGCCTGCTTAAGATTCTCTGTCTCCCTCTCCCTCTGCCTCTGTCGTACCACTCGCACGCGCTCTCTCTTCCCTTCTCAAGAAAAACAAACAAACAAAAAACAAAAACAACCCCAAAACCCACCACGGGAACCACTTTGACTTGTCTGATTTGCAAAGATCCAAAAGATTAGACCATAGTTTTCCTTCAATAATTTATTCTATGTGCTGCCAGTCACTGTTCTAAGGGTTGAGGATATGCTTTTAAAGAAAAATAAAAATGGATAAAGAAAAAACTACTGCTTTCATAAAGATTATATTCTAAGGAGTTTGCCAAGAGACGCTCATGGTGGTGGTAAAATTTGGCATAACCTCTATATAGACCAATTTGATAACATCTATCAGAATTACAAATATACGTGCACTTTAAGAAATTGTGTATATTGGGGCGCCTGGATGGCTCACTGGGTTAAAGCCTCTGCCTTCGGCTCAGGTCATGATCCCAGGGTCCTGGGATCGAGCCCTGCATAGGGCTCTCTGCTCAGCAGGGAGCCTGCTTCCTCCTCTCCCTCTGCCTGCCTCCCTGCCTACTTGTGATCTCTGTCTGTCAAATAAATAAAATCTTAAAAAAAAAATGTGTATATTTATACAGGTACAAAATGCCATCGATAGAGTCAATCATTGTACGGTGGTTTTTAACAATGTAAGATTGGAGACAACCTAAATTTATCATCAGTAGGGGACTGGTTAAATAATATATTCATGAAATGGAATTTGATAGACCTATTTAAAAAATGTCTCAAAATTAATAAGGAAAGCTCTATCAGGTAAATGGTTAAATTAAAAAAATCTGAAGAAATATAAGTATTTGCTTATATGTGCAAACAGTATCTCTGGGAGGATGCGAAGAAACCAACAACATTGATAAGCAGGAAAGACAAACATAAAAAATACATTTCACTTATACCCTTTATGCCTTTGAATCATATGAATGGCTCATCTATTCAAAAAAGTTCAAACAAAATAGGGAGAAAAACGAGCACTTCAAAGTTAATCTTGAGGTAGGTAAATTGAAAAAAAAATCAATTTAAAAATCTATGTATTTAGGATATTAAGAATTAACAAGGAAATAAAAGGGGTTTTTTGGTAGGATTTTCATAATTGGACTAACTTAAATCCATAGCACAGATGTAGAATGAGAAGTATCGTGGACTTCTGAGCAGAGAATAAGAGACTGAACAGTAATATCAAGGATTTGCAGACCAAGTTGTACGCCCATTACCCTTAAGAAGTGCATACCTAACTTAATTCTTCTCACTTTAAATTCATTGGCAAACTTCTCAAGTTCTCGGATTTCTGGAGAATCCATGTCTATTGGCTCTTCAACCAATTTACTTTTCCGCCTGAGTTCCTGCTTGAAATCAGTGACTGTGGGGTCCTCTGCCAAGAGAGGCTGGTGCATGGGAGGAAAGCCATGACTCAAGGTATGGTCAGGAAACTTATAAAGACAAGGTGTTAAGCTCCCTGTGAATAAACAAAGAAAGAGAAAGAAAAGGGCCATTTGTAATTATCCACCATTTCTATACAAGCAAAAGTTTTGCACCTTAGAACGCATTATTCCCCTGCAGCCATCACAATTCTACAAGCTTAACTGACATTCAGCCGTCTGAAATGGAAGTCAGAGTAGCTTAGTATAAATGTGGTTATTTCTCTTCCACCTTCCTCAGAGCAGTGAAAACAAAAATAATGCCAAAGAGCAAATTCTCTCAGAAGTATGTTTTCCATTATTTTGTTTTCTCTTACAAGACACCTGTTCCTGTGAATCTGAGGTTCAACTGAAACCCGGATGTATGTTTTAACCTCTGTTTTAATTCATGACACAATCTGTGATGTTTGTTATAATCAAGGCATAAGGTTAAGCGCTATGCTGGGAAGTTTTCTTAGGATTCGAAAATGGACTTTGTGATATTAAGAAACTCCATGGTTTTAACAGCCAGTGCTTAATTTCAAGGGGAAATAATCATGTCTTTTAAAAAATTGAATGAAGGCAGGTAAAAAGAAAAGTATGAGAACATAAAATACACTAATATGCTTAAATAGATTCAAGGAGTGAATAGAGAAAGGTAATTTCTAAAGTTCTATTAAAAAGTCAGCATCAAGATTTCTTGAAAAGTATACAATATAATGGAATCATTTCTTGATTATTATTTAAGAAGCAAAAATAAGTGGCAGGAAGGGTGTAATTCTAGATATGATGGACATTTACCCATAAATGAAGCATTAGATCAGTTGATTGGGTTAAATGATAAAAGACCAAAAAAGATCTAATTCTTAAAAAAATTGCTTCCAGGTTTCATTCTTTACTAGAAAAGAAGAGTTTCTCAATTGGGGACATTGGTGAGAGGATAGCATAAGCCAAATTTCCACACATTTTATTTCTATTTTCCTCATCAATATATCACGTTTTTATTGGTAGAGATTTCACTTTGATTTATATTAAATGACACTTGTATAACCAACACATTTTAATATAAATAGAATATTTGGTAATTATTCATTTTTCTTATGATTATAAATAAATATTTAAACTAAAAATAAATTGCTATAGGATATAGGCAATAATCATTCTTGAAAACACTGGAAAAATTTGTCAAGTTTATGCTACCTATTAATTCTCTATAAATACATTCACGAATCAAAGACATGAGTAATAATGTAGTTTTCCAGAATATATAAATCTTACACTAATATATCAATATGTAATGACCAAAGAATAGTATAAGTCAGCAAATGGTTGGCTTGTAATATTTATATGACAATATGTAATTATAAGGTATACCCCTCTCCAATAGACTATATTTTTTTTCTGGAAACAAAGTAAATACACAAGTGAGGGGTTAAACAAAATAGCACAAAATAAATTCAGCTGCTGTGAAAAATATGTGAAAGAAATAATTTCTATCTAAAAAAAATCCATGCTACTTTTTACAAACCAATATTATTGTTTTACTTTTTAAAAGTCAGTTAATTGTCCGTTTTATGCTTTAGTCATTTTATGCTTTGATCAGACCAGATAACATTTCTTTTAAAGATTTTATTTATTTATTTGACAGAGAGAAAGATCACAAGTAGGCAGAGAGGCAGGCAGAGAGAAAGGGAAGCAGGCTCCCTGCTGAGCAGAGAGCTGGATGCGGGGCTTGATCCCAGGACCCTGAGATCATGACCTGAGCCGAAGGCAGAGGCTTAACCCACTGAGCTACCCAGGTGCCCCAACCAGATAACATTTTTAAGAGAAGTTTTTGAATTTTTAATTCATTACATAGTTGAACTTTTGGAAATGGTTATTAATTTGAGGGTTATTTTCAGCTTTCTATTCATTTTGGATTTCTGCTAGTTGAAGTAAAAGACTACATTAAAAGAATACTCATCACATTTATTTTAGCATTTATTTGATATTTATCTCAAGACTTTGTTTTCACTTTGGCTTTCAGAGTTGGATGTTAGATATATGAAAAATCTTTTCTTCTTTCATCATTCAAAAATACCACATGCCACTTAAGACACTTAATGATGAACGACTCTGAGAAAGAGTAAAAGCAGTGAGCAAAAATGAGGTTGCTGGGTGTTTTCTCTATCTTACTGTATTTTATTTCTTATTTGAAATACAGTTGACACACAAGGTTACATTAGGTTCAAGTGTATGCCGTAGTGATTGAACAACCCCCTATGTTATGCTCTGCCTGCTCTAAGTATGGTTACCATCCACCGCCAGATGATGCCATTACAGTATCCACGGACTATGGTCCCTGGGCTGTACCTTTCAAACATGTGACTTAATCAGTCCATGACTGGAAGCCTGTATCTCCCACTCCCCTTCACCCATTTTGTCTGTTTCTCCACCCACTTTCCTCTGGCCGCCATCAGTTTGTTCTTTGTATTTATGGGTCTGTTTCTACCTTGTTTGTTCATTTGTTTTGTTTTTTAGATCATACATATAAATGAACTCATATGGTATTTGCCTTTCTCTGACTTATTTCACTTAGCATAATACCCTCTAGGTCCATCCATGTTATCACAAATGGCCATCAAGAGAGGGGGAGGAGGGGCAAAGGGAGAGAGAGGGAGAGAATCTGTAGCAGGCTGCACACCCAGCACGGCGCCCGACCTGGGGCTCGATCTCCCAACCCCAAGATCATGACCTGAGCTGAAATCAAGAGTTGGATGCTTAACCGACTGAGCCACCCAGGTGCTCCCTCTCATTCTTTATTTAAGGCTGAGTAATCTCTCTCTCTATATATATGTGCACACTACTGTTTGATTTTTGCACATTCAATGTATTTTAAGGCACTTTAGATAACTCATTTAACCTATGTCAAATTGTTTTTATTATCCATAAGTAGTTTGTTACATATCTTTTATATGATAAGCCATAAGTTCTGAATTTGTTAGCAATCTTGTTCACTATTTTCAATTTCTCTTGCTGACCATAGTCACACACCACAACAAATCTTCCATGTGATACTTTGTGCTGTATTCATTTCACATTTGTCATCTTCTTAGCCTTATATAAAAGCTAGAAAGAATTTTTTTTTATTCACAACTTAAAATTTAGAAAATTTAGGTAAAAGGCAATAACCTCCCTCGGGTGCCACAATGAATCAACGATACAGTTGAAACCAGAACTGAAGTCCAATGATCACTTCAGTAAACCACATCAAAACAAAAACCTCACTCATTTTTCCGGCAGTCTGTCCTCAGGTAAACCAGATGACTTTCCTTTAAAGACATTTGCAGTTTAAACACATTTGGCTATATTAAACAGATGATTTCAGACAAAAATATTATAACTATTAAAATCTTAGAAGATAGTCACCTCTATTTCTGGAAAATTATAAATGTAGTTTATACATTGTAAACACTCTGGGGAAAAAAAAGTCAACATTTAAAAAAAAAACATTTGAATACAAGTCCATGAGAAGAGCACAGAAGACGCCATGTTCAGAGGTTTGGTGTCCGGAGCAGAAAGGAAAACACGATGTGTGATACGTTTGTATTTTTCATTCAGTGAATATATCCATAGTTATCCACACAGATACGGTTTTCCTGGAGCTAAGCAGACTTGAACAGAAATTCATGATGGTCACAGGCACAGCCAAACAAACGGCAGTGTCTATCGCGTGATCCTGTATTTGGGGGAGAGTGGAGAGTAACTATGGTATGGTATCTATGGCAAAATATTTTTAAAACCTTTCTAAAGCATGGATTATTGAAAAAGAAAAAAAAAATAGGAAGAAGATAAAAGCAGCAGGGAGTCCTGTGCAGTAGAGTTCTTGTAAACCATTTCCACAACATTGATAAAGCAAAATTATCTGTAAGCCCTAGAGAAGCACACAGTGAAAGAGCCTGGAAGTGTTTGCACATTATTTAGAGCCCAAAGTATATGTTCACATTGTGGATTAATCCACCAAAGACGTTCTCAATGGCTGTGTATATACTTCCGTGTGGCAGAAGTGGGAGAAGAGGTAATCTTTTCAAGCAGGCCATGGGGAGGCAGAGGTGGCTGGCTCCACACTGTGGCCCCGCCCCATGTAACTGCCAACATCTCTGAGGTTATGGGCCTGAAGCCTTAGAAGAACACGCAGGGAAAGCAGTGGGATACAGTAAAACACACCATCTTGCTAGAGACGTGCAAAGGAATGTGTATTGGATATTTCCATTTATTTCTTTTTCATCACAGAAGACAATGCAAAGCAAACCGTAAATGCGACTTGTGATCTCTTCCCTTTTGTGCATTGGTAAATCCTATCCATATACAACAGGGATCCTCCGCCTGGTGTTGTAATTTATTTGGAACACAGCCATGCAGAGTTGTTTACACATCGCCTATGGCTGCTGAACGGAGTAGTTGAGAGACTAAGAAAGCTTAGGGAAAATACCTCATGTTACTGCTCCTGAACAGCCTTTTCTGGTTCAGAGGTAAAAAAAAAAAAAAACAACCCTTCAGAATCACTTCTTCCCTCAGAGTCAACACAACCAGAACAAGTTAGGGAGAAACAAAATGGGAGGAAGAGGAGGGGGAAGAAAGAAGAAAAGGGATGAGGAAGTAAGGAGGAGGAACAGGAGGAGGAGAAAGAGAAGAAGGAGAAGAAAGAAAATAATTTAAGAATAAGAGATGGGCTCTAAAGTTGACTATTTTTCCACGTCAACCATCAAACTGATTTCTGTTGCTTTGTGCCTAAGAGTGATGGAGAGGGCACTTACAGTCATAATTTCTTTTCTCTTATTATCCACTTCCCATTAAAAAATAAAACAACAGCAAAAAAAAGGACATTCATCTTCGTGGTTAATTCCCAAACCTCCGCTATTTTGCTTTTCTCTTAAAATTAACTTTTAAACGAGGACTCTCACAATTCACCTCGGTTTGGCCATTACGTAATCTGACCCGGCCGGATTTAACTGTCATCCCTGTGTGGTTGATGGGCTGTCTCCACAGGAGGGCGGGCAGGGTGAGCCGGTTTCCCAGCTTCACCCAGCTTCGGAAACCAGAGAACAGAACCAATTTCAGATACCCAAGAGTTAGGATTTCGAGAGGGCTTTTTTTGTTGTTGTTGTTGTTATTTTAATGTGTGTTTATCTAGAAGAACTTCTGAAGAGCATTTTTAATTCACTCTAGGTTGTTGAAGTGTCTAAATTCTCAGGAATGAAGGCATAGAAGACGTTGAGATGGAAGTGTATCTAAAGAGAAGATCATAGGAAAACCAGGTCGAGTTGGTACAAATCTGCCACAGTCCAGCTTCAGCAGAGTGGTGGCTCTCACCGCAACTCGTACATGAAGAGGCTGAAACTATTTGCAACGAGGAGGATGGAACTAGAGGGTATTATGCTAAGCGAAATAAATCAATTGGAGAAAGATAACTATCATATGATCTCACTGATATGTGAAATTTAAGAAACAAGACAGAGGAGCATATGGGAAAAGAGGACAAAATGAAACAAGATGAAACCAGAGAGGGAGACAAACCATAAGAGATTCTTAATCTCAGGAAACAAACTGAGGGTTGCTGGAGCGGAGGGGCCCTGAGGTGTTGGGGGAATGGACACTGGGGAGGGTGTATGCTCTGGAGAGTGCTGTGAATTGTGTAAGACTGAAGAATCACAGACCTGTACCCCCGAAACAAAGAATACATTATATGTTGTTAAAAAATAACAGAAAGAAAAAAAATAACAGAAAGATATATTTAAAAATTAATAAAAACAAAATGAAGCACAGGGTGTATGCCTAAAAAAAAGAGAGAGAGAGAGACAGAAACTCAGAGAGGTGAAGTGACTTGAACAAGGTTTCTAATTAGTTCATGGTGCAGCTAATTCATTTTTCCCAATTAGTCATTCTTTTCAGTGTATCCATTCCTGGACTATAAGGCACAGTGGATTCATCTGGTAATTGCAAAGTCCTCTCTATCAACCTTAACAAAAAATTAGTTATAGCTCTTATTCATTTAAGGAAATGCTCAAGCTAAATGGAAGCAT
Organism: Martes martes; assembly: GCF_963455335.1. NCBI lineage: Eukaryota > Metazoa > Chordata > Mammalia > Carnivora > Mustelidae > Martes > Martes martes. The sequence continues at coordinate 39,295,672 of NC_137888.1, forward strand.
CAGACTGTAGGTTCTAAGATTGCCACATTAAAATAAAACAATTTCATACGCTTTGAAATATAGGTCTTTCTCTACCTTTCCTTTCATAGGGCATATGTGACAATGAACCTGTCTTTGTTGTAGATGATAAGATACTTCTGTGAATTGTGTGGCAGTGGCTGATTTGATGAATGCTTTGAGACTTCTTGGAAAATTCTAGTGACATTAACCAGGTTTCTCTTGTGTATTTTATACCTTTGCTCTCTTATATTTGAATTTCTGTGTTTTATAACTCAATTTGTGTAGCCTCTCTGGGGATAAAGACAGGAGAGTTCAGATTCTCTGAGGTTTAATCTGCTATGATGCAAATACTCACACTAAACATATGTCAAAATAGTGACATTCTAACCAATAATAAAGCGTAACACTCAAAAAATATTCAAATATCATCTCTATGCTTGCCATGGTGAGTTTTTCTTCCAGGGACAACATATATTTGCTTTTAAGACTATGGTGATACATTCAAATCTTAGGATAACCATTTTTGCTCATTATGGTACTAACCACCCAGGCTTTGGGTCACTTTAAAGGGCTCTTCTCCTTTCCAACTGCAGTGAGAAAGTGGGTTTGCCGAGTGCCTGCTGAGAGGACTTGTTAATATAGCCTGAGCTGCCCATAGACTCTCATTGTGAACCTGGCCCGGAAACGAGAAACATGTCAGAATTCTCAGGCCAGCTGCAAATTCACTAGGCTCGTAGCCAGTGGCCTTCATCTGGTGGGAAGGGAGGTGGCAGCAAAAACCATGTTAAAGTATTTGGGGGGGTGCCTGAGTGGCTCAGTCAGTTAAGTGTCCCACTCTTGATTTTGGCTCAGTTCCTGACTCAGAATTGGGATCGAGCCCCACATGAGTCTCTGCACTGTGTACAGAGCCTGCTTAGGATTCTCTCTCCCTTGCCCTCTGCCCCTCTCTCACCAACCCCCACTTCCTTTTCTCCCTCCCTCTCTTAAAAAAAAAAAAAAAAAGATATTTGGCCTGTGACTGATGTTACCTTTTTATTAACCTCAATCCATGGCTGCCTGTCACTGGGTTTAGAAGGAGCCTAAATGTGGAGCTGAGTTTGTGGGAATTACTGTGAATGAACAGCAAGGACTCCCCTCCAAGAGACAGCAGCACACGGCCACGTGCTCATCATTCCTATCATGATAATCAAAATGTAGTGTGGGCCACAAGAAGCATTTTGCCTGCCTCTCTAGTGGCTAAATGCACAATTTAGTATTTTTATAATGAAAGTAGTTTATCATCAAAAAGGGCTACTTTCATTAACCATGAATACTGATTAGCTATTAAATATGTGAATCATAAATGATCAGTTTTCGAAGGAGAAAATATGGTTGTCCCTATTTCATAATTATTAAAAAAAGAGACACTAGGATTTACAGGTCAGTCTTCATTTTACTATAAAAGTGAGGATACTAGTTTATTCAAGAATGCTGCTTGGTAGGATGTAAGTGAAGCTAATTTATTCTGGAATATTTTATTTTAAAGTTTTAGTGTTTTATTTAGTCTCAAACTGAAAAATATGGAGAAATTAAATGTCAGTGAACTAATTTTTTATTTAGTTTTATTTCAAATTTATAGTCATAGATCCATTTTTTTTTCTGTCACTTATTATGGATGATAACAAGACACAGCAGTGAGAAAAGATTTCCCTATTATATGATTCCTTTATCTAAAGCTTCTCTCTCTCTCTCTCTCTCTCACACACACACACACACACACACACTTATTTTCTCACAGAGCCCCAGTAGTTTTTTGTCACTCATCAGGTTTCTCTCCTTGCTGTAGCAGTGAATATAAAACATCAAAGAATAGCTAAAAAAAATTAAGTGAACAAAATTGTGTACTTTATTAAACCATCAAAATCTTCTTTTTCTGGCCATATCCTAAAATTGAGTTATAAAGTTTTGTTCTGAATGGATTAGGTCAGATTTTCCTCTTCTTTAAGGAACGTGTTATCGCTGCCTTCATACAATTATCAATAGATAATTAACCTTGATCTACTGATGCTTTATGTATCTAGAGGAGAAACATAAGTAACTTTAACTCTTCAATCTCATTTAAGACTAACAACTCTGAGCTGTCAGAATTTCAAATGATTATCACTGAACCCACTGCAACTGACTCTTGGCTTTCAATGTCTTATTTATCTTTGGACCACACATCCAGAAGAAATATTGCACTGAAGATGTTTTATAAATCTGTGCTGTTTGCTTTGGTAGCCACACGAAGTTAGTGAGCCCTTCAAATGTGGCTAATGCAACTGAGGAACTCAATTTTAAATTTGACTTTATTTTAGCTAATTTATGTTTAAATTTAAATAATTTAGGGGAAGGGAGGGAACACTGAAGGGGAAGAGATCAGAGAGGGAGGTAAACCATATGAGACTCTTGACTCTGGGAAACAAACTGAGGGTTGCTGGAGGGGGGGTGGGTGGAAGAACGGGGTAACTTGGTGATGGGCATATGGAAGGCACCTGATGTGATGAGCACTGGGTATTATTCACAACTAATGAATCATTGAACATTATGTCAAAAACTAATGATAGACTATATGTTGGCTAATTGAATTTAAATTAAAAAAATTTGAAATAACAACATGAGATTAGTCACTGCTGTATTATTACTGGATCGAACCCACTGATAACATCAAGTGACAGTCAGTAGTTTGATAGTCAGTAGTTTGATAGTCATCAATTAGAGTAAGAATCATACAAAGCAAATAAAAGAGTTAAGCACAGAAGTTCAGGTCTATAGAGAACAAGGGCAATGAGATTTAAATCATTATGATCACTGAATGCATCCAACTATCAGGGAACATTTCAATAAATAGTGGTTTACCAGCAATTTCCAAAGTTAAGAGATGAGAATTTCATGATACGCTCTGGTCAAGATTCCCTCGGACCCAAGAAATCCATCTAAGTGTCCCCAAACTCAATCTCTATATGCAGACAATTTTTCTTACCTGCCATCACTCCATAGGTCGATGGCTGGTTTCCATAATGACAGGAAGGAACAGAATAATGAAGTCCTGTTGCTGTGTTTCCCAACGTTGTCACCGAGAAATATGTGCACAAACATTTAGGAGTTTGGATCAAAGACAAAATAGACGGGACTGGTAAGAAAATGTATGAGGATTCAAGATACATTCATTTCATTGCAAAAACACACATTTATGTGATTCTTAAAGTTATATGGCATAATTCGTTTTCTCTTAATGGAAATTCTCTGATGAGTGGGTTAAAAGCAGGAATCAAAGTTTGCCTCAAGTAATCAGATCATAAATCATCAGTGTGGATGATAGCATTCATTAACTATGCTGTGCTCTGTGAAGGGGAGACTGACCAGTTTGGATGTTAGCCAGTTGGGAGTTGCAGAATTCTTGTAGGTTACATCTCATATAATTATAATAAACTGACTAGAGGAATAATCTCTTTAAATTCTTGTGTAATATGGTAATATGGAGTGGTCTTTCTCTGGAAGAATGAATAGAGAAAACAACTCTTGAATAACCTTTATTTCTGCTTATTCTCTTTTTTGTTTTTGTTTCGTTATTTTTTTAAAGATTTTATTTATTTGTCAGAGAGAGTGAGCACAGGCAGACAGAGAGGCAGGCAGAGGCAGAGGGAGAAGCAGGCTCCCTGCTGAGCAAGGAGCCCGATGTGGGACTCGATCCCAGGACCCTGGGATCATGACCTGAGCCGAAGGCAGCTGCTTAACCAACTGAGCCACCCAGGCGTCCCTCTGCTTATTCTCTTAACAATTTCTTCCATCCAAAAGAAAATGGCCAAGCAACTAGCCTCTAATTGGATACAATCATAAATATTCTAGTAAATTCAGAGATTTATGAAAAACCCGTGACAGTGTATGATGCATTTATGCTGATGCTGAAACCAAGAGGTGGTATGTTTTTTGCGTGTACACAATCAGTTCAACAATTACAATAATAAAAGCTGGTCAAAAAAAAATTGGTTGTTGAATGACTTGAGATCTATAAAGGTTGAACCCAGTATATAAACATAACCATTCATAGTTACTTGCCTTGTGGAATCAATGTATATTATGAAAGTAAATTTAAAATACTAAATTTTAATCGAGCATTAAACATGAATCACCAACTTAGAGTTTGGGTATTGACAATAAAACCACCATTTATATATTCTATTTTCTCAGTTTTCCTTCATATCCTGAATATAATGGTGGGTTTTTGTAAATATAATAGGATCATAAGTCCTTGAATAAATATGAGATATTAAAAGTATAGAATTAGAATCCTTTGACAATATTGAGATGCCATCCAGTGATTAAAGACTTGAGTTCACTTCAGAAAGCAAAACATTTTCTCTTAATATTGAAAATCTTCAATATTTTAAAATACTTGCACAAATTTTCATTTTACAATTAACATGTAGAAAGAAATAAAGTCACTTTACAGTATAATGATATTTTATATTATAATGATTACATGTAAATATCTTACTATGCAATCTAAAATTAAACAAATAAACAAGAAACCCATGTAATGTCCAAGTGTTCTTTTCACTATAAGCAGTATTTCTAGTTTCTTACTAAGTAATTTATAATTTGATGGAAAAATTATAAAACTGATGCTATTATCATGTATTTAAATGCTATTATTTGTCTATTTACAATAGATATATCTATTATTTAAAATATATAATCAGTTATGTGATAATTGCTTAAATTTACTTACAGCACAAAATTTGGTTAAAATACTCTATTTTCTAAAAGATATGTTTGGGGAAACTCCCACTATTTTCTTTTTATTTAAATTATGAGACTCTTTGGTAGATGAAAAACAAAACGAAAAACCGTCTACCTTAATAATTTCACCCAAATCCAGATATGCACTTTCTAGATTTTAAAAATTCAGCTGCAGATTAATCCCAAACTTACATATGAAAGAAATTTACTCAATCCAAGACTTTGTCAATTTATAAAGCTACTTCATTACCACATAAAGGACACATTAGCAACACATACCTATTTGATTGCATTTGAGATAATATATTCAATTTTCAAGCTTACTTTTTACATTAGAAAATTACATAAGGAAATATTAAAACTTGGTTAGAGAGACTGAAGACTCTTTAGAACTCAGTTTTAAGATATTTTAACTCAGTTTGTGGGCTCTAAATGCTACATATTGCTTCTAGCTTTGATTTTTGAGTTTTGAATGATGCTAATAATGTTTGTTAAAATCACTTAATTACAGTATTCTTTGAAATCCACTGTTGTTGGTATTGGGAATCATTCAGTTGTGTTTACTACAAGGTATATGGATGTTCTTGGACATAGTAAAACCAAACGAAACTCTAAGATAAATAAGTAACACCTTTTAAACCCTAAATTATTTCAGCTATTCCTTTAGTTTTGTTCCTTACCCATAAATATTTACATAGAAACGTTTTCTGGATTAAAAACACCCAGGCTCGCTGTTTACTTTTGTAGAAAATAGATCTTCTTTATAATAAAACCAACAATTAAAATAACTACGCTTAATAATATTCTTTAAAAATGTCTAAGGTAGTTTGGCCTTTTTAAAATAGCCTTCATATTTAACGTAAAGGGAATTAAAATGAAGGAGAAAATAAAAGAAGCAAAGAGATTCTAAACTAACAAGATTGAAAACATCCATCCGGCCACACGCAGACGGGTAGGGGAGTCCGTACCTGTGGACATCACGTTGGTGGCATGGTTGGAGACCGGGAGGCACTCGGCAGCGCTGTGATGCATGATCAGAGGCAGAGTTGCAGAAGCCTCCGAATTCAGAGGTATGAAGGTATCAGCCGAAGTAAAAGGTTGGCAACTCATTCCCCCAAGACAGTAGAAAGCTGAGAACTGCTGCTCCCCAACTCAGACTTTTATTCTATTACTGTTTCCAAGGGCCGTTTCAAATCTCACTCTCTGCATATATACATCAGGAAGGCCCTGAGCACCAGGAGGGCGCGTGCTTGGTACTTATACTGCAGGGAAATCCCTTTATACATGTTAATTGTCTTTTCCCAGGGGTATTGCTTTATCAATGTGAACCGTCTTCCTTCCCACCCAAACCTAATCCATGCCCAAGAGGGACCCTGGTTCTGGGGTATAGATAGAGGGAAAGGGAGAAATCTGAAACTTGAGTGGAGAACTTTAGTGATTCAGACCTTTTAGAAAGGATTCAAGAGCTTCAGAAGTAAGTGTCCCTCCAAGAAATAATCCTAAAATGAATTGAAAAATACTAGGTGCCTCTGGGTTACTAATACAATAACAAATTTTTATATAGGAGATTCTTTTTGATAACTTTTATTCAATCTGCGAAACAACATAAAACAAATATTATACAATTTTTAAGAAACTCTATTTAAGAAACTGTATTTGAGTTTGTAATTGAAAGAAACTCTAAGTTTAAACTGAAAGATGCATAGAAAACTCAATCTGAGAATGAATATATTGCCAACTACTGATTCAGACTTAACATAGAATTGTGAAAAATTATGTAAACTAATTTGTTATATAAGTAGAAAATAGAAAAATTTTGAATACAATTGTAGTACTGTGTAGAGAAGACAAACATGACTGATAGTATCATTTTTCCTTGATTTCAATTTACTCATTAAGAATGAACATTTAGGGGCGCCTGGGTGGCTCAGTGGTTTAAGCCTCTGCCTTCGACTCAGGTCATGATCTCAGGGTCCTGGGATCGAGCCCTGCATTGGACTCTCTGCTCAGTGGGGAGCCTGCTTCCCCCCCTCTCTCTGCCTGCCTCTCTGCCTACTTCTGATTTCTGTCAAATAAATAAAATCTTAAAAAAAATACTTTATTAAAAAAAAAAAAAGTGGCCCGGGTGAGGATCCAGACGGAAAGAGCTGGTGCTCCTCATGGCCACAGGTTAAAAAAAAAGAATGAACATTTAGTTTAGGGCTTAGAGAGAAGCCCTTACTAGATGCTGACACTATCCTAGGCACTTTCTATAGTTCACATCGTGCAAATCTCACATCTGTGTGAATTATTTACCATACTGTCCTCACTATGCTTAACTCCTCCAGAACCCCTGATCTTAACCATTCTGCTCCAGAGCCTACAGTAACCATGGCAGCGCTGGGTGCAAACCTTCCACATCATGTGAGCATGGGTGGGAAAACAATATATATATATATGGATATACATACATACATATGTATACTACTAATAGTTCGTTCAAAGATAAATATTAGCATCAAGTACAATGATCATAATTTCTATAAATAAATGAGTGAATGCAATATTAATTTTAGAATGTCTGCTAGGGATAATAAAACAGAAGCAAACTGAGAGGCATAGAGATTACTGACTTTCTAAGCAAGGGCCATGCCCCATTAGCTTTTTTGAAATTTTGTATTATGGAATGTTTCCAGATAACTTGGAATTGGCTGTTTTGTGCTAAACATAATGTTTGTGTTGATAAGAATACTATCTCAAAAAACTTGCAACTTGAGCGTTTTGTTAGTAACCAGTTGATATTTTTTGGAAAATATAAGATTACCCAAATCATTAGATATTGCCTGAAAAATATTTATTATGAAAGTGACATATTTTTTCATTCTGAATTCTATATCTTTGAAGCTCTGTTTTCTCTAAATGAGAGAAGGAGGTTACAGGTAACCAAAAGTATGTATTTCACACTTGCAGAATTTATATAATTTTCAGACCACATAAACAAAGAAACAAAAAGTTTTACAGGTTTTTCAATGTATTCATGCAGAGAATTTCCTAAGAAAGCTAAATAAAAATAAGTTTATTGGGCATTGAATATTTAAAAAAATAAGCTAAATTATAGAGTCCTTGGCATATGCTGATAAAGCATATCAACCCAGGGCAGGTAATGAGGGGCATTGTAAAACCTCCCTGGACAAATCAAAAAGCTTTCCCAGCAGTTTGTCATACTATGTAGAATTTTACAGTTGAATCTTAGATATCATTTAATAACAGTTTTAAAATGTTTAACTCTTTGGGCTGTGAAATGCAAACCAGAGTGCTCTGGTTAAAACTGTGCAAAGCCAGAAAATAGACTTTTCCATTACAGTCTTCTCACTTAGTACTATTAACAGTTAATTTATCAGTTTTTAAAATCAGTTTCGTAAACAATTATAATTTTGCATAATATTGAATTGTATGGATGTATTATAATTTGACCATCTCCTTATTGTTGGGTGTTTGTATTACCTGCTTTTCGCTTTTATAAATAAAAATGCAATGAATGTTTTTATACATTTTTTTTCACACAATGAATTTCACAATATAATCTGTATTTCCAAATATAATCTAAATATCCTCCCAGATGATAGATTTTTAGAGGTGGGATTATTAAGTTTGTCTTAACAGGTTTTTACAGGTCTTAAAAAACATTCCCAAATTGCTTTTTCAAAAAAGACTTTTTTAAAAAAAGAATAGTTTTATGTTCACAGCAAAATTGAGCAGAAAGTACTGAGAGTTCCCATCTACCCCTTATACTGGAACATGTACAGTTCTCCCCACTATCAAAATCACCCACCAGATTGCTACATTTGTTACAACTGATGAATCTGCATTGACACAGAATTATCACCCAAAGTCAGTTTACATTACAGTTCCCTCTTACAATATATTCTATGGGTTTTGATGAATGTATAATGACTTGAATCTACCATTGTAGTGTCAGAAAAGTACAGAAAAGTTTCACTGCCCTACAAATCTTCTGTGCTTTGCCTCTTCATCCCTCCCTTCTACCTCTGGTACCACTCACCATTTTTTTAAAAAGATTTATTTATTTATTTATTTATTTATTTATTTATTTGAGACGGAGTGTGCAGGAATGGGGGAGAGGGGCAGAAGGAGAGGGAGAGAAATCCTCAAGCAGACTCCCTGCTGAGCGTTCCATCCTAGGACCCCAAGATCATGACCTGAGTCTCTGATACCACTTACCTTTTTATTGTCTACATAGTTCTGCCTTTTCCAAGATGTCATATAGTTTCAATTTCATAGTATGTAGCCTTTTCAGATTGGCATCTTTCCCTTTAGTAATATGCATTTAAGAATCTTAAATTCTGGTCTTTCATGCCTTGATAGCTCATTTCTTTTTAATTCTGAATAATATTCCATTGTCTTGATGTGCAACAGTTGGTTTATCCATTCATTTACAGAAGGACATCTTGTTACTTCCAAGTCTTGTCATTTATGAATAAGGGTACTAAAAACATTTGTGTGCAGATTTTTGTGTAGACATGTTTTCAGTCCCTTAAGGTAAATACCAAGGAATGTGAATGTTGGATTGCATGGTAGGTGCATATCTATTTTCATAAGAAATACCGGTTTTTCCAAAGTGGCTGTAGCATTTTATATCCCCACTAGCAATGAATGAGAGTTCCTGTTGCTCCATATTTGGTATCGTCACTATTTTGGGTCTTAGCCATTCTGGTGAATGTCCAGTGGTATCTCATTAAGTTAATTTGTAATTACATGATAACATGATGTTTAACATGTTTTCATATGCTAATTTGCCATCTGTATGTCTTCTTTAGTGAGGTGTCTTTTCAGGTCATTTTTCCCATTTTTAAATCGGGTTGTTAGTTTTCTTTTTGTTGAATTTTAAGTGCTCTTTGTATATTTTGGGTAACAATCCATTTTCAGATATCTCTGTTGCAAATATTTTCTTCCAGTCTTTGGCTTAATTTTTCAAGCAATTTATTCTATTATTATTTGGCTTCAAATATCAGGAACAAGTTGAGCAAAAAATAATTATTTATTATTAAGAGACATGGAGTTCCTTGGAACTCACAAAAAAAGAAAGGCCACTGGGAGATGCTAAATAGAAAATGGGAAGCCATCTGCCAAATCTCTCTGACTTGTCTGTCTCCTTGTCCTTACTCCCTGCCTGACTGATTCTCCATCTATCTCTAGATCATGTCTTAAAGCTTTCAGCCAGGTGAAAGCTTTTCAGTCTACATTTATGAGAGAAACATCCTGATTGGCCATGGCTAAGGACATGTTCTACAAGTACAACATTGTTCCTGGTGCCCATACTTATGAATGGATTGGTTTGCATTGGAAGCAGTCAGGCATTTGCAGACAGTGATGGATAGAATGTTATCTGGGAAGATGTTCTTAAAATGTGAGTGATGCTATTCTATAATTTTACAAAAGCACCAGTAGAGTGAAAATGACAATTTTCTTGCGTTCTCCATGTCAGTAATAAAAGACTAAATACTTAGGCTTAAATACTAAATATTAGTTTGTTAAGACAATGGCATCTTACTAATATAATTTGAATTTTTATTGCTAATATGCTATCTTTCATATCTGTATTAGCTATTTGTATTTATTGTTTTGTTAATTAGCAGTATATTTCACCCCATTATTTAATCTTTTTGTTTTATTATCAACTAGTGTGTTTTAAAATATATCAAGAATGTTAATTTTTAGTGTTTTTATTTTGATCGAAATTTTCCTAATTTCTTGTTTGTCTTTTAAATTTATATTGGACACTGACATACATAATAGGTTAGGTATGAACTAAATACATTGATCTTTTCTTTTTACATTTCTTAATAATTTCAACTTTTTACATTTTCTCTTGCCCAGGAATTTTTGTTTTTGTTTTTTAAATTTATTTTTAAGATTTTTAAAAAAAAATTATTTGAGAGGAAGAGAGAGAGAGCATGAGTTGGGGGTAGGATCAGAGGAAGAAGCAGACTCCCTGCTGAGCAGGGAGCCAGACACAGGGCTTCATCCCAGGACCCTGCTATCATGAGCTGAGTCAAAGGCAGATGCTTAATGATTGAGCCACCCAGGCGCCACTTATCCAGATATTTGTTTTGTATTTTGTTATTTTGGAGCCTTAAAAATTCCTTTTGACATTTTAAGCTGCCATACTCATTATGTTTCTAGAGTTTCTTTATATTGCTTAGATACTAATGAATACTGTAGCATAATTTGAAAACTATCATATAAATAAAAAGTCTAATCAGGTTAAAGTAATAAAGGAAAATACAGCTGAAGTCTTGGCCAGGTGTATTTATTAGTTTTGTTCATTCATCGTACCTCCTCTTCAGTTCAGCCAAGAATTTTTTTTTTTTAATATGCTGTTTGAGTTTTGGCAGAATGATCATATTTTGAGAAAAACATACAAATCTAGAAAACATGCTATTAAGAAATAATAGCTAATTTTTCTATGTTTTTGTTTGAGCTGAAAACTATAGAATAATGATACGACATATAGATAGATTCTGAAGCCAGACTGTCTGGCCTTGAACTCAAGATTTACACCTTAGCAGCTATGTAATGACTGATAGTTAGCTTCCCCTTTCAGTGTCTCAGTTTATCTTATCCATAAAAAAGGAGACAATTCTAATACTCGTTTCACTGAGAGGGATGCCAGGCATGTAATAAGCTCTCAATAAATATTAGTAATCATTAATAAGTGACTTTGTATAATAGTGTTTATGTTTATTAAGTCTGCATATGTTATGGGTATTTCACTTAAACTTCACATGAATCCAGTAAGGTAGGCACCATTGTACAGACTGAGAAACTGAGTCATAGAGAGCCTAAAGCTTTACTAAAAGTCATATAGTAAACAGTGGAACTGGTGTAGGAATTCAAGCCTTCTGAAGCCTGAGCAAGCTACATAATACTGCCTTTTACTATATAAGGAAAATGTTGATATTGAGATGTATCTAAGTCTGTTCCCTATCTCCATGTCCCTCTATATGCAGACTTCTTGTCTGTCACATGGCTTCAGAGAGAAAACATGGGAAAAAGGATAACTCTTTAAAAGATATGGTGTTCTATCTTTTCAACATCCAGATTGCTGTATAAACCTATAGGAGTATGCAGGTATATTACAAGAATAATATAGACATTACCTCTTACGGGGCAAAGGACTAACACTGCTGAATAATTTAACCCTATCTAATAATGTGTTTAATTGATATTAATAATTCTTTCTTCAACTTACAATTCAAAGCACTTCAAACTGAATCAAATTTGTGGATATTTTAAGATTTCATCTATTTATTTGAGAGCGAGAGAAAAAAAATCACAAGAAAGGGGTAGAAGGAGAAGCAGACTTCCCCCTGATCAGGGAGCCCTACTCAGGGCTTGATCCCAGGATCCTGAGATCATGACCTGAGCCATTATATACAAATATCCATATATATTTATATAAACATATCTATATCTATACTATATATAGTAAATACTGTATAGTTAACTATAACTGTATATAGTTACAGGTTATCTATAGGTATTTATAGACAGATATATATGCTGAGAGGAGAGAGAAAAGGGAAAAAGGAATTGAGATGGGGATTCCCATCAGGATCTGAAAATGAATCTAAATTAATTTATTCAGATAGTCTTAGTGGCAATAAAATATAGAATTCCCACAACTCATAACTTTTGAAAAGATGATAAATTTTACTCAAAGAAGTTTTTTAAGGAAAAGATTATACAACCATATGGCTTGAAAAGGAATGTCGTCACACTGGAAGCAGACATTATTTAAAGTGCACATCAGTCACGCACGCCATGTTTGGCTCTTTATTGATTGTGAAAACAGCGATGAATGTGTGCATTATTCAGTTCATTCTTACTTAAATTCCTTCAGATCCAGAAATCAAGGTTCTTTATTGCCCAAGGAAGAGATAATGTCAATGGCTTGCAACTTTCCCGAAGATGAATGCTCTCTTAATGCTGTCTAAAGGGTAAACTCATTACTTATGGATAATAAATGTCAAGGTGAGACACTGACTTAGGAGTGATGCTCACCCATAAGGGCCGTATCCCCGCTGTACTACAGTTCATGGGTAGATTTATCATTTGTCTCCCTCACTTAAAGAGAGTAAGTCTTGTCTAAACAATGGACTGCCGCACCTGAATTAATTTAGTTGGGAAAGCTCTTTGCTCTGAGTTTCATTAGATGGCATTAACACACGATGCATAGAGGTATATTTTGAAGTGTATAAATCTTTCACAAGAGATGTTTTCTATTGGTACCTGAATTAGAAGTGATATTTTTATTCCTTAAACTCATGATGGAAAGAAAATGATTAGCTCCTTAGTAGTCTGAGTGACACACGCATATCGTATGGTGTAACAAGAAATAAATACAGAACACGGCAAATTAATTGATATTGTGCTGAGGGAGTGTGTCTCCTTTTTTCATTTAGGCATCTCTGAAGATGAAAGAAGCAGAATGCTTTCCTTAGTTACTGCAATGAGGTTATTTAATTATAATCATCTGGCTATGGCTTAGTTCATGATACAAGATAATCTAATGTAGGGGTTGTAGAAGGGAGACAAGGTAAACAGGGGTGTGAAGTGGGAGAAAGAAAGGTGTTTCATTTCCTCTGGTGGAGATCAAAGGCTACGTTTGATTATTTGGGATTGCCTCAGTGTTTTTCTGGTTTTTTTTTTTTTTTTTTTTTTTGGTGGGGGGCAGAATATGTCAACTAAAAAACTAGTCATTTCTGTGTAACTCCCAAAGTTCTCATTAAAGTGAAGGCAAGCAAGACTTACTACAGATCACAGTGAAGAAGGCTTTCAGAAGACAGTCATACTATGTTCTGCTTTAACACTACTTATCCTAAAATGTTATCCATACCATTTGTATCTTCTTCCACTTATCCTTTGTTTACTTCTACTACCATGTTTAGAAGAATAATTTATGCTGCTTTTATATTTCCTACTTATATTGCAAGACTGTCACCAGCAGATGAAATCTTTGTAAATTTCTGTGTGATCACCTGAGGAGTAGAGGATCTAATGACTTAAACTTTCATAAATCTACGACTCTGAGTCATATATGGCTAAATGTTTCTCTATATTCAAATGGGGAAAAATGAATGGCTTGATAGATGTGGGAGAATTAAGTGGCAACATAACTAAATGCACTGAAAAATTCCAGTAACGAGGAGACATTATTTAAAAATAATACTGAGGGAACACCTGGGTGGCTCATTCAGTTAAACATCTGCCTCTGGCTCAGATCACGATCCCAGGTCCTGGGGTCAAGTCCCACTGAGTGTCAGACTCCTTGCTCCCTGGGGAGCCTGCTTCTCCCTCTGACTGGTCTCCCTGTGTTTGCTCTCTCACCCTCTCTGATAAATAAATAAATAAGTAAAGTCTTAAAAAAAATAATAATGATGAAGACTGTTCTTGGCACATAGACACACATACTGTTTAGTACTCAATTATTAGAAAACACTCTTTTTGATAATAAGACATTTCTTTCTAATATGAATTCAGATTCCTTTAGTGTTTACTGAGCATCTACCCTGTGACGCATTTCTCCTGAGTGCTTTGAAGTATGTTATTCCAATATGTTATTTAAATGAGTGTAATTCTAATGATCTCTGAGTGATTTTAGACTAATCTCTGTCCTATATTTTCCTGACATTGTTAGATATGTGGTTCATCAAGTATAAATTTGTTATTTACATATCTTTACTTGAAATACTTTTTATATTTCTTGTAGTGTGACTCTCACAGAAATCTCCAAATATTTGCACTTTACCTTGAAACTAGTAATCTCTCCAAGTCCTAGAATTCTTTCAATGTAGTAACTGAACAAGACTAGAGGAAAATTCAAGTTTAGTTCTGTAATAAGCAAGTAGAATGTGTCTCTGCAGGAAAATTTGGAGAGAACAGATTAAGACAATATGAGAAGAATGCTTCCTCATACCCTGAATTACAGCAATTAAGTACATTGTGCATGTATGTGTGTGTGTGTGTGTATGTATATATATATTTGTGATTAATTACCTGTCTAGGTCTTAGGTCTCTGAATAAAAACAAACATAATTACATTACTCTTGACTGAACCTAGAAGTTCAAGAAAAAATGAAGGTTTCAATAAAGGGCAAATAAAATTAGAATTTCTTTCACTGAGACACCTGCCTTGCACTAGATTGATTTTGCAAGTGAAAACCCTCTGTTGTACACTGAAGAAAGAACTATCTTTGAGGATAAAGCTGTTCTTCCCACGGTTCTCAGAGAACATGTAGGGTGTGTAAACAAAATGTTTCAAAAAAAGTTTTTAAAATTAGGTAAGCTAACTTCTGAATCATAAAGGATGATAATCTGAGTAAAACAATGAGCTGAATGGCGAATGTTTGTGACAAAATTGACCACATAAAATAAATAAAACCAGTGGGTGTCATAAAACCAATGACATTGATATTAAGATACCATGAATAAATGAAAATTAAAAAGTGAGTTTTAATCAAGTCATCTAATGGAATATAAAGTTGAATCTGACAGAATCACCTAATTACTTCACACTATAAAATAAGATCACTTAAAAGTACATTGTATATTAAATTGAATATAATTATATTTCCAATGAGAAATCGAATCAGTGATTCAGAAGTCATAATTGATGAATAATTAAATATTGATATTTATAAAATATTAAAAAACACATGACAATTACTTTTCCAAGTACATTTCCCTTTAATAAATGCATGCACTGATTAGTTGATGCACAGCGAAATGAACATGTTTCTTACTTGTCTTAATTCTACTCTCTGTATTTTCCAAGGGATCAAATAGATTGGAATGCATGAGGGGAAAAGAGAAGAGGATAAGTTAGAGGGAGTGGGGGAAGAGAGACTGAGGGATTGAAGAGGATTAATTTTACATCATGTGTTTAAAGACCATTGAGAATCCCATTTAACGGTAGGTAGGAACAGGTGCATGGAAGATACAAAGCAGAGAATGCTGGTCATGTTTCACATCTGATGGATACAAAAGCAAACTGTACCATCATACGATTCAGTTCATTATGATGGAGATGGTAAGCACAATGTAAAATATGACAAAGAATTTTGTTTTCTTAAATTATTATTCTTAGTATTTCTTCTGCTTGTACTTGTTACCCATAACCCAGAGAGAAAATGTAGGGAAATAGGGATGAAAATAGGAGAAGAACAAGTTCCTAGAATTAGTCAGTTACGCAAGTTTGTAAAGCTAACCTCAGAATTCCAGTTTACAAATGATTAGTAATGAGAACAAAAGTTCTTCGGAGTTCATGGGGGCTTTGTAATATTTTAATTGCTTTTTTTATATTGAAGAGCAAAGTACAAATCATAATGGTATTGAGAAATAATGACCTAATGGAGCTTAACATATAAGCACCCAGAAAAGCCATTTCATTTTTATTCATACCTGAACTTTGAACACATACTTCTGTTTAATGAATATTGGTGTGTTAGTCAGAAAAACATCATCTGTTCAAACTCAGTTGGTAGTTTAAGGTTTCATTTTTCTATCAAACATCTTGCAAGCCAAGTGATTTCATCAGCATATTTAAATCAATGCTGAGCTCCGTAAAAGGTCACTTGTAACACTTTGAAACATAAGACAGAGAAGACAAGACTTGAACCTAAAAACATTACAGTGGAATTGTTTTCTAACAAAATCATTTTTAATATTTCATATTTACAATTTGTCAAATTCTACTAATAATTTTAAAATCACTTGTACAAATCTCGATGTGAGAATTTCATTTTTGGTGAAAATGTTTTTAAGAATCAGTAAGAAAAGACAGTGTTATTTAATAAGTGGTCCCATGACTCTTGGCTTACTTTTGAAAAACATCAGAATAGGAGCTTCGTTTCTGAGCATATATCAAACAAGTACATGTGGATTAAGGCATCTGTTATTAAAAAAAAATGCAGTCTTATAGGTAGAAGTTATAGGTGATTAAGTCATGACATAAACGGATTTTTAAAGAAATTTTATTTATTTATTTGACAGAGAGAGAGAGAGAGAGACAGCTGGAGAGGGGAAACAAGCTGGGGGAGTGGGAGAGGGAGGAGCAGGCTTCCCGCAGAGCAGGGAGCTGGATCCCAGGACCAGGGGATCATGACGCAAGCCAAAGGCAGATGCTTAACGACTGAGCCACCCAGGTGCCCCTGTAAACTGAGTTTTAAAGAAAAATAAAAAGATTGGGAAACACATGCAGATTCAGCTATAGATACATATTTAAAAAGGCCTTTTTATCAAAATCACCAAAAACATACTAATCTTAATACTTTGAATTCTGGAAAAATGGCAGTCATATAACCTTGAAAACTTTCTGTTACAAATAGAAATGCTGCATAAAATAAAGGTTTCTTTATATGTGTAGCTGAGCTACGGATGAAAGGAAGGAAGGAAGGAACAAGAAAGGAAAGCAAGGAAGCAAGGAAGCAAGGAAGGAAGGAAGGTAAACACTCTGTATAATAGAAACCAATAGTGGTGAATCTATACCACACCTGGGTTGCTGGTATGGTCACGTCAAGGTTTCGTTGTTATGTTTCTGCCATATTTGAGACACTGGTATCTTTGGTTCAGAGCTCTGGGTAAGGATTGAAACTCCTCAGGCACCGGTGTCCATCCTGAAGTCCTTGGGTCCTGCCAGGGAGTCACTGCAAGTCCTCTTTTCTCCCAGTACCAACACCACTCTGTCCTCTCAGCCTGGAGAGTTTGAAGGCCCACCATCTAGACTTTTGGAAACATAATCCAGAAAACATCTTGCCTCAAGCTTTACGAAATCACTTGAAGAGATGGAGAAAGAGAAGAGAACATGTAAACAAACATTTCCATCAAGTATTTTACCCTAAATTCTAAGATTATTTAAAGAAGATTGCAAATGGAAAATATTTTTCAAGTTGAAGTCATTGTGAAAATTATTTATGGAGAGCTCGAGGCTGGAATTCAGCTGTGAAGAGTGAGTAGTACTTGAACAGAAGGAAAGACATTCTCGGCTGACAGAAATAGAAGACATAATTAGAAAAGCTGCAGAGGGGGGTTGGAAGAAACATAGTAAGCAACTGGCCTGCTTTCTTGCTTGTCTTCACGGCCACCATGGCAATATCCTAATTATACTACCATTTTCAAATACCGACTTAAAACAAAAAACTTAAATCTCACTTTATCCAAATAAACAATCTTGGAGGTGGAGGAGGGCTGGAACTTGTTGAATAAGTACATTGTTTAAAAAATTGGAAAAGACTATAACTATCATACAATCCTCTCAACATCGCTTCATACGTACTTCTCTCCAGAATAATGATTTTTACTACATTTTTAAAATTACATATTTGAGATGAGTAAGCCTCATGTCTGTGTCCACCTACTCCCAGGCCTCACGCACCATTTTTGGAGGAGCCAGATCCTGGAGGGGGTACATCTGTTGATTTCAAACGGTCACTTGCAATGCTGTGTTATCCCACGTAGTGAAAGCAGAGCTTGGAGAAAGAGCAATTCCTCAATTAACATTGAGCATTAAATTCTAAAAGACTGTACTTGAAATGAATGATTTCATGGGAAGTATAAAAGAATCAAACTTAACCCTGTTGGCTAAATGGAAATCAGGCTTCTTAGGAAGATGCGGAATACATTACGATACCTTGTGAAAGTGTGAATGAGAGAGACAAATCAATTAAAAAACAGAAGTAACCAAAATAGGTGTAACCGAAAAGAGGCAGATCTTTGTAAATTAATGTTGCATGTTTTCTTTTCCAGTGAACTTATGATCTATAGTTTTATTCAATTATACAATCTACTTTTGGCAATTGATATCAGTCTTCATGTACAGATGAGGAAGTCAAGGTTCAAAAAGTTATTTTAGTTGGGGTGCCTGGGTGGCTCAGTGGGTTGGGGCCTCTGCATTCGGATCAGGTCATGATCCCAGGGTCCTGGGATCAAGCCCCGCATCGGGCTGTGACGCAAGGAGCCTGCTTCCCCTTCCTCTCTCTCTGCCTGCCTCTCTGCCTATTTGTGGTCTCTGTCTGTCAAATAAATAAATAAAATCTTAAAAAGAAAAAAAAAAAGTTATTTTAGTCAAGTGGCAAAAGTAGAATGAGTCAATGATGGAAAAACACAGAAAGGTCACTTCTGACACTGAGTCAATAACACAACTAGTCCTATATGAAGGCTAATTCATAGCAGCTCACATGATATTACTGAACATGACTTTCTTACTCCCTAAGTGTCTCCACTCACAAGACTTTGATGATTATCACCGATTATCCTTTTATTAAAATAGTCTCCTTCTCTTAGGAATAGGGTGACCGCATAATTTATCATCCAAATATGGAGAGCTTTTAGAAAAAAAGTAGTGCTATTAAAAATTGTACCGTGTAACAGGTGTGAACTGGGTAAACTGGGATATGGGGTCTGGCATGGTGAGGAAGCAGTTACGATCCATTATAACCATTACTTGTAAGATTTATGTAGCATGACACAGAAACACAAATGGACACGGAAGAGGTATATTCTGATAAGGAATTTAAAAATGGATGGTGGGAATATTTAATTTGGGTCTCCTGGTGAGATGGCTTATAACTGCCAGGCTAAGAATACATACAAAGTATGGTGGAGGGCAGTGACATTCACCTTCCAAAGATTCATGGGAATTAAAATAAAAACTACCTATCCACTATCCAGATTGCCTACAGTGACTTAGGAAGTGAGTATTTAAAAAATATTTTTAAAAATATCAATGAAAAAGAGCATGGGGTTTCTTCCCTTTATTAACTAGATTGTGAGAGATATGTAAAATTTTACTGAATTTAATATTTGAGCAAAATATTTAAAATTTAAAACCTACAGTGTTTAATTGATTTCTTAATTGGATGGACCTCAAAAGCGTTATGCTAAGTAGAATAAGACAAAGATGAATATTGTATGATCTCACTTACATGTGGAATTAAAAAAGAAAAAAGTAGTTTCATAGATAAAGAGATTAATGGTTGTCACAGGGTGGGGGTGGAGGGTGGGTGAAATGGGTGAAGCGGGTCAAAAGATACACACTTGAGTTACAAAGGAAATAAACCATGGGGGGAAAAATGGGGTGCCTGGGTGGCTCAGTGGGTTAAAGCCTCTGCCTTCTGCTCAGGTCACGATCCCAGGATCCTGGGATCGAGTCCCGCATCGGGCTCTCTGCTCAGCAGGGAGCCTGCTTCCTCCTCTCTCTCTCTCTGCCTCTTTGTCTGCTTGTGATCTGTCTGTCAAATAAATAAATAAAATCTTAAAAAAAAATAAAATAAACCATGGGGAAGTAATGTAAAGCATGGTGACTATAGTTAATAATTCAGCATTACATATATGAAAGTTACTAAGAGAGTAAATCTTGAAAGTTCCCATCACAAAGAAAAAAAAGACATCGTAACTATTTAAATATGCAGGGATGTTAAATAGACTTATCAAGGTGATCATTTTGCAGTATATTTAAACAGCAGATCACTATGTTGTATACCACCTGAAACTAATATGTTATATGTCAATTATACCTCAATAACTAAAAACAAAAAACAAAAATACAAAAATAACCACTACTAGGACATATGTGTTTAATTAGCCAAATAAATAAAATTTGGTTAATAATTTCTATCAATATATATTTACATCATCTTTATTTAATAACATGAGTAGGTATTTCTCCATGTTTTGAAAAAGTCTAATAAAGACATTTTAACTGTCTATATAATATTTCATCATATATATTATATTTGGTAATGTTAACTTTTTACTGAATATTTAGGACAATTTCAATATTTGACTACACATACACACTCATGAAAATTTTTGTTTATAAATATTTGTTAATGTCTATGGTTACTTCCTTAGACTAGACTGCTAAAAATGAATTGTTATGAAAATGCAAATGTATTGTTGAAAATTGAGGAACATTTTAGGAGTTGCGACACGTACTGCAAAATTACATTCTCTAAGGGACCTTTAAATTTATACCCTTACTCGCTATTCAGAAGTGTGAAGTTCTCAAAATACCCTTGAGGAATTGAACAATATGTTCATAGAAAGAATATGGTATCTGATTATTGCATTTTAATTCATTCTTTTTCATTCCTAAGGAGGATGTTTACTGCTGGTTTATAGCATTTATCTATTGGCCTTTTCTTTTCTTTTCTTTTTTTTTTTTGCCTTTCAACTATGTAATTCTTTAGTTTGATCTGTCTTAATTTTTGATCTGAGATTAATATGGAAGAGTATCAAATGTACTGTCAATATTATTATATATGCAATTTCAGCAGACCTCCCTTTCCATGGATATAAATATAATTGACTAATTTTGAAGTCTGGCATACAGGAAGGAACTATGAAAAATGAGTAATATGATTAACAATCATGCTAGCATTGCTAAAGAAAATTAAAGCCCGAAAGGACTTTTGAAGTTATCGAGACCTCCAAGAATTCAGCAAGTTACTTAGATGATAGATTCTTAGTTCTGGAATGCTTTTCAGAAGCAGGTCTGACCTAGTCCCACGGTTCTTTTTATGAAAACGAGCATGTCATCACCACCTGAGCACTTGGTCGTAGCATGGGAGCTACAGAAGAAAGAAGAGAAAGAAGGAAGAAGAGTTGGGTGGATGGGGTTGTGGTGGGAGTGGAGGAAGAGTTAGTAGTTTACTGTCTGTTCCTTGCAGTCTTGAGATAGTATCAGAGATATTCTCTGAGAAGTCTTCTAACAATAAATCCATCTACCATCTGGGGTTGCTGATAAAAGCTCATGATATTTGCATCTCAGAGACTTTGCTTTGGTGAATCCTGAGGAGGCATGCACACATCCAGAGTCTAGTTGAACTGAGCCACCATGATAACTCGAGCAGGTGTAAGGAATTCCATCTGTGGGGTGTAGGAATGAGAAGCTCTTATTTAGAAAGTGAAACAAATGTATATTTCTCAAGTGTTTGTTTAGTCTAACTAAATATTCCCTTATCTCTATTGCCTCAATAAGAAAAAATAGAAGAAAAAGAACAGGGTGTGAGTATCATAATTCATAAGTCAACCAATTCATTTCCTTCATTTAAATAATTACTCTTTGAAAGCTTCTATTTTGGGGGCTTGTTAAAAACATAGTCTTTTTTCTTTCCATTGTGGTGTCTTTTGCATTAATCATTCCATTTTTTAGAGCATTCACTCCTCTCTGTTTTTTTTTCCCCCCAAGTCAGTTTGTGCAACAAAAGACAAATAACGATTCATTCTTTAATGGGAGTTATTTCATTTTAACAGAACTTTAGTGTAGCAGCTTTTCAAAAATAGCACCACCCCCAGGACTATAATATTTTGTCCTTTCTTTCAAAGGTTTGGGAAAAGTAGTACAGAAAAAAAAAAATGGCAATAAGGAGAAATCAATTCCACTAGCTACTATGATGTTTACTTTTTTATGTTAACTTGGTTAGGTTATAGTGACTGGTGATTTAATCAAATACTAACCTAGGTCTCTATGAAGGTATTTTGTAGCTGTGGTTAACATCTACAGTTGACCTTAAGAAAAGGAGATGATCTTCAATAACGTTATTGACCTAACCCAATTAATTAAAGTCTTTAAGGGCAAAAACTGAGATTTCACAGACAAAAAGAAATTCTGCCTCAAGTCTGCAACATCAACTCCTGCCTGAGTTTCCAATAGGCTGGCTGCCCTACAGATTTCAGACTTGCTAGACCCCACAGGCACCTGAGCCAATTCCTTTAAATTCATGCACGTGTGCAGGCACGCTCACACACGTGTGTGCACATACACCCACTCTATGATTCTATGCATCTTTTTCTCTAGAGAACCTTAACTAATACAGCTATTAACCATCATTAGTGTTCAAGATTATTGGCTAACTGAATAATCTTTTTTTAAAAACTGTTTTTTAAATCTGTTTTTAAAAACAATACCTGGCTACATGTAGTATCTCTAACCAGAACTGGAAGAGATAAAATGCACAGAAAAAGACACAATATGAAAAAACACGGTAGTCCATGAAATTGTGCCAGAATGTTTTGGATTTCAGGATTTAAAAGAGCTTAAAGTATATTTTAAAGTAAAATCATAACTAAAATTAGTCAGGTATAAATATAAAACTGAATGTACTAGCAGCATGCACCAAACAAATTGTATTGTATTAGAGAATTCTCCACCATCTGTCCATAAATGGTTTCAAAGTTCACACACTTACACGGATGATGACATATTCCAGTTGATCAGATAAGTGATTATTACTGGTGCTGTCAATATCCTATGTAGTATCACAGTCTTAGAAAACTGCAAATTTTATGGTGGAACAAGACAATAAATAAATGCATGATAACAGAGGCTTAAGCCAAAATATTACTGTGAAAAAGGACTTGAAGTAAAAATATCAGACTATCAATGTTACCATGATATCCTACACCCCGACCCTATAAATATGTGCCTAGACTGAAGCGTTCTCCAAAGCTAGTACTTAGTCCTTTCTCATAAGTCATGACTCAAGTCATCTGCATGTTTACTCGAAACATGTTTGCAATTTCCTCTCAAATTGCAAATATTGCCAAAGCATTGCCATAGGTCAAATTAACCCAGGAAATGTTGGATTTTGGGGATACAGAAGATGTCAATGAGAGAAAAATGTATTTATAAAATATATTGTTGTTGTTTGAGGGAAGAACCAATTAATACTCTCACATTTCTACATCTTGCAAAGTATTATATCAAAATATGGTTAAAACTAATAAGAAAATTAGTAAATACTCCCTCTGATGGTAAAAATATTTTTTTTACTATTCTCAGTGTATTTATCTACCTAGGTGTACTGAGTGATGGACATTAAGGAGGGAACGTGATGTTAAGAGCACATATGGGTGTTATATAAGACTGATGAATCATTGACCTCTACCTCTGAAACCAATAATACATTATATGTTAATTAATTGAATTAAATTAAATTAAATTTAATTAAATTTAAAAAATGAAATTAAAAAAAGAAGAGATGTATACATATATAACTAATTTTTATATATATATTCTTATTCAGATTGAAACGATATATATATATATATATATCATGGAATACCACCCAGCCATAAAAAAGAATGAAATCTTGTCATTTGCAATGACATGAATGGAGATAGTATAATGCTAAGTGAAGTAAGTCAGAGAAAGACAAATACAATATGATTTCACTCATATGTGAATGTAAGAAACAAAGTGAGTGAAGAAAAATGAGACAAACCAAAAAATGGACTCTTAACGTTGGAGAACAAACTGATTATTACCAGGAGGGATGTGGGTCAGGGGATGAGGAAAATAGGAGTTAGGGATTAAAGAGAATACTTATTATGATGAAAAAATAAAATGATAAAAAAAAGAAGAAAAACACTTTATATACCAAGTTGGTATCTGGAATAGCAAATTATACCAGCACTGATCTCAGCTTAAGTAGGCAAATGGATGAAAACCTGTGTCCGTGTATATCGCAGCACAGGATCCTGAGAACTTAGGAGAGACTAAGTGTGCCTTTTTAGGTCCCAGGTTCTGCATTTGGCCATCAGACATTCCCTGGACATTCACATCCACCAATACTGTAGGCACTCTTGCCCTTAAGCAAATCACAGCCAGCCCTTTCAGTCTTTGAATTAGTCTGTGACAATGTGTCCATCATAATAAGCATCAACAACACATGAGGAATTAATGTGTCATCATCTTCTGATAGCAGATAATCTTCTATCATAAAAGCAGGCACTTTTCACTAAATTAGGACTCATTTTTCATTCTGCTACCTTTTGGTAATTCCTGCATCTTCAAAGTTATCCACCTGACTCTTACAGAGTAGTTTATTGATAAGAGATTGTACATTGTGAGGTTCAAGGTTGGGCTAGGTAGTCTCTAAGTATAGATTTAGAATTTTAAGTGGAATGGGTGAGTTGGAATTTTCTTATTCGGATTGAAACTATCTCTTATAAACAGTTCTGTAGAGGAAGAGAGGACACTTTCAGCAAACTGACATAAAGATAAAAGTTGTTTAAGGGAATGAAAAATTTTCTTCAAAGATACGTCAATTCAAATTCTCAACAAATTAGCACCAAATGGTATTAGTCACTTTTCCTGTTGTTCATTCAAGCAGATGCCCAGAACTGACCACTATTTAGTGAAAAACAACACTGCACACTATATGAATTTTCCCCTCGAAAGGAGATTAATACTTTGAATCTATATACAGTATTCTTTATTTAGGTCAAATAATGTGTCTCCACAGTGATAGGTGATAATACATGGTTTTTCTACATTTTGTTAGAATATGTAAACACTTGGTATTTTTGTATAGGAATCACATTAGATTTGATTTACATTAGCTATCGAACAAAAGTTTTAGAAATTCTTTTTCTGGGGCGCCTGGTGGCTTAGTCAGCTAAGCATTTGCCTTCAGCTCAGGTCATGATCTCAGGGTCCTGGGATGGAGCCCCGCATCGGGCTCCCTGCTCAGTAGGGAGTCTTATTCTCCCACTCCCTCTCCCCAACTCATACGCTTGCTCTCTCTCAAATAAATGAATAAAATCTTAAAAAAAAAAAAAAAGGAAATTCTTTGCTTTGTCAAAGTGGGCTGTGATGTGAATAGAAATTAAGGTGAGAGCTGTTCTGGTACCTTCACTTTAAATTCCCATGGGGCAGCTCTGGTCTGGGGTAGAAAAAGCAATAAACAAATTACAGACTTCCAGGAGGCCCACAAGAGCTTGAAACTTCCCCATACCCTGGCACTAACCCATCAGGTAGATAAAATGCTCACATTCCTATTACTCCTTTTAATTTAAGCAAAGATTTGTGAAGCAACCGTGCAAAGCCTTAACCAAGAATGCATAAGTCACTAGCCTTACTGATCGTTTTCCAGAAAAATACCCTCCATGTTAAAAAAAAGCTAGAATAGATGTTTATTTACTGAATATGTTTAAAGAATGCCCATAATGTTTTTAAAGGAATTTGAAGTTACTTACTGCAAAAGCACTTAAAATTTGACAATTAAAAGCAGAGCTTAAAAAAAGAAATATTGAAATATTGGGCATTTAGCCAAAGGGAAGCAGAGAGTGGTACCGTGGTCTTTAGTCCAGGGAAGGCATATTGATGACTGCATCAAGGAGACAGTGAATATCCCATGTATTTAGCACTTTAGTGGCAAAGTCGTGTAAGTGCAGTGCAGCATGAAGACATAGACACTAGATGGGGGACAGTTGCCCGAGGAGATTCTAGAAATGCTCAGAAAGTTGACATGACAAAACTACTACAGTTATACAAATTTTGTCTCCAATTTCACCTTCAGAGTGAGTCTGCTTTGCCATTTCTCTTCTACATATTCTTCTGCCCTCGGAAGATGGCAGTTAACTATTATTCAAAAGAGTTGGAGGAATGGAGTAAATGAAAATGAAAAGTCAGTTACTGAGAGTTAATATATGGCACTAAACCTTTGGTTCATTTGTTAATTAAGAAAAAAAAAAAAAAACTGGGGCACCTGGGTGGCTCGGTTGGTTGAGCGACTGCCTTTGGCTTGGGTCATGGTCCCAGAGTCCTGGGATCAAGTCCCACATCGGGCTCCAGCTCCAGGGGGATTCTGCTACTCCCTCTGACCCTCTCCCCTCTCATGCTCTCTCTCTCTCTTTCAAATATATAAATAAAATCTTTAAAAAAAGAAAAAAGAAAAAAAAAACTTTCTGAGGTAGAAGTTAGTCTTCTCCCCTTCTCTCTCTACACACACTCTAGCATTAAATTGCAAAGCTTTTTGCAAACTGACATGAATACTTCCCCCCTGATTATTTTTAAATGTTATTTTAAAAGCAGTTTCAAGTTTCTGTTGATTGTTTAGGTGGTTTCCATGAATACAAATGGTTAGGAAAAGAAAACTGGAGGGAAAGAGAGAGGCTAGTACCATGCATGCAGTGATCATTCATCAGTTGACTTGGGAAATCAAGTGGGAAGTTGATTGAAGGTCTGATTGCTATCAGTGTGTGGTGCATCAGATAAATTGTTCTCTTACTATTCTGCTCAAGAAAGTTGAGAAACATAAAGACATTTCATAAAAATTGTAAAAAAAAAAAAAAAGTTGAATAAGAACAATTTTGGTGCCTAAGGTTGTTAATTCCTCATTAGAAAGTTTAAAAAGTTTTACTATCCCCCAAAAAGTTGACTAAAGGTCTGAGATAGACAATTTTACTGCATTTAAAAATAAATGTTTAAATAATAAAATTCGATTTAGGTGAAATACTTTTATGCACCTTGAATAGTGCTCAACCTTATTTAATTTTCTAGCTCCTAACAATACACTTTTATCTGCCTCTCCATGTAGATTGCTTTTATTCATGATACTGACATTTGCCTCAAGTCCACCAGCAGGTGGCACTACCACACACCTAGAGCCTAGAAAACAAAAGGAATTGTGAAGATTTATCTGAGAATGTTCTCTTCAGGAAAATAGAAACAAGTTTAATATTTCTTAGAAACAAGTCTAATATTATTTTTAAATAATATCTGTAATAAAAAGTCAAAGCTTGGCTTCTCAGTACTTTAATGAATTATACAGAGATGATCAAATATATATCTCTCTCTCTCTCTCTCTCTCTCTCTCTAGATATCTAGAGATATATATATATATATATATCTCCATACACACAAATACACAGAGAGGGGGAGAGAGAGAGAGAGAGAGAGAGAGAGAGAGAGAGAGAGAGAAGCACACAGAATACACACTGAATGTGTTTCTAGGACAAATAGAAAGAGGGCAGATAGTTTTTCAAATTCTTGCCTGGTACCTGGAAAACCCTTAAAGTGGCATTTCTTAAGAAAGGGATTCGCAAATATACTGAATTTATTGACTAATAAAAAATTATACTCCATGGTGAAACTCCTTGGAATAAACTCTGCATCATGGGTAAGTGCTAATTATTTGTTTCAGTTCTCAAGAAACAACGTAACATTTATTTTATTATTTTATCTAAATAATCTTACCACTGAAACCACAGATACATGAGGGAACGAAATAATGTTTATAAAACAAAGAAAAGTTATGCTGTAATATAAAGTATCTTCAAAATTTGCAATATCAAAGCCTACATTAAACTTGTTAGCATAAAATTTGTTATCAAAAAGTATGTGAAAAAAAAATAGGGGCACCTGGGTGGCTCAGTCAGTTGAGTGTCTGACTCTTGATTTTGGCTCAAGTCAAGATCTCGGGGTTGTGAGATCAAAGCCTACAACAGGCTCGGTGCTCAGTGAGGAGTCTGTTTGGGAACCTTTCTCCCTCTCCCTCTCCTTCTGTCGCTCCCCCACAACTCCCTCTCTCCCTCTCTCTCTCTCTCAAATAAATAAATCTTTTTAAAAAAATGTGAAAAAATAAACTCTACTGAGTGAATATTGGTGTATTTATTTGGTATCCCTAAGTGTAAATGAAATACATGCTTTTTAGTTAATATATCCTGGTCAACACTCTAGAACAACACATTAGAAAAGCTTTCTAGATCTGGGCGGCCAAATCTGGCTCATCACCTGTTTTGGTAAATACATTTTATTGGAACATAGCTATGCTCATTTATGTGTCGTCTACACATGTTTTCACACTAGAACAGCTTCACCTTCATACTGTACCCCTTTACTCTGCTTTATATTTTCAAAGATTTTATTTATTTATTTGACAGACAGAAATCACAAGTAGGCAGAGAGGCAGGCAGAGAAAGAGAGGAGGAAGCAGGCTCCCCGCCGAGCAGAGATCCCGATGCGGGGCTCGATCCCAGGATCCTGGGATCATGACCTGAGCCGAAGGCAGAGGCTTTAACCCGCTGAGCCACCCAGGCGCCCCTCTGCTTTATATTTTCATAATGCTAATTTTCCTCAGATATATTTGTATATTTTCTGTCTCCCTTCATTAGAATGTAAGATGCTTGGGGTCAGAACTTTGTGGCACTGTAGTATTCCTGGCTCCTAGAAGGTTTCCTAGCACCTTGCTACTCAGAGTATAACCTGTGGACCAAGCAGCAGGGGCATCACCTGTGAGATTATTAAAAATGCAGAATTCTAGAACTACTGCATTAGTAGCCAAACAAGAGCCAAGTCTATGAAGCACTGGCCTACCACTTTTTTAGATGCCCAGTAAATATTGGATGACAGCACAAAGTTAGAATAGATAGAAGACCATAATTCGCAGAACATATAGACGGAGGTAGAGAGAGAAATCAAGGGTGGTAATGGAGTTTCTGGATTAAGCGAGGGGGAAGGGGCTGGAGCCACTCAATGAGATGGGGGAATACCAGGGATAGGCAAGTGTAAGGGTTGAAAGATAAAAATTTAATTTTGCATATTTTGAATTTCAGTCTCTTATGAACAGCCAGTAGGTAATTGAATATAGAATCCTGAAGTTCAAAAGGAAGATTAAAATTAGATCTATAGATTTTTGTACAGATACAGACTGGAATAATTCAGAGACATACTTTCTTTGTATCCCAATTCTATCCTGGCCATTTGAAGACAAACTAGGGTGCTCACAAAAACATCACTACTTAAATATTGAACTAACACTGTAAGTGGTTTCAGCTCTAATTCCCAAGGACTTAACTTTGTCCAGATTGAACTCACCTCATGCTCTGGAAAGAGAAGAAACTTTCTGCTACTAATGATCCAACCTGTTCAATCATTTTAATCTGCTGTTCATATTATTAGTCAATATTGGCTGATACTAAACAAACATTGTGGTCATAGTTAACTGCTTAATGCTAAGGTTTAGAGAGATCCATCCGCATAGGACTGTCATTCCGAAGCTCATGCCTTAGCTACGTGTACATTAGTCTCATGGCAGGTAATCAGAATAAATATTTAGGGGACAATTCTTTCAGCATCAGTGAAGCATTTAACTCCATTGATTACACTCAGCGTTTACAGATAACGAGGAGCCTTGTTTGTAAATTGCTCAGAGACTATTCTCAATGGATGATGATATAATTAAACAATAATTTTTGTTTCAAATGAACACTGCACACAAACAGTGGGCTGCTTCCACTTGCCTGTTAATAACAATAATTTAGAAAAATTACAGAATATCATTATCCAGTAGCAGCAGTTGTAAGAGAACGTTAATGGTTGTGTGGTCAGTTCTTATTTTCATTTTTACTATTAAATCAGCAACTTCTTTAAAAAAAAAAACAATTGCCAGCTATAATGAAGGCAAACTAGCATATTTATTGCTTTCTTGTGAGTAATGTAAGGGGTTCAGTTTGCTAGTGGGCATCAAACACAGTGCACATGTATATATATTATTATAAATTATAAATTTGTATAATAATTTTTATATATAGTTCTATTCCAGTATTCCACTTCTGAGAATCTTTCCCCAAGAAGCACTTCAAAATAGGAGAAAATACTCATTACTGAATAATAGCATGTTGGCTAATTGATTCATGAGTCCTTCCCCCCAACTTTTTTTGGTTATTTTGTCATTATGAATTAATAAGCAAAAGATTTTTTTTTTTTAACCTGTCTCTTCATTCTCAGAAAAAGTATAGCCAGGTTTTGGAATATTTGTTCTGGGTTTCCTTGTGCAAGAAAGACCAAACTGAATAAAGGGAAATAACCCAGTTTTGGGGAGAAAATGAGCAACATGATGCTGCTGAAGTTGGAGATTCAGTGACAAACTCCAGGGACATGGACATGTGAGACTTGAAAGACACAAAGAAAGGGCTAGGAATCAGTGACGTGTGCCTGTGTTATAGCAGGGGAGGAGAAGACCAAGTTCAACATGGAATGACTGGGAGACACAGAGAGACCACATACCCCTCCTCGGGATCCATAAGGCCTTGGGCTCTGCTGCTCTGAGGCCCAGGGCCTATCACTCTCAGCTTCCTGGATTGTTTATCTCCAAGTTCTTAAAAAGTCCCAAGGAAGGCTAAAAGTTCTCTGTGCCCCTTAAAAATGTGGCTAGACTTCTGGCAGAATCTTCAGCATCTGAGACATCTTTTGCACAAAGAGGAGATATCATAACCTTGCTTAAGATTTAAGATCTTGATTTTATAAATCTTTTAAACATTTCATCAAATTCTCCTCTTCCACTGAAACCACATGACTAAGTTATCAGGTTCTCTTTAAGTTTTGGAACCTCTAAGGGTACACAAAGTGCATATAAATGATCACAGTAAGAGCTATTATAAGATCTATTTCTAACTATACACATATGCCTGTATGTAACCAGGCCACAAAAATATTATAATTACATACTTAGCTTGGCTTCTTTTAAAAGCAGAGCCTGAGACAAAGGCTTGCAGGCAGGTAATTTATCTGGAGAGGATGCCAGGGAGCAAGAGGGGGGAAAAGCCAAGTGGAATAAGGAAGGTAGGCCAGTCAAGGGTGCCTTATGGAGCTGGTCATCACTCTTGGCACCACCTAGTACTACATTCCAGAGGATGTTCTTAATTACCTTATGAATGCATGTCAGGACTATTTGCCCAGGACACAGAAGCACTTCCGTCCTCATTGGTCAAGAATGGCTTCACCAGTGTTAACTCCTTCGCACTTTCAGAAGGTGTGTTGGTGGGTGCCAAGTAGACTCTCTTGAGGACTTGGACACTAGTTTCAACTCCTGTGTGGACCAATCATCATGGCTATGTTTATAGGAACAGATGGAGCCAAAAAGTTTAGAAATCGTCTCTAACATTGCTTATTTGCCTTTGTCAGTTTTGGCTGGATTGATAGAGTGCCATCAATTTGTTTTAATTTTTCTTGGTTACATCATTTTACTTCCCTTATTGTGCCTCTCACTTGCTACCACTGTCCCACGGAAACAGAGCTTTCCTCTGCAGTTTAGAAGTTCTCTTTTCCTGGGTGCCTGGGTGGCTCAGTGGGTTAAGCCTCTGCCTTCGGCTCAGGTCATGATCTCAGGGTCCTGGAATTAAGCCCTGCATCGGGCTCTCTGCTCAGTGGGGAGCCTGCTTCCTCTTCTCTCTCTGTCTGCCTCTCTGCCTAATTGTGATCTTTGTCAAATAAATAAAATCTTAAAAAAAAAAAAAAAAGGAAAGAAAAAAGGGAAAGGAAAAAAAAAAGAACTTCTCTTTTCCATCTTCAAGCGACATTGGGCTAGAGGGTTAGGAAGACTTTCCCCTTGTTCCTCATCCTGGCTATAAGATTATTCACCACCCTCTCCTCTCAAAACCTCCTCTGCTTCAAGTGTCCTATCATTTAACTACATCATCTACACTCCCTTTTCATTGCTATCATCGACAGCATCTAGATTCATTGCACTCTCTATAATGTTATTCCTGACATAATTCTTGTTGATTTCAATATCCATATGATGAATAATTCCAGGATACTGGTCATTCAGTTCCCTGATTCCTCCCCCACCCTACCTCCAATGCTAATGGGCATTTAATAGACTATGTCATTACTAATAATGGTGACATTTCCTTTTATCTCTATGGAAATATCCAGCTTCCCATACATCACCGACTGTATTTCTGATAACTCGACTTTAATATTATTTATGCCCCTCAAGGACCTATAATCCATCAATAACCCTACTTCTTATTGCTGCTCTCTCGTGTCCTCATTCTCCTCCTTAGCCAAATGAACTTTCTTATCATGCATTCTGGTATTCTCTGGAACACTTCTTCAACTATCTTGACCCTCTCTCTTAGTGGGATGAAATCACACAGATAAAGCCATTTTGGCTCTTTCGTGCATCTTCCCACAGAGAGGGAAACCAAAAGGCCAGGCTAAGTGCTACTTCATACTCATGATTACCGGCCTCAAGTGAGCTCTCAGTGCTGCGCAGGAATCAGGTATTTCCCCAATCCATTTTCTTCTCACTCTGTTTCACATTGATTTTATGTCATTTCCTCATTCTTCAAACTTCTGTCATATCCATTCTTATCGTCATTCCCTGATAACCACCTGGCTTCTTATTTCTCTGAGAAAACATAAAATAATCAAAAAGTTTCTAGAAGCTCCCACTACCTCTTCTCCCACTTCCCTGCATTTTCATCCACATACTCTACCTCATCTCTAATTTCAATGAATGAACCCTCCTTTTGCAATCTAAATTCTGTTACTTTAAACTCCTCAAGGACATCTTGCAAAGAGCAGATCCAGGGTTTTATGGGGCCAGAGCTTACAAATTTGAAGAGCCCTTTTTCAGAAAAGAGTGGAAAAAAAAAAGAGTACAAAATAATATAAATTAGTACAAATGGGGAATTGATTTAAAACAGAATAAATCACTATAGATTTCAAATATAAGAAATTTGGAAAAAGTGATATATTTTGTATTTATTATTGAAAGTTTAGAAGTTTGTTTCAACTTGAATATTGGTAATGTCATGTAAATTTAAGGATTATTATAAATACATACAAAATGTTTCAGAAATACTTCCCTACCTGAGATTTAACCTGTATCAAACAAACATGCTCTTATAGATCCCATAAATAAAAAGTCTTGGCACTTCTTTGCCCTTCAACTACTGCCCCATTCTTCTTTTCTTTACTGTAAAACTGTTTGAGCTCACTCTGGCTCCTCCTCTTCCATTCTTCTCAAATTCACTATAAGCAGACTTAATCTCCATTGACATTCCTGTCAGTTCACATTGACTTGAACTCAAAATCCTACCTTCTCCGTCTCCTAACTGCAACCCCTAAAAACTTTATCTCAGTTAATGTAAATTTCCTATGTCCTATTACTCAGGCCAGAAATTCTAGAGTTTTCTCTGATTCCTCTTTGTTCTTACGCAATTATGAGAGAATCCCTTGGGCTCTACTTCCTAGTACTTCCATTGTTACCATCTTGGTCTAAATCACCATCTTCTCTCATGCAGATCAACACAACATCCTCCTGGTGGTCCCTTCCTCATTAATACAGCTGTTAGGGTGTGACTCTTAGCTGGAAAGCCAGTTTTACCCACTGTTTATAATACTTTGGTAGCTTTTAATTCCACTCAGTATAAAAGGCAAAATCCTTATATGACTCAAAAAGTTCTGTGCAGTCTGGACAAGACCTCCCTGTCCTCATTTCCTCTGCTCATTCAGGCTTCCTTGACAGTTCTTGAATATCCAAGGCAGGCTCCCCAGTGGCCAGTTCCTTCCAGGGTCCAGTTCCCAATAGCCATGCTGCTGAAACAATGCCCTCCCCTTTTGAATTAACTCAAATTTCATTTTCTGTTCTGCCTTTCATCATTCTATTTTATTTATTTATTTTTAAATATTTTATTTATTTGAGAGACAGAACATGAGACAGAGCATGAGAGAGAGAATGTACGTGAGTATAAGCAGGGGGAAAGGCAGAGGGAGAAGCAGACTCCCGGGCAAAGCAGTGAGCCTGATGTGGGACTCCATCCCAGGACTCCAAGATTATGACCTGAGCCAAAGGCAGAGGCTTAACCAACCAAGCCACCCAGGATCCTGTTAAATTGCACTCTCTTCAAATTTTCTGTTGCCTTTTTCTGCTTTATTTTTCCTCATAAAACATTTCCCTCTACTAATACAGAATAGAACAGTTACTTTAGTTATAGTCTGTCACCCTTTGACCCCAACCCCAATCTCCAAGAACAGAAGCTCCAAGAGGGCAGAGATTTGTTCTATAGCCCTACTGATAGAACACAGAATGTTGCCCAGCACATAGTAGGCACTCAGGAAAAAAAAAAAAAATTTGCATAAATGAAAAAATGAGCAAATGCTGAACTTTCTCTTTCCCTTATGTTTCTGTGTCTCTCTCATATATACATATAACATATAATTGGGATATTCTTTAATAAAGTCTTTCTCATCTTTTAATTGTCATGTTTAGTTCATTTAGACTTTTGTCATAGATGTTATTTCAATCATATTAGTGGTTTGGGAAATGTTATTTCTTTTTTTCAAAGATTTTATTTATTTATTTGCCAGAGATAGAATAAGAGTAAGAGTGAGAGAGAGAGAGTGCGAGTGCACAAGCAGGGGGAGTGGTTGAGCAAGGAGCCTGATGCACAACTTGATCCCAGAACCCTGGGATCATCACCCGGGCCAAAGGCTGATGATGCTAACCAACTAAGCCACCCAGGCATCCTGAGAAATGCTATTTCTGTGCATCAAATACTTCACTCCTTTTTTTGTTTCCTATTCGATCGCTGAATTTTCCTTATTTCCTGTTTTCTTCTCTGCTGATTTGGAAATTATATGTCAGCCTTAGAATTATAGACATTCTATTCATAGCTTAATTTGGTAGTCTAAGCAACAGATTGATTTTTTTTAATAGCCAAAGAAAGTAGCTTTGAGGTCCTTCATTCACCGTTTTCTCCCCGACAATCTGTAAAGACAGAGGTACAAAAACTGAAATTTTTAAGTGCAACTTTTAAAACTAAACAAACCTTTATCCTCAAGCATGTCTTGGCATAAATGGGAACTTGGAAGGTGAAGCTCCCTAATTATATAGTTAGAGAACACTATTTAACCACTTTATTATTACCTTATCACTATATATTTACCTTAGGACAATCTGACTATACAGTAGATTCACTTCAGAAACTTGTAAACAAACATGGGTGCCTGGGCCCCATTTCAAATCAATTAAATCATAAAATGTTGGAGGCAAAGATCTCAGAAAGTGCCTCGTGTTGTTCAAATGTGTAGTCAAAACTGAGTATCACTACTTTAGATCACTGACATGCCTGAAAGGGCAACACGTATTTTATATCCCAAACATCTCCATATTATTCTCAATCTCCATCTTATGTTTATACCAAAATATAATTTCATAGACTTCAGGTTTTTACAAAGAATCCCTTCATGCTATTGAAATTCTCACTCATTAGAAATTATTTCGGATTGGGGTGCCTGGGTGGCTCAGTGGGTTAAAGCCTCTGCTTTTGGCTCAGGTCATAATCCCAGGGTCCTGGGGTCGAGCCCCGCATGTCTACTTGCCTCTCTGTCTACTTGTGAGCTCTGTCAAATAAATAAATAAAATCTTAAAAAAAAAGAAATTATTTTGGATTAATAAATGTTTTATATTATAACACAGATATAATCTATAAAAGTATAAATAGTAGTGTTTGGACATGTGTTTAAGCACTGATCTTCTGGGAGAAAAAAAGCCTAATTTGTAGCATTTGTAAATTTCCCTGGCGAAAATATTCTCACCATGTTCAAGCTACCAACTTGCTGTCATTAAAAATGGATTTGGAAAAGACATGTTCAGTCAGCTTTCATGGGCCTGAGGGCCTGCTCCCAAACCCACTAAGTACTAAGGCTATCAATCATCCATTATAGAATTATAGATCTACTACCTCATTTTATAAATGAAGAATTCAAGATGAAGAGGGTTTGAGTGCCTTATTTTAAACAAAAAATAACTTATTAAAATAATAGTTTTAATTAATACTGAAGCAGCTTGTGATATAAAACTCTA
This sequence comes from Martes martes, assembly GCF_963455335.1. Taxonomy (NCBI): domain Eukaryota; kingdom Metazoa; phylum Chordata; class Mammalia; order Carnivora; family Mustelidae; genus Martes; species Martes martes. The sequence continues at coordinate 39,331,878 of NC_137888.1, forward strand.
AAATATATGTGTAAACAAACACACATACACATAAACACATTAATAAATAAGGGTCTTGATTAACCTAACACCATAGGCATCCTGCAAAGATTGGCCAGGTTTGGTGCCAGACCACTGCATTAAAGCAAATGTCTCAATAAAGGTAGTCAAACTTTTTGGTCTTTCATATAAAATTTACACTATATTGTAGTCCATTAAGTGTGCAATACTCTTATATCTAAAAAAAACCCCACTGTGTAGATCTTAATTTAAAAATACTCTGTACTGGGGGTACTTGAGTGGCACAGTTGGTTAAGCATCTGAGTCTTGGTTTCAGCTCAGATTGTGACCTCAGAGTCCGCTCAGTGCAGAGTTGGCTTAAGACTCTCTCCCCCTCTTCCTCTGCCTCTCTATTCCTACCCCAGCTCTCTCTCTCTCTCTCTCTCAAATAAATAAATAAATCTTTAAAAAAACCACAAAACTTTATTGCCAAAAAATAGTAACCATCATCTGAGTTTTTGGCATGTCATAGTCACTGATCACAGATCACTCTGACAAATATAATTTTTTTCAAAATTTGAAAAACTGCAAGAATATCCAAAATGTGGCACAAAGACACAAAGTGAACAAATGATGTTGGAAAAAATGGCACCAATAGATTTGTTCCATTCAGGATTGCCACAAACCTTCAATTTGTAAAAAAAAAACACAGTATCTGTTGGGGTGCCTGTGTTGGTTAAGCATTTATTTACCTTTGGCTCAGGTCCTGATCTCAGGGTCCTGGGATCAAGCTCTGCGGAGGGCTCCCTGTTCAGTGGAGACCCTGCTTCTCTTCCCTCTGCCTCTCCCCCAACTCGTGCTCTCCCTCACACTGGCTCTATCTCGAAAAAAGAAAAAAAATGTAGTGTATATGAAGTGCAATAAGATAGCACAATAAAATGAGGTATGCCTATATTTACTGATTTTTTTTTCTGCTAAGGTATGATGTCTCTTCATTACTTATTAAATGCTTATAAGGGGTGTTTCTGGTTATATATCTTGCTCCATTTTTTTTTTTTCTGTCTCGTCTTCTGACTTTGTTTTAATATTTGCTATGAAATGCTATGCTCTTTTTCTGAAAATACTATTTGGCATTTTTTGCATATTTTTTCAGACTTCTTTTTTTTTTTTTTTAAAGATTTATTTATTGGACAGAGAGAGATAGATCACAAGTAGGCAGAGAGGCAGTTAGAGAGAGAAGGAAGCAGGATCCCCACTGAACGGAGACCCCCGATGTGGGGCTCGATCCCAGGACCCTGAGATCATGACCTGAGCCGAAGGCAGAGGTTTAACCCGCTGAGCCACCCAGGTGCCCCTTTTTCAGACTTCTTTAAAATATATTTTCAGGGGCGCCTGGGTGGCTCAGTGGGTTAAAGCCTCTGCCTTCGGCTCGGGTCATGATCCCGGGGTCCTGGGATCGAGCCCCGCATCGGGCTCTCTGCTCAGCAGGGAGCCTGCTTCCCCCTCTCTCTCTGCCTGCCTCTCTGCCTATTTGTGATCTCTGTCTGTCAAATAAATAAAAACAAAAATCTTAAAAAAAAAAAAAAAAAAAAGACACGTTCTCTCTGCTGTATTCCCAATAGTACTGATTTAAAAAAAAAAAAAAAAAAAGATTTATTTATTGGACAGAGAGAGATAGATCACAAGTAGGCAGAGAGGCAGTTAGAGAGAGAAGGAAGCAGGATCCCCACTGAACGGAGACCCCCGATGTAGGGCTCGATCCCAGGACCCTGAGATCATGACCTGAGCCGAAGGCAGAGGTTTAACCCGCTGAGCCACCCAGGTGCCCCTTTTTCAGACTTCTTTAAAATATATTTTCAGGGGCGCCTGGGTGGCTCAGTGGGTTAAAGCCTCTGCTTTTGGCTCAGGTTGTGATCCCAGGGTCCTCGGATCGAGCCCCATGTCCTGGGATCCAGCCCTGCATCCTGGGATTGAGCCCCCAGTCGGACTCTCTGCTTAGCAGGGAGCCTGCTTCCTCCTCTCTCTCTGCCTGCCTTTCTGCCTACTCTCTCTGTCAAATAAATAAAATCTTAAAAAAAAAATTAAAAAATTTTTTCAAAATTTCCCTACCAAAATTATTAAGTTTATAATTAACCAATGAAATTTGATAACCAACTAAATTAATAATTAAATAAAAATTATTAATTTAAATATTAAATATTAAGAACTAAGAATTTCTATCATTACGAATGAGGTTTTTTCTTTATATACAAGAAAACTGATAATTTTTATAGACAAAAACTTTCTCAGCCAAGTATATTTTCTAGGTATAAAAACATGTGAATACAATAAACTATGCTATATATAGGTACATACACACACATGCACACTTGACCCTCATTATTCACAGATTCTGGATTGGCAAATTCACTTACTAAAATGTGTTTGTAATCCCCAAATCAATACTCTCAATGCTTTTCACAATCATTCCAGATCATTTGTGGACATGCACAAAGCAGTGAAAATCTGATTCAGCCTTCAACACACATTACCAGCCGAGGTCAAAGAAGGCCACACTCTACCTTCTTGCTTCAGATCTTAGGTTATAATCAAGTGTCCTTTTCCTAGTCAGTTTAGTGCCATGCGTTTGCATTCATGGACTTTTTGTTGGTGATTTGTTGTTTAAAATGGGCTCCAAATCCAGGACTGAAGTGTTACTGTAGTGTTCCTAAGAACAAGAAGCTGTGATGTGTCTTGAGGAGGACAAAATGCGTGTGTTGGATAAGTTTCACTCAAGCCTGAGTTATAGAACTTGGCCTTGAGTCCAACATTAATGAATCAACAATATGACATGTCCAGGATAAAGAAGAAAAAATTCATTGATTTATACATGAGGCTGCTCCAGAAAGTGCTAAAGCAACACCTATCCTGCTAAGTTATGGAAAAAATAGAAAATGGCTAAATTTGTGAATTTATGAGATGATGACATTTAAAAAAAGTGTTCTGGACATCACTGTTGTGAGGCTGAAAGCCAAAGTAATTTACAGCCATGTACCCAGAATCAGGAAAATCTTAAACCTTTCATGACCAGTGCTTTATTATAAAGAAACGCTGAACATAATTACTTATAAGAAACATATATAGTGTTTTTAAATAGAAACACATAAAATAAGTTTATGTATCAATTAATTAATAAAAATGTTATGACCAAAAGCTTATAGGTCATAATTTTGTATTTTCCTGGGGAGTAAGAGTTTAATATGACTAATTCAACGTTTGTCATGACTTTATAGAATTTAACTGTTATTATATCTATGTGTTAAACATTACCTAAAGAGGAAGCATTACCAAAGGTTTCATGACCATTACACAACAGGAAAAAATTTTGTGTCCTTATTTCAACATATAGTTCAGGTAGGTGGCGAATTTTTTATGTACTATGCATGCAGTGTGTATGTGCCTAAGTGTGCATACACACATAGATTGCATACACTTTAATTTTTCACTGAAAATTTTTAGCATTTCCCCAGTATTAAGAATTATTTCTCACCATCACTTTTAATGCCTACTTATTAACTATATTATGGATAACTATACTTATGTGACTATTTTCCTAGCATTAAAGAGGTTATTGCCAAGTTTCTACTGTTAAAAATAATGTAGTACTAAAATATTTATGTACTTTATGGTACGTATAGGATTATTTCTTTTTTCTTTTTTTTTTTTTTAATGCCACCTCTTTTATACTTTTTTTTTAAATAAATTTTTTTATTTTAATAAACATATAATGTATTTTTATCCCCAGGGGTACAGGTCTATGAATCGTCAGGTTTACACATTTCACAGCACTCATCATAGCCCATACCCTCCCCAATGTCCATTTCCCCACCACCCTCTCCTGTCCCCCCTCCCCCCAGCAACCCTCAGTCTGTTTCTTGAGATTGAGTCTTTTATGGTTTGTCTCCCTCCCAATCCCATCTTTTCATTTTTTCTTTTCCTACCTCCCCCCAACCCCCCCGCCTTGCATCTCCACTTCCTCATATCAAAGAGATCATATGATAGTTGTCTTTCTCCGATTGACTTATTTCGCTAAGCATGATACCCTCTAGTTCCATCCACGTCGTCGCAAATGGCAAGATTTCATGTCTTTTGATGGCTGCATAGTATTCCATTGTGTATATGTACCACCTCTTCTTTATCCATTCATCTGTTGATGGACATCTAGGCTCTTTCCACAGTTTGGCTATTGTGGACATTGCTGCTATAAACATTCGGGTGCACGTGCCCCTTCGGAGCACCACGTTTGTATCTTTAGGATATATACCCAGTAGTGCAATTGCTGGGTCATAGGGTAGCTCTATTTTCAGTTTTTTGAGGAACCTCCACACTGTTTTCCAGAGTGGTTGCACCAGCTTGCATTCCCACCAGCAGTGTAGGAGGGTTCCCCTCTCTCCGCATCCTCGCCAGCATCTGTCATTTCTTGACTTGTTAATTTTAGCCATTCTGACTGGTGTGAGGTGGTATCTCATTGTGGTTTTGATTTGTATTTCCCTGATGCCGAGTGATGTGGAGCATTTTTTTCATGTGTCTGTTGGCCATCTGGATGTCTTCTTTGCAGAAATGTCTGTTCATGTCCTCTGCCCATTTCTTGACTGGATTATTTGTTCTTTGGGTATTGAGTTTGCTAAGCTCTTTATAGATTTTGGATACTAGCCCTTTATCTGATATGTCGTTTGCAAATATCTTCTCCCATTCTGTCAGTTGTCTTTTGGTTTTGTTAACTGTTTCCTTTGCTGTGCAAAAGCTTTTGATCTTGATGAAATCCCAATAGTTCATTTTTGCCCTTGCTTCTGTTGCCTTTGGCGATGTTCCTAGGAAGAAGTTGCTGCGATTGAGGTCAAAGAGGTTGCTGCCTGCATTGTCCTCAAGGATTTTGATAGATTCCTTTCGCACATTGAGGTCCTTCATCCATTTTGAGTCTATTTTCGTGTGTGGTGTAAGGAAATAGTCCAATTTCATTTTTCTGCATGTGGCTGTCCAATTTTCCCAGCACCATTTGTTGAAGAGGCTGTCTTTTTTCCATTGGATATTCTCTCCTGCTTTGTCGAAGATTAGTTGACCATAGAGTTGAGGGTCTATTTCTGGGCTCTCTATTCTGTTCCATTGGTCTATATGTCTGTTTTTGTGCCAGGACCATACTGTCTTCATGATGACAGCTTTGTAATAGAGCTTGAAGTCTGGAATTGTGATGCCACTGACTTTGGCTTTCTTTTTCAATATTCCTTTGGCTATTCGAGGTCTTTTCTGGTTCCATATAAATTTTAGGATTATTTGTTCTATTTCTTTAAAAAAATGGATGTGATTTTGATAGGGATTGCATTAAATGTGTAGATTGCTTTAGGTAGAATAGACATTTTCACAATATTTGTTCTTCCAATCCATGAGCATGGAATATTTTTCCATTTCTTTGTGTCTTCCTCAATTTCTTTCATGAGTACTTTATAGTTTTCTGAGTATAGATTCTTTGCCTCTTTGGTTAGATTTATTCCTAGGTATCTTATGGTTTTGGGTACGATTGTAAATGGGACTGACTCCTCAATTTCTCTTTCTTCTCTCTTGTTGTTAGTGTAAAGAAATGCGACTGATTTCTGTGCATTGACTTTATATCCTGACACTTTACTGAATTCCTGTACAAGTTCTAGCAGTTTTGGAGTGGAGCCTTTTGGGTTTTCCACATATAGTATCATATCATCTGCAAAGAGTGATAGTTTGACTTCTTCTTTGCCGATTTGGATGCCTTTAATTTCTTTTTGTTGTCTGATTGCTGAGGCTAGGACTTCTAGTACTATATTGAACAGCAGTGGTGATAACGGACATCCCTGCCGTGTTCCTGACCTTAGCGGAAAAGCTTTCAGTTTTTCTCCATTGAGAATGATATTTGCGGTGGGTTTTTCATAGATGGCTTTGATAATATTGAGGTATGTGCCTTCTATCCCTACACTTTGAAGAGTTTTAATCAGGAAGGGATGCTGCACTTTGTCAAATGCTTTTTCAGCATCTATTGAGAGTATCATATGGTTCTTACTCTTTCTTTTATTAATGTATTGTATCACATTGATGGATTTGCGGATGTTGAACCAACCTTGCAGCCCTGGAATAAATCCCACTTGGTCGTGGTGAATAATCCTTTTAATGTTGGATCCTATTGGCCAGTATTTTGGTGAGAATTTTCACATCTGTGTTCATCAAGGATATTGGTCTGTAATTCTCTTTTTTGGTGGGATCCTTGTCTGGTTTTGGGATCAAGGTGATGCTGGCCTCATAGAATGAGTTTGGAAGTTTTCCTTCCATTTCTATTTTTTGGAACAGTTTCAGGAGAATAGGAATTAATTCTTCTTTAAATGTTTGGTAGAATTCCCCTGGGAAGCCGTCTGGTCCTGGACTTTTGTTTGTTTGGAGATTTTTGATGACTGTTTCAATCTCCTTACTGGTTATGGGTCTGTTCAGGTTATCTATTTCTTCCTGGTTCAGTTGTGGTAGTTTATACATCTCTAGAAATGTATCCATTTCTTCCAGATTGTCAAATTTGTTGCCATAGAGTTGCTCGTAGTATGTTCTTATAATTGTTTGTATTTCTTTGGTGTTGGTTGTGATCTCTCCTCTTTCATTCATGATTTTATTTATTTGCGTCCTTTCTCTTTTCTTTTTGATAAGTCTGGCCAGGGGCTTATCAATCTTATTAATTCTTTCAAAGAACCAGCTCCTAGTTTTGTTGATTTGTTCTATTGTTTTTTTAGTTTCTATTTCATTGATTTCTGCTCTGATCTTTATGATTTCTCTTCTCCTGCTGGGTTTAGGCTTTCTTTGTTGTTCTCTCTCCAGCTCCTTTAGGTGTAGGGTTAGGTTGTGTATTTGAGACCTTTCTTGTTTCTTGAGAAAGGCTTGCACTGCTATATATTTTCCTCTCAGGACTGCCTTTGTTGTGTCCCACAGATTTTGAACTGTTGTGTTTTCATTATCATTTGTTTCCATGAATTTTTTCAATTCTTCTTTAATTTCCTGGTTGACCCATTCATTTTTGAGAAGGATGCTGTTTAGTCTCCATGTATTTGCGTTCTTTCCAAATTTCCTCTTGTGATTGAGTTCGAGCTTCAGAGCATTGTGGTCTGAAAATATGCAGGGAATGATCTCGATCTTTTGGTACCGATTGAGACCTGATTTATGACCCAGGATGTGGTCTATTCTGGAGAATGTTCCATGTGCACTAGAGAAGAATGTATATTCTGTTGCTTTGGGATGGAATGTTCTGAATATATCTGTGATGTCCATCTGGTCCAGTGTGTCATTTAAGGCCTTTATTTCCTTGTTGATCTTTTGCTTAGATGATCTGTCCATTTCAGTGAGGGGAGTGTTAAAGTCCCCTGCTATTATTGTATTACTGTCGATGTATTTCTTTGATTTTGTTATTAATTGGTTTATATAGTTGGCTGCTCCCATGTTAGGGGCATAGATATTTAAGATTGTTAGATCTTCTTGTTGGACAGACCCTTTGAGTATGATATAGTGTCCTTCCTCATCTCTTATTATAGTCTTTGGCTTAAAATCTAATTGATCTGATATAAGGATTGCCACCCCAGCTTTCTTCTGATGTCCATTAGCATGGTACATTGTTTTCCACCCCCTCACTTTAAATCTGGAGGTGTCTTCGGGTCTAAAATGAGTTTCTTGTAGGCAGCATATTGATGGGTTTTGTTTTTTTATCCATTCTGATACCCTGTGTCTTTTGATTGGGGCATTTAGCCCATTAACATTCAGGGTAACTATTGAGAGATATGAATTTAGTGCCATTGTATTGCCTGTAAGGTGACTGTTACTGTATATTGCCTCTGTTTCTTTCTGATCTACTACTTTTAGGGTCTCTATTTGCTTAGAGGACCCCTTTCAATATTTCCTGTAGAGCTGGTTTGGTGTTTGCAAATTCTTTCAGCTTTTGTTTGTCCTGGAAGCTCTTTATCTCTCCTTCTGTTTTCAATGATAGCCTAGCCGGATATAGTATTCTTGGCTGCATGTTTTTCTCGTTTAGTGCTCTGAATATATCATGCCAGTTCTTTCTGGCCTGTCAGGTCTCTGTGGATAGGTCCGCTGCCAATCTAATGTTTTTACCTTTGTATGTTACAGACTTCTTTTCCCGGGCTGCTTTCAGGATTTTCTCTTTGTCACTAAGACTTGTAAATTTTACTATCAGGTGACGAGGTGTGGACCTATTTTTATTGATTTTGAGGGGCGTTCTTAGCATTTCCTGGATTTTGATGTTTGTTCCCTTTGCCATATTAGGGAAATTCTCTCCAATAATTGTCTCCAATATCCCTTCTGCTCCCCTCTCTCTTCTTCTTCTGGAATCCCAATTATTCTAATGTTGTGTCGTCTTATGGTGTCACTTATCTCTCGAATTCTCTCCTCGTGGTCCAGTATTTGTTTGTCTCTCTTTTGCTCAGCTTCTGTATTCTCTATCATTTGGTCTTCTATGTCACTAATTCTTTCTTCTGCCTCATTTATCCTGGCAGTGAGAGCTTCCATTTTTGATTGCACCTCATGAATAGCTTTTTTGATTTCAACTTGGTTAAATTTTAGTTCTTTTATTTCTCCAGAAAGGGCTTTTATCTCTCCGGAGAGGGTTTCTCTAATATCTTCTATGCCTTTTTCGAGCCCGGCTAGAACCTTGAGAATTGTCATTCTGAACTCTAGATCTGTCATGTTACCTATGTCCGTATTGATTAGGTCTCCAGCCTTCGGTACGGCCTCTTGTTCTTTTTTTTTTTGAGGTGAGTTTTTCCGCCTTGTCATTTTGTCCAGATAAGATTTGCTTTCTCCTGCTGTGGAATTCCGCTGTTCTTGGTGAGCGAAGTTGGTTTTGGATGGGTTTCTTGCTGATCTTCTGGGGGAGGGGCCTGTTGTAGTGATTCTCAAGTGTCTTTGCCGCAGGCGGAATTGCACCGCCCTTGCCAGGGGCCGGGCTAAGGAATCCGTTGGGTTTGCTTTCGGGAGCTTTTGTTCCCTGAGCACTTTCCGTAGAGTTCCGGAGGACGGGAATGAAGATGGTGGCCTCCCAATCTCTCGGCCTGGAGGAGCCGAGAGCTTGGGGTTCCGCTCCTCAGTGCGCTCTCAGAGCAAAGCGCCCAACAGCCCCGCCTCCCTGACTTGCGGTCACGCCTCGAGGAAAGCAGTCAATTGCTGGAGCTGGAGAAAAGCGCCGGGTCGCTTTTGTCTCCGTGGTCTCCGGCCGCGCTCCGAGCCCACCCAGCCTGCGACCGGCACAAGGTAACCCCGGGCTTAGAGCTCACTCCTCGGCTTTGTCACTGTAGCCAGCTTCCCCGCTCCAATACCTGCGAGCTCTGTGGCACTCAGACACCCCCAGTCCTTCTGTGACCCCGCAGGACCTGGGGTTATGCTGACCCCGCCTGGGTTTCCCCCCGGTTTAGCCTCTGGAGCGATGTCTCCCAGTGGAGCCGACTTTTAAAAGTCCCGATTTTTTGCTCTGTCGCTCCGCCGCTTGCCGGGTGCCGGCCCCTCCCCCCGGGGTCTATCTTCCCGTCGCTTTGGATTCACTTCTCCGCAGGTCCTACCTTTCAGAAAGTGATCGATTTTCTGTTTCCGGAATTGTTGCTCTTCTTCTCTTCGATTTCCCGTTGGATTTGTAGGTGTTCACAATGGTTAGATAAGCTATCTAGCTGATCTCCTGCTACCCGATGTCGTCTCAGCCTGCTACTTCTCCGCCATCTTGACTCCTATCTGGTACGTATAAGATTATTTCTTAATGATAAATTCTAGAAGCAATTTTCTTCCATCAAAATGTTTCAATATTTTTTATAGTAAATTTTAAAAATTCATGTTTCCACTTTTCTTATAAAAGTAAAGAATATAACAATCATTTTGAAACCCCTATGCTAAAGGTCAGAAATACATTTTTGTTCCACCCTTTGGAATAACAGTATCCCCACTATCTGTATCCTTTTACATAATTTCATTAATTTAACTCAGGATTTAATTATTATCCAATTTTCCCTTTTTTCATTTTTTAATTTAACTTTGCATGAAAATTTACAATAAATTGTGTTGGCTCTGTATGTTGATTTGATTTAATGCTCAAGTCAAATCCTTTTCAGTCATAATAACCCAGATAATGAGTTCCTAATTTTTATTCATTTCTCACTTTTTTAGCAAATCTTTATGCAATTAATCATTAAGATGATCTCTATCTTTGCCTATTTAACTATTATACCTAAATGATGTGTGACTGAGCACTCATTCTTTTAATTTCAAAATACTATATTGTTTCATTTTTTCCTATTGTTTGATATTGCACAGATACATTTTTTTTTAAAGATTTTATTTATTTATTTTTTAGAGAGAGCAATCACAAGCAGGGGGACCAACAGGCAGAGGGAAAAGCAGGCTCCCTGCTGAGCAAGGAGTCCAATGCGGGACTCAAACCCAGGACACTGGGGATCGCGACCTGAGCCAAAGGCAGATGCTTAACCAAGGGAACCACCCTTGGTTAAGCACAGCATACATCCAGCACAGATACATTTTGAAGACAACCTGTTTTTTGTTTCATTGCACATATCCTATTTATGTGCTTTTGTTTGTTCAAATGATTGGATCAAATTGCTGGAGTTGGGGATGCCTGGGTCGTTCAGTCAGTTAAGCATCTGCCTTTTGCTCAGGTCATGATCCCAGGCTGCTGGGATCCAGTCCCATGTCAGGCTCTCTGTTCAGCGGGAGCCTGCTTCTCCCTCTCCCTGCCACTCCCCTTGCTTGTACTCTCTCTCTGTCAAACAAATAAATAGAATCTTAAAAAAAAAAAATTACTGGAGTTGATGATACATTAATCCATATAAAGGTTGACCATTGAACAATGTGGGGGTTAGGGGCACCAACACCATGTGCAGTCAAAAATCTGAGTATAGGGGCACCTGGGTGGCTCAGTGGGTTAAAGCCTCTGCCTTCGGCTCAGGTTGTGATCTTCAGGGTCCTGGGATCGAGCCCTGCATCTGGCTCTCTGCTCAGCGGCGAGCCTGCTTCCTCCTCTCTCCCTCTCTGCCTGCCTCTCAGCCTGCTTGTGATTTCTGTCAAATAAATAAATTTAAAAAATCTTAAAAAAAAAATCTGAGTATAACTTTTGGCTCCCTCAAAACTTAACTTCTAATAGTCTACTGTTGACCAGAAACCTTACCAATAACATACATAGTCAATAAGATTTATTTTGCATGTTATATATATTGTGGACTATATTCTTACAATGAGGTAAGCTAAAGAAAAGAAAATATTAGGAAAATTGTAAGGAAGATAAAATACATTTAGAGCACTGTATCATATTTATAAAAAAAAAAATTCCACATGTAAGTAGACCAGCACAATTCAAACCTGTGTTGTTCAAAGGTCAACTATATTCACATGTGTTTTCATCAAATTCTGATTTAACTGTTTAACATTTAAAAATCACACATATGTTAATTTTAAAAATAACCATGTTAGTATTCCAGTTAAAAACATTCAGTTGAGGAGTGCCTGGGTGGCTCAGTGGGTCAAGCCTCTGCCTTCCGCTCAGGTCATGATCTCAGGGTCCTGGGATCGAACCCTGCATCGGGCTCTCTGCTTTAGCAGGGAGCCTGCTTCCCCCTCACCCCCGCCTGCCCCTGCCTGCCTCTCTGCCTACTTGTGATCTCTCTGTAAAATAAATAAATAAAAATCTTAAAAAAAAAAATTTCGGTTGACAAAACATTACAGGACAGTTATTTCTACATGAGTTTCCTCTCTAAGTATTACCTTTTTCATTATTTTTACTTAGAAACATGGACAGAAAAAGATAATAAGTTAGTATAAAATAGTAACTATTACCATAAACTATGTGATTGAAATATTTTTGTATTTATATTAATAGCATTGTTTCTGTTATTTCTCTGCATGATGGTTTTTTCTCCATGTCTTCATTGTAACTAAAATACATTAAATAAATTCTAAGACAATATATCATGGAGTATCTTGAACTTCCTTAAGAAGCCATTTTTCAGTTGCCTGATACTAGTTTTTTAAATTATTTTAAGTATAGTTGACACACATTGTTACATTTGTTTCAAGTATAAAACAGTGATTCAACAGCTCTAGAGTTATGCTGTGCTCACCAAAACATGTAGCAACCATCTGACACCACTGAATGCTATTGCAATATCATTGACTAGTTGTGATGAGCACTGTAGTGTTGAGTCACTGTATTGCACACCTGAAACCAATATTACATTGTATGTTAACTGAAATTTAAATAAATAAATTAAACTTAAAAAAATATCATTGACTCTATTCCCTATGCTCTACTTCTATTCCTAGGGTTTATTCATTCCATAACTAGAAGTCTGTACTTCCCACTCCTCTTCATACATTTTGCCCAACCCATCACCCCCTTCCCTCTGACAAGCATCAGTTTGCTCTCTGTATTTATAGGTCTGAACAAGACAAGGATATCCAGTCTCACCACTTTGTACTGGACATCCTAGGCACAGCAATCAGCTAAGAGAAAGAAGAAGCGTCCATATTGGTAAGGAGAAGAAGTTAAACTGCCACCATTTGCAGATGACACGTTACTATACACAGAAAACCCTGAAGACCCCACCAAAACACTACTAGAATAAATGAATTCAGTAAAGTTGCAGGATACAGAATTAATACCCAGAAATTTCTATACACTAAACATTTCTATACACTACATACATTTCTATACACTAAAAATGAAGCTGCAGAAAGAGAAATTTTAAAAGACATTTTAATGTCTTTTAAAATTTAAAAAGAAATTTTAAAAGACAATTCCATTTATTATTACAATTCCATTTATTATTATTATTTAAAAGACAATTCCATTTATTATTGCATCCAAAAGAATAAAATGCTTAGGGGGTGCCTGGGTGGCTCAGTTGCTTAAGTGACTTTTGATTTCAGCTCAGGTCATGATCTCAGGGTTATGAGATAGAGCCCCACCTTGGGCTCTGCACTGGGCATGGAGCCTGCTTAAGATTCTCCCTCTCTTTCTGCCCCTCTCCCCTTCCTCTCTCAAAAAAAGAAGAGGAAGAGGAAGAGGAGGTGGAGAAGAAGGTGAAGGAGAAGGAGAAACAACTTAGGAATAAACTTAACCAAGGAAAAGAAAGACCTTTCTTTTCACACTAATGAAAAGAATTGAAGATGACACAAATGGAAAGCTACCTGATGCCCATGGACTTATTAAATTAATAGTTAAAATGTCCATTACCCAAAGCAATCTACAAATTTAATTCAATCCCTATCAAAATACCAACAACATTTCTCACAGACCTGGAACAAATAATGCTAAAATTTATATGAAACCAGAAAAGAACCCAAATAACTAAAACAATCTTGAGAAACAAGAACAAAGCTAGAGGTATTACAATTCTGGATTTCAAGATACATTACAAAGCTATAGTAATCCAAACAGTATGCCTGATACTATTATCAGTTATTCTTTTGGGCCCATTGGGTTCCTTATAAAGCATACACACTCAGCTGACTTCATCTATCTTTGAAGTTGAATTTTTAACATAAAATACAATCTTATGGTTATGCTTATCAGTAAGTACAGAAAATGGTTTCAGTGAAGTACAGAGGTCCAGTGTTGGCAAACCAAAATAGCAAATCAGAACATTAAGTAAAATCAAACTTAATTGTTTCTCTCAAACAACACTCAAAGCAACTTATTTTTTTTTAAAGATTTTATTTATTCATTTGACAGACAGATATCACAAGTAGGCAGAGAGACAGGCAGAGAGAGAGGAAGGGAAGCAGGCTCCCCGCTGAGCAGAGACCTCCCCCTTATGCAGGGCTCAATCCCAGGATCCTGAGATCATGACCCAAGCCAAAGGCAGAGGCTTTAACCCACTGAGCCACCCAGGTGCCCCAACTTATTTTTTTATACAAACCCTATCAGTATCTCTTCATCCATATAGCAAAAACTATAGACAGATGATGCTCATCAAAGTGGGGTGTGATCATAATGAACTACACAGTGGTCCATCCCTTTAGAGTGTAGATATTATGGAAATGTGCTCAAGACATTGGGGGTTTCCTTCTTCTCAGCTCCTCAGAGTTTGAGGTTTGGCCCTCAGCTACAGTTTCTTTTAGCTACCACTCACACATTGCTTTTTGCTTCTGCTCAGATTGTAGTACTTTTTATGACGCCCTTTATGATAGAAGACAATGTGTAGTAATCCCTAATATGCCCTTGTTGCCATCTGTTTTCTCCACCAATTCCTGGGATATTCACCTGCCCTGAACATTCATAAAATTTACATTTCTACACCCAGTATGGCAATTTTTCTAGACATTTTCAACATCCCTCTAGTACCTACTGAGGCAGCTGTTTTGCCAGCCATTTCAGTTCATACTTTCTCTAGAAAGCAACATAAAAGCAGAGACTAAAGCAGAGTGACAAAGCATTTATAAAAAGCCACGAGCTAGATGCTGAAAAAGCATTTGACAAAGTGCAGCATCCCTTCCTGATTAAAACTCTTCAAAGTGTAGGGATAGCAGGCACATACCTCAATATTAACAAAGCCATCTATGAAAAACCCACTGCAAATATCATTCTCAATGGAGAAAAACTGAAAGCTTTTCCGGTCAGGAACACGGCAGGGATGTCCGTTATCACCACTGCTGTTCAACATAGTACTAGAAGTCCTAGCCTCAGCAATCAGACAACAAAAAGAAATTAAAGGCATCCAAATCGGCAAAGAAGAAGTCAAACTATCACTCTTTGCAGATGATATGATACTATATGTGGAAAACCCAAAAGGCTCCACTCCAAAACTGCTAGAACTTGTACAGGAATTCAGTAAAGTATCAGGATATAAAGTCAATGCACAGAAATCAGTCGCATTTCTTTACACTAACAACAAGAGAGAAGAAAGAGAAATTGAGGAGTCAGTCCCATTTACAATCGTACCCAAAACCATAAGATACCTAGGAATAAATCTAACCAAAGAGGCAAAGAATCTATACTCAGAAAACTATAAAGTACTCATGAAAGAAATTGAGGAAGACACAAAGAAATGGAAAAATATTCCATGCTCATGGATTGGAAGAACAAATATTGTGAAAATGTCTATTCTACCTAAAGCAATCTACACATTTAATGCAATCCCTATCAAAATCCCATCCATTTTTTTTAAAGAAATAGAACAAATAATCCTAAAATTTATATGGAACCAGAAAAGACCTCGAATAGCCAAAGGAATATTGAAAAAGAAAGCCAAAGTCAGTGGCATCACAATTCCAGACTTCAAGCTCTATTACAAAGCTGTCATCATGAAGACAGTATGGTCCTGGCACAAAAACAGACATATAGACCAATGGAACAGAATAGAGAGCCCAGAAATAGACCCTCAACTCTATGGTCAACTAATCTTCGACAAAGCAGGAGAGAATATCCAATGGAAAAAAGACAGCCTCTTCAACAAATGGTGCTGGGAAAATTGGACAGCCACATGCAGAAAAATGAAATTGGACTATTTCCTTACACCACACACGAAAATAGACTCAAAATGGATGAAGGACCTCAATGTGAGAAAGAAATCTATCAAAATCCTTGAGGACAATGCAGGCAGCAACCTCTTTGACCTCAATCAGAGCAACTTCTTCCTAGGAACATCGCCAAAGGCAACGGAAGCAAGGGCAAAAATGAACTATTGGGATTTCATCAAGATCAAAAGCTTTTGCACAGCAAAGGAAACAGTTAACAAAACCAAAAGACAACTGACAGAATGGGAGAAGATATTTGCAAACGACATATCAGATAAAGGGCTAGTATCCAAAATCTATAGAGCTTATCAAACTCAATACCCAAAGAACAAATAATCCAGTCAAGAAATGGGCAGAGGACATGAACAGACATTTCTGCAAAGAAGACATCCAGATGGCCAACAGACACATGAAAAAATGCTCCACATCACTCGGCATCAGGGAAATACAAATCAAAACCACAATGAGATACCACCTCACACCAGTCAGAATGGCTAAAATTAACAAGTCAAGAAATGACAGATGCTGGCGAGGATGCGGAGAGAGGGGAACCCTCCTACACTGCTGGTGGGAATGCAAGCTGGTGCAACCACTCTGGAAAACAGTGTGGAGGTTCCTCAAAAAACTGGAAATAGAGCTACCCTATGACCCAGCAATTGCACTACTGGGTATACATCCTAAAGATACAAACGTGGTGCTCCGAAGGGGCACATGCACCCGGATGTTTATAGCAGCAATGTCCACAATAGCCAAACTGTGGAAAGAGCCTAGATGTCCATCAACAGATGAATGGATAAAGAAGAGGTGGTATATATACACAATGGAATACTATGCAGCCATCAAAAGACATGAAATCTTGCCATTTACGACGATGTGGAGGGAACTAGAGGGTATCATGCTTAGCGAAATAAGTCAATCGGAGAAAGACAACTATCATATGATCTCTTTGATATGAGGAAGTGGAGATGTAATGCGGGGGGGCTGGGGTAGGTAGGAAAAGAAAAAATGAAAAGATGGGATTGGGAGGGAGACAAACCATAAAAGACTCAATCTCAAGAAACAGACTGAGGGTTGCTGGGAGGAGGGGGGACAGGAGAGGGTGGTGGGGAAATGGACATTGGGGAGGGTATGGGCTATGATGAGTGCTGTGAAATAGTAAACCTGGCGATTCACAGACCTGTACCCTGGGGATAAAAATACATTATATGTTTATTAAAATAAAAAAAAATAAAATAAAAAGCCATGAGCATAGAAAAAAAACCACAATGGTGGTCTTCCTCTTGGCTGAGAACATTAGGATATTACTCCATATTCTCTGTTATCAGACAACAAGAAAAAATATTTAACTATAATTTCAATGAAATTAATATTTTGGCAATCAACTAAACTTGAATAATCAGTGCTGTTCTGCAGCAACAACAAACAATAATAATCATTTAAACCCCCTACAGTTGGGGCGCCTGGGGGGCTCAGTCAGTTAAGTGGTGGACTCGTGATTTCAGCTCAGGTCATGATCTCAGGGTCCTGTGTTCCAGGCCTATATCAGGCTCCATGACCTGACATGGAGCCTGCTTAGGATTTTCCCTATCCCCTTCCCTTTGTGCCTCCCCCAGCTCATGTGTGCTCTTTCTCTCTCTAAAATAGAGCATGGTGGTGGATATTATGGAGGGCACATATTGGATGGAGCACTGGTTGTGGTGCATAAACAATCGATTCTGGAACACTGAAAATAAATTTAAAAAATAAATAAAAATTTAAAAATAAATAAATAAAATCTTAAAAAAAGGTAAAAAGCTCTTACCTTTCTAACAAATAAAGTAAATGCTCTATAGTGACTTCAACCTGTCTTTGCAATTTTTTCTTCCTCTTCTTTATGTAGAAGGTAATATGTTGCCATCAGTAGTATGATGATAAATGTTTAATAACTAGCTTTCTTTGGGGGCGGGTGGTTGGGGAAGACCTGATTTTAGTGTTAGCCGATCTCTGTGGTGGAAGTACTCCAACCATGGCTGGTTTCAAGCATGATCCTTTGGGAAGAGATGTCCATAATCGGTTCTCAAGATCTGGAACAAGCCAGCTCCAGAACACCCATTAGCGTACTGGAATCAGTTTGAGGTTTTGTTCTGTTCACAAATTATATGACTCGGATCAGGCTACTAAATTTCATCTTATTTTCTATCTATAAAATAACCTTCACTGTGTAGGGATTTTTGAGAAATAGAGGTCCTATGTGCAAAGTAACATGCAAAGTAACAAATAGACACTCCCTGAATATTATCAGTGAGTGTCACTCACTGAATAGATACTCATTGAATGCTATCTCTCATTATAGTAATCACATCACTTCCTTGATCTCCTCAGGCCGGCATAGCAAAATACCACAGGCTGGGTGGTTAAACAACAGACATTTATCTTCTCACAGTTCTAGGGGTTAGAAGTCCATAACTAAGTGCCCTTGGGGTTAGTTTCTGTTTTCTCTCTTCTAGTTTCTCTCTTCTCTTCTAGTTTCTAGTCTCTCTCTTCCTGATTTGTAGATGACTTGTAGATATCTTCTCACTCTGTCCTCACACGTTTCATCCTCTGTGCATGTGGAGAGAGAACTCTGGTGTCTTGTCCTCTTTTTTAACAGTATCTCCTATCAGATTAGGTCCCACTCTTATGACCTCATTCAACTTCACTTCCTTAAATGCCCCTATTGCCAACTATAGTTACATTTGAGGGTGATGGTTTCAACATATTAATTTTGAGGGAAAAAAATCCAGTCCATAGCAATAACTGCATTTCTCTAGGTTTATCTCTACATATTTGTTATCTCCTGAGCATGCCCATGCATTCTTTGCCTTGTTCTTGATATTTTCTCTATCTGTGTGCCGCATTTCTAGACAGACTCAGACTGCCAAATCCCAACTTATCAAAGCTCATCTTAGCTACCACTCCCTCCAGAAATATCTTCCTAATCATCCCAACAAAAATTCTCTCTCCTACCTTGAACTTTCAAGAAGCTTTTGTTGCAGCACTCCTATGATGCTTCTCTTTCTCTAACAAGTGCCATGCTATATTTCATCCCTTCTGAGATGCATATTTTCCTCCCCTTCAAAATTCCTAAAATTTTTGGCCAGTTTTAATAATAATAGGATATAGGGATATTCCTTCATATACTCCTTCTGCTATTGCTTTCTTATATACCCATCATTGTGTGAGCTTGTAAAAATTGAAAGTGAGATTATATTCATGAATATGAAGTGTTCTTCACATATGGAAAATTCAATTTGGTGTCTCTTTGTTCTTTATAAGATTGTTATCTTATACAGTTCATTTTAGTTCATTCAACAACCTGCAATCAGATCCCAGCTCATACGTACAAATACAAAATTAGGAGAAATGAGTAAACTTCTATGTGTTGTATGATTTTGAGTGAAAGTTAAAGAGGGGTGCCTGGGTGGCTCAGTGGGTTAAAGCCTCTGCCTTCGGCTCGGGTCATGGTCCCAGGGTCCTGGGATCAAGCCCCGCATCGGGCTCTCTGCTCGGCGGGGAGCCTGCTTCCCTTCCTCTCTCTCTGCCTGCCTCTCTGCCTGCTTGTGATCTCTGTCTGTCAAATAAATAGATAAAATCTTTAAAAAAAAAAAAAAAAGAAAGTTAAAGAAACTTAATTCAAATGAGCTGAGGAATAAAGGAAATTCATGTTAATTATATTGAAGTGTAACATTTAAAATGATAAAATCATAAAAATATGAAATAAGCAGGTATCAAAGGTGGCATAAGTTCAAAAGGCATTTAAAAAGATGATAGGTAGGTATATAGATAGATAGATAGATAGATAATAGGTAGATAGATTGATTTTTCCAATGTAAAATTCATAATACTGTTGCCTTACCCCTGCCAATTAGTTATTATTGAACTATGTGGTCATCTTTTTTACTTTAAATATTCATCAAGTGAACATACTGACCTTCGGCTTATAATGAGAAAACTATCCAGACTACAAGAGGTTTGCACTTGATGCTTTTAGAAGGTTCAAAAAAGTGCAATTGCTTTGAATTCATCTTGAATACTTTAATTATTCTCCTTTAAGAGAACTGATGTTTCATAGTCACTGTAAAAAAAGGTAAGACCTTTGGTCCCTTGATTTCTATTTTTTGAACCTGCGTAATTGGTGTCACATTTTATTTGAAACGAAACAGATTATGAAATCACTTACAAAATCGGTATAGAAATTAAAGCATAAAAGCAGTAAAAATCAGATCTACAAAAATCAGTGACAGGATTCACGAAATAAAAGAATGTAAACTTTGACATCATACACATTAAAAAAAAAAAACGTATTATAAAAGGAAAGAACTGGGATGGGTCCAAAGTCTGAAATATATTCATCAGTGAATAAATCAAATTAAAACCTTAAAGAAGCTTCCATTCTATACATTGGGGGTGGGAGAAAATTTATAAGTAATAAATATAAATAATAAGTGATAAAGCTGGTTTGAAGGTGATAATTGCTAAGGAAAGGAGAGAGCAATCATTTAAGGACTGAGTGTGTGGGGAATTGAGGTGTGGGGTATTGAGAGTGTGTGTTGTGGGGAAGACCACCGAGGGCAATGTGATATTAAAGGGATTGACCAATATCTGCCTCCTTAAGATGGTGTCTGAACAAAAACCTGAAGACACTATGGAAATAGCCTTTCACACAGAAAGAACAGCTGATGCAAATGCCTTAAGGCTCTTAAGGCACTAGAGGGTGCCTGGTTTGGTCAAGAGACATCAAAGAGAGGGTAAGTCTTGGAAGGGGAGCTCAGAGAGGAATTATGTGCGTGTGTGTTGGGGTGCCACCTAACATCCTTTCCTTCTCACCCCTCCTTCACTCTGCCCACTGTTGCTTCAGGAGACAGGTGGGACCTGCTGTCACTGCGTCCCTAGGCTACTTGTGTACACCGTGAGGATGCCCATGAGTCCTGGCCTTTTCTTCTCGCTCCTGAGCAAAACTGGAAGTGCCTGCCTGCCATGCCCCAGAGCAGCTCAGGAGCAATGAAGGACACCAGCTTCCCCCATTGTGTCTAGGCACAGAGGACCCCTGACCTCAGAAGGGTCCCGAGGATTGAGCTACAGTTGCCAACAGAGGGCAGCTCATCCTTGCTCATTTCTCTTACCCTCTTTGGTGTCCCTCATTCCTTCACTCTGGTTCTCCAGAATTACTTCTCCCAATAAATTTCTTGCTTGTAAGCCCTTGTCTCCAGCTCTGCCTTTCAGGAAAATGGGAAGTGAAGAGAGAGCAGGATGACCAGGTCAAGTCAGATCACAGAGGTCATTTAAGACTGGGTAAGACTTTGGCTTGCTTTGAGTGCAGGCTTCTGGACCAAGGAGTGAGATGATCTGACTCGAGAAAAAAGTAGACATTGAGGAAAAAGAAAGAGAAAGAGGGAAATAAGTCAAGCAAGCAGAAGAACTCTAGGTGACCTGGAGCATCCACACGTGCAAAAGCACAAACTCACAATCTTTCATCTTGATAATCTCAGGATTCACAGCAGTTATATAAGCTTACAGTGTCCTCCATCCTGTGGAGAAGCAACTGCGCCTTTCCCCTCAGATTCGTCCAAGTCTTACATTCTGAGCCAAATGGAAAGAGTCCTAAGCAGGCTCTCGAGGGTTTATAGAAGTGGATGAGGAATTCAGCTGACTGTAAATGAGACCACTTAATTTTAATTCTCTCAACCTCTGCGTGTAACTACTATTCGTAAAAACAGAAAGCATTTTCACTACATAGAAAATGCAATTCATTCAACAAAATTATGCTAATACCAAAAAGCTTTCTTTTTATTTGATAGTTCTGGAAGTAATTTCTAAAGAATGACTGTTACCCAAGGCTAGTCTTTAAGAATCTGCTTCTAGACCCCCCAAATAATCGGAATTGCCCTTTTTTTTTTGAGGAACACATGAAATCTCGATGCTTATTATATTACCCTTCAAATTCTATAATGATATAGTGCATCCTACTATAATTGAACTTTTTCTCCAGCATAATGCTAAAAGATAGGGCTATTAATTTCTGATACCACTTAAACAAAAATGTGCTACACTGTGGCAGACACTATTTCAAGTGAACCACTCTTTTGGAATATTAACAATAACTTGGATGATAAATGCTTCTTTTTCTTTCTTCTAATGGAAATTTGATCACCCAGAATACTATGTGTCAAAATATTTTATTTTCTTTAAGTTATAAATTAAATTTTTGTGTAATTTAAATTATAATCTTGTGTATCTTATTCAATATATATTTTTGTGTAATTCACAAGTCAAGAAACATGGAGAGATTTTACCATACTCGAAAGCTAATAATTTAGCCTCTTTTTATTTATTTATTTGATGGACAGAGATCATAAGTAGGTGGTGAGGCAGGCAGAGAGAGAGAGAGAGGAGGAAGCGGACTTCCCACTGAGCAGAGAGCCCAATGTGGGGCTCAATCCCAAGACCCTGGGATCATGACCTGAGCCAAAGGCAGAGGCTTTAACCCACTGAGCCACCCAGGCGACCAAATTTAGCCTCTTTAAAGAGACACTTTAATGGACCCTGGCAGAAGGCAACAGACTCTTGGGTTGGAGACAAAAGACTTTTTTACTCAAGGCACAATAAGCGGCATGAGCTTTATGTTCCACCAACACTTGCCCTATCTGCTGCCAACCAAGCTTCATGGGATGAGGTGAGGTGGGCACAGGCAGATGCCAAACACACAGTGAGTTTATGTCACAACTGGAGAACCCAGAGTTAGGAAACTCAATCTTCTCTAAGAATACTGCAAGCAAATTGGCCCAATCTCTTCACCAGGGAAACTGTCTCTGTCTTCTAAAGCTGTCTACTAAACAAATATCCCTGAGAGTCTAGCATAAAAAGTTGTCAGTGCTTCTGCTTATAAGCCATGAATAAATGTGAGACACACATAACACTGCGTTAGAATTGGTTTTTCTAACAGAAGTCATTCTTACTCATGGCAAAAAAATGAGCATATTAGGAAAATATATAAAGAGGACCTTTTCACTAATGAAATCATAGAATCCTTTAACTTGCTTTTTTTTTGCAAGTAATTCTTAGTGTAAGCATTTTTCTGTATAAGGGCATATAGATACACTTGAATATACTAATGCAGAAACCATTGTGTGGACATATCATAATTTATCGAATCAATTCCTAATAAGTAAATATTTAATTCTTATAAGTGTCTGCTAGCACAAACAGTGCTGTGCTAAGCTTCCCTATACATACATTTTGAATACTGTCTAGAGTATGGATTTATGATTCACAACTAGGAGGACGTATGATCTACCACTGGGTCAAGGAGTATGTGAGACTTTAATTTGAAGGCTATGAAAAGGATCTTCTAGAGGTGGCATCCATTCCCTCCAGTTTCTCACAGTCTTTGCTCACAATCCTGGATGTTAGTGTGATAGGCAGAACAATGGCTCTGTAAAGATGTCCATGTCCTAATCCCCAGAACCGATGGATACATTACCGTAGGTTGCAAAAGAAAACTTTGCAAGTGTGATCAAGGCAAAGATCTTGAGATGAGAGATGGTTTTAGATTACCTAGGTGGGTCTGATGCAATCGCAAGGGGCCTTACAAGGGAAAGAGGGAAAGAGGCAGAGAAAGAGATGGGATGAGGGTGGAAGAGGTTGGACTGATGTAGATGCTGGTTAAGAACCATGGGTCAAGGAATGTGGTCACCTCTAGAAACTAGGGAATGGATTCCTCCCTAGAGGCTCCAAAAGGAACACGATTCTGCCAAGACCTTCACTTTAGACTCCTGAAACTCATTTCAGACTTCTAATCTCCATCACAGTAACACTGTAAATGTGTGTTGTTTTAAGCCACTCACTTTGTGACGATTTGCTACAGCAGCAACAGAAAACTAATATGATATTTTTTTAATCTTTGCCATTATAACAGGCAAAAGCAGTATCTCATTTCAGAAACTTGCATTGATTTAAACATGAGTGAAATTTTCTTTAAGGTGTTGTGCATTATTATCGGTTAATCATCATATTCAATTAAAAGTAATTTTTTGTATTCAAGAAATTACTGCTTTGCAATAAATGCTGGAAACATTATTGTCATTCTGTCTTTTAATATCTTATCTTGTTATTACATTCCTGATAGGTCTGAACTTCTTTTTTTTTAAGAATTTATTTATTTATTTGACAGAGAGAAACACAGTGAGAGAGGAACACCACTAGGGGCAATGGGAGAGGGAGAAACAGGCTCCCTGCTGAACAGGGTGTTCAGCAGAAGCCCGAACAGGGTCCCTGAACAGGACCCAGGGATCCCAGGACCCTGGGATCATGACCTGAGCTGAAGGCAGATGCTTAACAACTGAGCCACCCAGGTGCTCCTAGGCCTGAACTTTTTTCCAGCAGAAATTTTAACTACGGTACAGTTAAGTGTACCTCTTTTTTTTCTTTCTTCTTTTTTTCCTGGCTTTTGAATTCATGTCAGCCATAGAAAACATTTTTTTCTCTCCTGAGGTATATGAAGACCTAACAATGTTTTATTCTATCACTTTCAATGATTTTTTTTCTCTAAATCTTTGTTGCTGTATTGCAAGTGCATAGAATAGAACCTGGACAAAAAGTTAGTGTTCAAAAACGTGTTGAATAAATAAATGGATTGATTTATGATTTATTTGGATGCAGTCAGTGAAGTAAAGACAGAGCTTCATTCATCAAATATTTCTTTTTTTAACTTTTACAGTTTTCATTTCATTCATCAAATATTTCAAATGGCTAGTCAGTCATCAGAAAACTGTTAATTGAGGGGCGCCTGGGTGGCTCAGTGGGTTAAGCCTCTGCCTTCAGCTCAGGTTGTGATCTCAGGGTCCTGGGATCGAGCCCCACATCGGGCTCTCTGCTCAGCGGGAAGCCTGCTTCTCCCCCTCTCTGCCTGCCTCTCTGCCTACTTGTGATCTCTGTCTGTCAAATAAATAAAATTTAAAAAAAATATATTAAACAAAAAGAAAACTGTCAATTGAAAAGTATAGTTTTAATCCACTGATTAGAAGTGATTCTTTGTTTTATTAATCCTGATATGTCTCTATTTTCCACTGTTTTATATTGTAGTGTTTCATTTGACAGTCTATACACCAACTCTGTCTTAATTTTTTTTTAAAGATTTTATTTATTTATTAGTCAGAGAGAGAGAGAGAGAGAGAGAGCGAGTGCACAGGCAGACAGAGTGGCAAGCAGAGGCAGAGGGTGAAGCAGGCTCCCCACCGAGCAAGGAGCCTGATGTGGGACTCGATCCCAGGACGCTGGGATCATGACCTGAGCCGAAGGCAGCCGCTTAACCAACTGAGCCACCCAGGCGTCCCTCTGTCTTAATTTTTATAGCTTCATTATAGAATAAGATCTTATAGTTAAAACTGTAGGTTTATATTTAAACTACTAGCATTGTTTGAAAATTCTTTCATTTTTCCTTTGATAAAATATAGTATCATTTTCAAAAGTCCTGTTCTCTAAAATAATCCTGTAATTATTTTTACAGTTGAGGAAATTTGGTGTTTTTGAACTCATAACAGAAGTTTATATAAAATTTTATATAATAAGATTTTAGCTTTGGAGATTCTGAGATTTTCAGAATTCTCTTTTAACTTAGGGGTAGAGTGACCACTTACTAAGACCTTGCATATATTTTTGAGAACATATGTATAAAAAATTAGGAGCTTTCTATAATTACAGTGAAAGGTAAGTATGGACCTTGACTAATGTTCTTAGATTGAATTTCAAGTTTGCCCACATATAATGATAATTTAATACAGTGCCAACCCAATGTCAACATTTTGTGAAAGTAAAAAAATACATAAAATTATCTAGCATGGCACATAAGCATATGTAGCTAAGATAATTTGAAAAATAAAAATTGCCAACATGAATTTGGCAAATAAAGTTCAAGGAAAATTTGCCTTTCTAAGTATTCTATTATGATGATACATTTACTAAACAACTAAAATATGTCAATAAGCATGAGAAGACTATAATGGAACAAATAGTTAGCTTGGACATACAACCTATTCTGTTAATATTTATATAAACTAAGAGTTTATAAATATGTAATAACAAATCATTAGGAACCAAACAAATAGTCAGTAAATGGTTT
Organism: Martes martes; assembly: GCF_963455335.1. Taxonomy (NCBI): domain Eukaryota; kingdom Metazoa; phylum Chordata; class Mammalia; order Carnivora; family Mustelidae; genus Martes; species Martes martes. Next base: position 39,357,550 of record NC_137888.1, read on the forward strand.
TGAAGCAAGTGACTGGGTTTTTTGTTTATTTAAACGAACCTATTTATATGCTCTTTGTGGTGTGTCCTCAAGATTTCATATCTAATCCCTGGAAACTGATTATAACGAAATATCATTCCCATGATTATGCTATGTTATGGGCCCCAGTTAACCTTAAAATAGGGAAATTACGCAGGCGAATCTAATCTAATCACATGAACTCTTTTAAAGGTAGAGCCTTGGGTCCCTGGGTGGCTCAGTTGGGTAAGTGACTGCCTTTGGCTCAGGTCATGATCCTGGAGTCCTGGGATCGAGTCTCGCATTGAGCTCCCAGCCCCATGGGGAGTCTGCTTCTCCTCTGACCTTCTCCTCTCTCGTGCTTTCTCTCAAAAAAATAAAATCTTAAAAAAAAAAAAAATAAATAGAGCCTTTTATTTTCTACCACAGTGTAAGAGAGAGAAAGATCCCAAGGACACAGGCAGGGTTCAAATCCCTGGCTCTGACAACTGAGCAGGGCAGTAAGAAAAAATGGGGACCTCTGAAAGAAGGGGACCTCTAAAAGAGGTCCCCTCCTGTCAGCAAAAAAGGAAATGGTAGCCATAGCCCTACAAATGCATGGAACTCAAGTCTACCAACACATTAAAGGAGCTTGGAAGGACTCTCCCCTGAGCCTCCAAATAAGAGCCCAGCCCAGCCAATACCTTGCTTTCAGTCTGCTGAGACCCTAAGCAGAGAATTCAGTTGAGGTTGCCTGTGCACCTGACCTATAGGACTATCAGCTAAAAAGTTCCTGTTGCTTTAAGCTGCCATGTTTACGGTAATTTGTTAGGTAGTAATAGAAAACTTTGCGGCCTAAAATTTCTTAATGATAAGAAAGTGTTTATGCTATTGTTAAATGGAAATTATAGGATCCAGACCTTACATATCATTTATATTCATGACCTTACAAAAATCTAAAACCAAATTTATAGAAAAATATACATAAATAGTGATTTAGGTAAGAAGAAGATAGAAGTTGTGGTCATCTTTTGGAGAGGAAGATGAATCTCCCACTGCCCCTCTGAAAACTGTTCATTACCCACAGCTGCTATTAAAAAGTTAAGCTTTTAGATGTGTCTGCTAGAGGGCACCTAATCAAAGCTAAGCCAATTAAAAACTCAGTTCCTGGGAATTTTAAACTGGGATTCATGATAAAAAGAAGGCTGGACCAGTCGTTTTCTACTACACACATTTAATTGTATACTACAGCAGCAAGAACAAATTTACAGAGAAAGGAAATAAAGCTGACAAGTGGAAAAGAGGGAACAAGATCTCTGTGGCTGCTGACTCTTCCCTTGTAAGCATCTTCTGTCTTTTTCAGTTGTGGGTTTCATAAAAGTCCCTGGATCTGTCAATCAGTGCCCCTTTTGGCATTAGTTGTTTAAGTAAAGTCAGGTTTCTTATAACCAAACAATTCACAAAGAGAAGGTGAATAATTTTAATTTTCTTTTATGTACTTTTTTGAATCACGCAAATTGGTATATTGAAAATATAGAATTTTTATAATCAAGAAAAATGATTTTCATTTAAAAATTGTAAGAAATTTGCAATAAAAAACATTTAAAAATCAAACAATATAGCTGGGTGGACAAAGTAAAAATGCGTTCTACATATTTATAGTGTATCTAAGTCCAAAAAGATTTGAGCTAGCTTAGAGTAAAATACATATACCGTAGTCAAAATTCATTTCAAACAATAAAAATTAAGCCAATTATAGAGTTGGTAGATATCATGCCAGGAACCAAGAAAACTATAGCAACTAAACATAAAATTTGAGTTTTCTAGCAGTCAAGGGGGGAAGAGAAAGCACAAGAGTGATTTTCTATCCATTTTCTGATTTTAAAAAAGCACTTTTTCTGTTGTTGTTAAAGGTTTATTTAGGGGTGCGTGGGTGGCTCAGTTGGTTAAGTGTCTGGCTTCAGCTGAGGTCATGGTCTCAGGGTCCTGGAATTGAGCCCCCCATCAGGACTCTCTGCTCAACAGAGTGCTCTCTCTCTCTCTGTCTCTCTCTCAATAAATAAATAAATAAATAAATAAATAAAAATATTTTTAAAGATTAAAAAAAAAGATGTGTGTAAGAATGAGGGCAAGAGAGAGCATGAACATGGTGAGGGGCAGAAGAGGAGAGAGAAGAAGAAAAACTCCAGCAAACTACTCGCTGACTGCAGAGCCCTATGGGGAGGCTGGATCGCAAGACCCTGAGATCTCCACCAGACTGAAATCAAAACTCATCTGCTTAACCCACTGAGGCACCCAGATGCCCCGCCCCATTCTTTAGAAGAGGCCATTTTCTCCTGATTTTTTAAGTCTGAATGGAACTTCTTTAATATATTCCCTTATAGAATTATAGAAAATGAACATTAGAAAAGTAAAAAAGATGTCATATAAGACTATAATTTGACCTCTAGAAATTTGTGTCTTAACAAGTTAAAGCAATATGCCCTGGGTCAGATAGAAATAAGATTTGGTAAATGATGCAGAAATATTTTCTTACATGACTGCTTCTTTATTTTATAATTTTTAAACTGCCACTTACGTAAGGATATTACAAATGAGCAGTCTTTCTACGTAGCATTGCAGTTATATAAACATAAAACTTAGAAAAATTGAAGGAATGGTTGCTTGACATGCATTTTATTTCACCTTTCTCAAAAATAAACTTGGCTCCTAACTTGAATTGATGACTCCCACTATTATCAAATAAGACAGTTAATCTCTCTATGAGCATCTGGAGTTCAAACATTTTGTGTTCTTGATTAAAGTGGGAGTCATGTGCTTTACATGGCAGGTGTGCAAGGTAAGGTAACATCCACATGATTAAAAAAAGAAAAGAGAGATAGAAACTTGTTTGTATCCTTGCCCAAGCACTAATAGGTACTTCTACCTATTAACATAGGCAAAAATGGTACCTGTATTAAGAAAAAAGATAATAACCCAGAAAGTACAAATATAGACTTAGCAAATCCATGCAGCCCAGACATTAGAACTAAAATTATTCAAGATGAGCCCATTAGAAACATTTCTGGTTTGTTGATAAGATATAAAATCCAAAGTCGTAGAAAATTTCTGGGAAATGACATATGTGCAGTGAAAAAAAGAACATTATATATTGACCTGAAGCTTAGCCAGCCTCATACACAGTTGCTATTTTTTCCTTAAGCAGGACATCAGGACATTAAGCTCCATTTGAGTGGTTTATAGGGCTGAACTTTCAAGGCCACTAAGGAAAAGCAATAGTTTCATTTCTGTTCCACAGACATTACCTTCCTATTATTGCCAAAAACCAAGATCATGGAAGTGATTTGGACAAAGGCCCAGTGTAATCATGGCTACTGCAGGTAAAGTGAAACGTTTAATTATAATCCTCATTCTCCAAATGCCTTCTTCACTAAATGGCTGATCAAATACGGACACAGGCTGTTGGGGATGATTGTGGCCTGTGTGCTCACAGATGAAGGAAATTAAAGAAACAAGCCTGCTTATGCAATTCTTAGCTGAATGAAGATAGTTCTTGAGCAAATATGTCAGGGTAAAAAAGGAAGGATAAACAGGAAAGGAGGGGAATGCAGAGACTGATAGATGAACTGAGGGTAGTTAATGGCCTTCACTGACAATATCACATAGACAGTAATAGAAAGTGAGAAGAGACAAGGATTAAATTTTAATACGCAGGGACTATGCCAAGGCAATTGCTATACGAATCAATAAAGCATGGCATGATATTAAAATTCTTATAAAAAGAGAGGAGGTAGAACAAGAATTCTTTGCGTACTGTATGAGCTTAGAGAGTAAGAAAGGAGTTGGGAAACAATAATATAAAAAAGCAAACTTAAATAATTTATTTGTAAAATCGGAAAACACTGAAAATAAAAATAGAAGTATAAAAAAATACATATCCATGGCCCTACAATTCTTCTTGTAATTATCTATCCACATAAATAATAGGTATGAATATATATACACACACATATACATATATATACATATACACACACACACACATATATATAGATAGGATGTGTGTGTATACATACATGTGTATGTGTGTGTGTATGTGTGTGTGTGTGTATATATATATATACACTCACATACATATATATCTGAATTTCACTATAGTATTATTCGTATAAACCAAAACTTGAAATGATCTAAAGTATCATCAGTGTTATGCATCTTTTTTTTTAAGATTTTATTTTTTCATTTGAGAGAGAGAGAGCAGGCGAGGAAGGGCAGAGGAAGAGGGAGAAAGAATCTGAAGAAGACACCACACCGAGAGCAGAGTCTGAGGAGGGGATCGATTCCACTACTGGGAGACCAGGACCTGAGTTGAAACCAAGAGTCAGAGGCTTAACTGACTATGCTACCCAGGTGCCCCAATGTTATGCATCTTCTTAAAGGAAATGTATCATACGTAATAAACTAATTTTAAGTAACAAAGCAGGTTGCACACTGATATGTAATAAAAATATGTACCCATACATATGCACACATATAGAGAGATTTGTAAAAATAGATATATAATATGCATATTGCTATGTCTGTGTAAGTAGGGGAGAAAATGGGGAAGTACAACTCTTTAGAGTTGTTAACTTGCAAGATGGCACTGAAGAGCCAAAAGGAAGAGATTTTCTTACATAATTTTTTAAAAGGGCTAACAGTATGGGTAAATATTACCTTTTTATGAATTTCTATGTTTTTGTCATTTTTTTTTTAGATTTTATTTATTTATTTGACAGAGAGAGAGATCACAAGTAGGCAGAGAGTCAGGCAGAGAGTTGGGGGAGAAGCAGGCTCCCTGCTGTGCAGAGAGCCCGATGCCGGGCTCGATCCCAGGACCCTGAGATCATGACCTGAGCCGAAGGCAGTGGCTTAATCCACCGAGCCACCCAGGCGCCCCAATGAATTTCTATGTTTTTAATATAAAAATGATTTGAATTATGTGTCTATCTGTAAATTAGTTATTTGACATCCTTATACTGTGTAATTTTAGAGATTCTTTCATGATGTTATGAGACAAACATATCTAAGGTATCTTTCACTGGAGGAGGAAAGACCATGATTTTTACATGAGTGTTTTTGTATTTTATAACCTAATAAGAACATGGCAGAAAAGGACAGGAATTTACGAAAGATTAATTGAATGTATACATACTCCAATACTGGCAAAACAATGACTACTTCTTTAAAATATTTTTTTTTAAAGTGCAAAGATCAATGGAAAGCAAATTCACAGGACCTAAAAGGAAATGACACAAAAGTCACACTCAGAAGATAAGAGATTTGTTGGTTTATAAAAGCAACATTCAAGAAGTCATCAGAGCATTTGTTGAATTATTGAATGGACTGTCACAAGATTGATGGAAAGTGAGCCCCATTATATACTTGTGTGTATAAAAACAGTAATAAAAGCTGTAAGGGAAACAAAGATAAAAGATGCTATAAAATCAATATAAAGTAGGATGAAAGGGTAGATGAAAAGGTGCCAATCCAATGAAAATGAAAAGGGTAGATGTAAGCTATATGATTTCTACTTGACGAAGAATATAAAAAGGTAAGTGGCCAGCCACATCTACTCTGAAGCCTTGCCTAAAGGAAAAAGCAGAAGAAAAAAAGCATCAAGACAACCATGACCCAAGAGCCAAGGGGACGATGTGATGTTCAACATTATTGGACATAGAGAATTTGATTAGGGAGTGAATCATATCCCACTTTTCATGAAAATGAGAAACAAACAGGAGAAATCAAAAGACTAATACAACTGCATCTCTGTCTTATTAATCAGCATTTCAAAGAAGCTCATTTGTGAAGGAAGTATAAGAAAATCTTGGCACCCAGAGGGAAAATATTTTAAGAACTTCTCTAAGTTGTTGTAAAATATTTGAGAAGGAGAAATCCATAAGGCCTGTCTCATACGTTATAAAAATCATATACCCAAGGAACAGGCAAGATCCTTTCCTCTAAAATTTTTTCACTCCTAGTCTGGCCTGATTTTAATTTTCTTTGCTTCCTCTTTTCTTCTATTTAACTCATGGCTTTGGATAACTGTGCTTTATTTCTTCAACTCCACAATAAATCTTTTGTAAAATGTTTTACTGCTTTCTTCATTATGCTGATAGCCAATTTATATTTTCAATTAAAATTTTTATAAAGGATTATCTCAGTTATGGAAGAGTTGAACAGCATTGCATATTCTCACTGCAAGGTGGAAATTAAAAAAGAAAAGTTGATAAGGTTTTAAAATGTTAAATGAATTTGTGGTTTTGACAGTTCCACGAATGAAATAATTTTTAATAAAAAACTAATGAGTAGTGGCAGACATAATAAAAATATTCTCTGATATTGTACTGTACTTCTATGAGGCACAGAGCCTCAATGATGGAAAAAAGGAATCAGAGACCTCTGATGGAATTGCTAGAGGTTCTGGGCTGTGCTGAAGCACCTGTTCTTGCTCTCTCATGCACTGCAGGCTCCCTCAAGCTTCTTGGGTGTGAGAGTAACTAATGCGGCAAAATGTGTGAGTGTCTGAGCAAAATAATAAAGAGATGATCTGAAGTTAATATAAATCCAAATAAATGAAATACATGTGTACTATGCCACACACTAGGGATCCAAAGGTAAACAACAGGTAGTCCCATGAGGAAAGACCTGTGAACAGATAACTATAATAGAACACGGCAGAGTTGGGGTGCCTGAGTGGCTCAGTGGGTTAAGCCTCTGTGTTTGGCTCAGGTCATGATCTCAGGGTCCTGGGATCGAGCCCCGAATTGGGCTCTTTGCTCAGCAGGGAGCCTGCTTCCCCTCCACCCCTGTCTGCCTTTCTGCCTACTTGTGATCTCTCTCTCTGTCAAATAAATAAATAAAATTAAAAAAAAAAAAAAAGAACACGGCAGAGCAAGATCTCTACTAAAGTGGTGGGAATGAAGAGACATTTCTCATCTATTTGCAGTCGGCTCCAACTCCCACTTTTCTACTCAACATCCTTTGTCAATTCAAGGTACATGACGTTCTTGGTATCACATGATTTAAGAAATGACTTCCCTCCCTGGATTATTATACTAATCCTCGGTTTCCCTCTAGATCCCACTACCCTGGCTGCTCCTCCCTTCTTTTGCCTTTTAACTAGATATTCCTCAAAGCTCATTCCCAAACTCTCTCTAGGTATCACATTATGGTGGTTTTGAGGACGAGAGAGTGGGAAAAGATTACGGAAAGATCATTTTGAAAACTGTTGTAAAAGTCCGCAAGAAGAGCTTCAGCAATGTCTGTTGTTAAAGTGGCTCTTGAAGCATAATTACAATTTCAACGGAGAGAAAATAAGGGAAATATGCTAATGACATGGATGTAATGTTTCAATTCAAAGAATCACTGTTTAACTTGACTATGGCAAACATAAGAGCAAAACACATTTGAGACTTAGACTTGAATTTTCAGGAAATCATTATTGGTCATTTAAAATTTGATATTCTGATATCAACAGAAAAAATGTTTGCCAAGGACCCAGGGTGGAAATTTAATTAGTCAAATTCCAAATCTCAATATCATCCTGGATTCATTATTAGTGAAGACTAATGAAAACTAATGATCAAAGCAGCATTTTAGTTGAAATTCTAAGAATCCACAAAATTCTTATGCCAAGAGATAAAAATGCCCATGGTTTGGAAGTACCCTTTTGCTACTGGGAAGACTTCATCTTTTTAAGACTTTTATGGTTTGTCAATAAGTAGAGTGAGATGCAATTGATTTATTTTTCTCTTTTGGAGTATCTTCATTCTTCCTAATCAATAATTAAGTTCAAGAAAATCTGTTTTTCTCTTTGAAATTTTTGTTTAAAGATTTATGCTTCCTTCCAATTCTTTCTTTTTACTGATTTCACATTTTGTGAAATACACAATACAAATTGTAGTTAGGCCAGAGATAGGTAAACATATTTTTAATTGAACTGAATTGTCTACATTTGAATTTTCTCTATCACTTCAATTCATAAAAATTAAAATTAAAAACTTGAATATCTACTTGCTTATTCATTCAAGTATTTACTAAAAACTTACTATATGGCAAATAATATTATCTCTCTAATATTAATAAGTAATCCCTTTATCTTTTAAATTTGCTGCCATTTTAAATCTCATGCTGAAACTGGAAGTCTGAATCTCTTTTTTCTTGTTTTGGCTATGGATGCACTGTACTTCAGAAAGTGGAAACTAGAAACTTAAGTCCTCAAATCCCAGACCCTGCCATCTGTTTTTAGCCCTAAATAAGACTAAAAAGCTCTAATACTTCCTTCTTCTTGTAGATATTCTGGTTTCAGGATGCTCTTGGATAATGCTTCACCCATACATGGGATCTTAGGAACCGCAGTCTAATCCTTATCATGATAACGCTAGAATGTCTAATAATGCTTTAACAGCATTAGACCCATACCCTGGTTCATCATTTTGGCAAATGCATATTTTAAAAAAATTCTTATATCCTTCTGTAATTAAATGCTATTAATAATCTCCTACTGACTATAAAATAAAAAATCTACATTATTCACCTCAGCATTTTAGATATTCTACAAAGTAGCTCATTTTCCCTAATTAATCTGTCTTTATTTCAGTAGTTAGGATTATTGACATTAGGATTAGGGAATGAACTTAAACAGCAGTCTTTCATTTACTAGGCCTCAGTTCAAGTTACTTAACCTCTAACTGTCTTATTCTTCCTCTATATAAAATAAGGCTAAGAACACTTACCACACAGGGTGGATACAAAGATAAAGTAATGTATATTTCCAAACCCCAATCACTAGAAAAGCAATCAGAAAGAATAGTTGTCATCAGCAATACCCAATCCTGCTAGATTTCTCCACACTTATCTGATCTACTTTTGTTCCTCTAAACGTACCAATTTAACCCAACTGATCCTTCATTGAGAAGAGGTTGAGCCTTCACGCAATGATACCTCACTCTCTGTACATCCAATTATCAGACATCCTTCAAGGTTAACATCAAGACTTATTTTCTCCAACAAAATCATTTTCTGCCCTCTCTCTTTTGAACCCTAAACCATAATTTTCTATATATCAGTTTTATTATTCAAATATTTTATGTGTATATATATTCTTTTTAAACAAATCAAAATTCCTTCTGGAGCACTATCTTCCCAATCAATATCTCTTAGTGGATCATGAAATCAACAGAGAGAATGGTGACTTACATTAAACAACCAAGTAAAAATAAAAAAAAAATCAATAAGGAATAATAGATTCCCAAATGAATCATGAATCATTCCCCTGCATCTTACATCAGTACTTGTACCAATTTCAATCTCTTGGTTTTGCTTTCCTCTGTGAAAATTCTTTTTTTGTAGAAACAATCTTATTCCTTTTCTTCTTTTAAGACCTTACGTAGGTGTCTGTTCTTCCAGAAAGTCTCCTTTGACCAATACCCCTAAGGTCTGCTCTCTTTGATCCTCTTCCATTACACTGATCATATTGTATTGACAGGAGGTGTGCTTGACTCCATACAACAGCAGACAAGAATTCTTCCATGTAGGGAAAATTTCTTATGTATTTTTATATGACTAGACACAAAATACTTGATTATTTGCTTAACATCTTACCAGCGTTACAATTAATAGCAAATATTTATATAATGGAGATCCATGTATTTGCCACTAGATGTCGCTCTTAATCACCATGATACTCTTGGCTAAACCCGCAAACTTTGTGTGCAATTTTGAAATCCAAAATCTCAGAAAGAGATTTTAAGATCTTAAATAAAGATTTTACCTTTATTATGATAAGAATTATCTTAAATGTATTCTGGAAGGGCAAAAACTGACCTGGCCTGAACTTATTTTGTGACATAATTGGACATGATCTGACAATAGACTATTTATAGTCTGCCTTTCCCCCTTAGTGTAAATATCAATGACTGATGACGGGGTGCTTCCCAAACCCCTTGCGGAGAGTTGTGTAATATTTGTAATACTTGAAATGCGCTTCACGTTACATTTCTCAAATATAATAGGTTATGATTTTGGAAAACATCTGGCCCAATAATTGTTTAAGACTTACATTTTCCTCTACTTTGTTGAGAAATACTTGACAAATATAATTGTATATATACAAATTGTACATGATGATTTTATACACATGCGCCTCATGGAATGGCTACCAAGATCAAGATAATTAGCACATCCATGATCTACATAGGTGCCTCTTCGTGTGTGTGAGGTAAATTTCTGTATTAGTAACTATCTTCATCATGCTATGCTGCACAACTATTGCCTCAGAATTTCTTCTTTAAAAGATTTATTTATTTATTTTAGAGAGCCAGAAAAAGCAACATGTGCACAAGGTGGGGGAGGAACCAAGGGAGAGGGAAAGAGAATCTCAAGGTGACTCAGCGGTGAGTCAAGTCAATCCCACCACCCAAAGATCACAACCTGAGCTGAAACCAAGGGTCGGTGGCTCAACTGACTGGGCTACCCAGGTGCCTCAGATCTTATTCATCTTATAATTGAAAGGTGGTATCCTTTGACTTACATCTTCTTATTTCCTCCTCCAGCCCTTGGCAACTACCATTCAGTTCTCTTTTTCTATGAAATTAGCTTTTTTTTTCCCCCTCTAGATTTGACATGTAAGTGATACCATATAGTATTTGTCTTTCTCTGCCTTGTTCCAACAGTTTTGGATAAATGATTCTTGTCCTGCAACAGCATTCTCCTCATTATTTTGGAGGAAATAGGAGGATAGTGATCACAAACCATTCATTAAATCGTGCTCTGTAGAGCCGTGACAGCTCCAATACCATCCTTTGCATAGGGCAGCTGCATCTAATTCTGGTGCCAAGAACTTTACTCTTTTAACATTCACAATATATGGCAATGTAAAAATTAAACTTTAAGAACATATGTACCTTTTGCTAAACTTTAACTGGTTACAAAATGTGGTCTATGTACAGAGATACTTAAGTTTTTCTGCTTAAATCTTGATTTTGTAATTAGGTACTAGTATGACTGATACTTCTATTTCAAGTCTTCTGTTGTTCATCTCTCTCATGACATATTCAAATCATATGTAAATGAGCTGGTCCCACATGTTATGTATTTTTATAATTGTGGAAATATTCTTGGTAGCTCTTACCAGTATCCTGGTTTAAAACATTTCAGCTAAACAGGACATAAAGATAGAATTTTTTGAAGTTAATTCTGTCACTACTTTTTTCCTCATTCCCTCCAAATTACATGAACTTATTTGAAAGAGTATCTCACAAAATCTATGAGCTCTGAGGTTAACCTTTAAAATTTCCTCCCTAATAGGATGTTCACCAAATATCAATTCCCTTGTGTCTTTTTTTTTTTTTTTTTAAAGATTTTGTTTATTTACTTGACAGAGAGAGATCACAAGTAGGCAGAGAGGCAGGCAGAGAGAGAGAGAGGGAGAAACAGGCTCCCCGCTGAGCAGAGAGCCGGACACGGGGCTCGATCCCAGGACCCTGAGATCATGACCTGAGCCGAAGGCAGAGGCTTTAACCCACTGAGCCACCCAGGCGCCCCCTCAATTCCCTTGTGTCTTGACACCTGGCATTGTTTTTTCATGAAATTTTGTTGTTCTCATACCTACTGTCTTATTTCTTGGTTTATTATAAAAATCCCAGTAAAGGACCACAGGGAAGTCCATAATACAATCATTTGAGTATGAATCAGAAGACCTAGGTGTTAGTCTCAGAACACTTGCAAATTAATTTAACAATATATATGCCTCCTTCAGCCTCTCTGGTTCTTATAAAATAAGGCTACAAATTATAGGTATTTTTGCCTGACATATCCATACCACATTCTCATAATGGTTAAAAGTGACATTCTGCTTGCTTCCTGCCTAACTATAATGTTTAGCTTGCTTGTTCGAAGAATTAGTGATGGGTTTTCCTATGGTAAGTCCTACGTTTGTCAATTGGCTGGATCCAAACACCTAACAACAATCCTAAACTTTCCCCTGCTCTGTAGCCTGAGTTCATCCAACTTAGAATGTTCTGATTGTCATCCCAGATCCCTAACAAGTTACGCATTTTGGCTTCCTTCTTAAGAATCTTAGCATGGTTTTGTTCCTCAGCCATGAAAAAACATAAAAATTTGTTTTGCAGGTAGAAGTCACAAGATGATTAAGAAGATTTATGGCATAGTCATTAAGAGGACAGACTCTTGGGCCAGAGTAGCCAGTTTTAAATTCTGTTTCTATACTTTACTGGCTTTGGGAAAATTATTATTATTATTTTTAAAGATTTTATTTATTTATTTGACAGACAGAGATCACAAGTAGGCAGAGAGACCCACAGAGAGAGGGGAAGGGAAGCAGGCTCCCTGCTGAGCAGAGAGCCCGATGTGGGGCTCCATCCCAGGATCCCAGGACCCTGAGATCATGACCTGAGCTGAAGGCAGAGGCTTTAACCCACTGAGCCACCCAGGTGCCCCTGAGAAAATTATTGACTCTGTGTATTTTCTGATCAACAAAATAGGCATAATAACAATATGTTCCTCATAAATGATTTAATATATCTAAAGTGCTTACAAATAATGCCATAATAAGTGCTACTAATGTGTTAACTATGGATTTATTATAATTTGAGACATAGTGCAATATTTTTAAACATGCGTTCTAAAACTGAATGGTCTGTCCTAAAATCCTGGCTCTTATCACTTACTAGTTGTGTGTCTTTTGGTACATCACTTATACTTTCTCTGCTGTAATTTCTTTACCCATTAAAAGGGAATAAGTAATAGTATATACCTCATTAATAGATTATGAGAGTTAAATGTTTATAATGAATCCATTATGATATATAGCACATTACACACATTTCATAAATGTTAAATTTATGGCTAATGGATTGAAATTAGAAGGGTCTCAAATGGGGGCGCCTGGTGGCTCAGATAGTTGAGCCTCTGCCTTTGGCTTGGGTCACGATCTCAGGGTCCTGAGATCAAGTCCTGAGACAGGCTCTCTGCTCAGTGGGGAGCTTACTTCCCTCTCTCTCTCTGCCTGCTTCTCTGCCGACTTGTGATGCCTCTCTCTCTGTGTCAAATAAATAAATAAAATCTTTTTTTTTTTTTTTTAAAGAAGGGTCTCAAATGTGTCTCTTAAAATTCTGGTTAGGCCTACCAGGTTTATTTTGATCTTATTTCATGAAACAAGTAAGACACAGTAAGACTGGGAACATGGAAATTTAAATTGTTCCAGGTTAGATGTAACATGTCTATGAGATAGCTAAGTAGAGATTTCAATTAGGAATTGGATATGAGTCTCAGAGAAGTGGAGTTAACTGAGTTAAAATTTTCAGAGCCATCACTATAGAGATGACTCTTAAAACCTTAAAAAGAGATTAAATCCCCCAGTGAGAAGATGAGGTCATGGAGGTTTAGGGAACCTGTCCTAAGTTGTTAGGAAATCCTGAACTTTGAGGTTAAATAGAGGAGCTAGAGCTGGCAAATGAGACAGAGGTAATGAGATCAGTAAGCAAGCAAACAAGAAACTCAGAAGAGTATGGAATCTGAGAGTGAGAGACCAAAGCTTTCAGGAAAGAGAGACTGGCTATTTGTTAAAAGCTACTGTACAGGCAATTAAAATGAGGACAAAAAAGTGTTCACTTTTCTTTATTTAAAGGTTGATTCAACTTGGAGGTTATAAAAATAAATAAGTTAATTAAAAAATAAAATAAAGGTCAATTCAACTTGGAGGTTATAAAAAATTTTTTAAATTAAGAAATTAAAAAAAAAGTTGATCCAGCTTGACACAGGTTTCACGTAGAGTGATAAGGATGGACATCAGTATGAAATAGACTTAAAGTTGAAAGAAATAGACAAAATCAGTTTAGACAAATTTTTGGTTAGATTTGCCTGGAAAAGAAAAAAATTGAGGCAGTTGCTGGATAGGAATTTGCCTCCAAGGAAGGGCCTTTCGAAATGATTCTACTAGAAACTGATTATATTTATGAACTGTATCCATAAGTAGATATTTTAAACTAGAAATAAGAAATTGGGAAAAGCAGAAGAGACAGGATACAAATGATGTGTGGAGGAGTTTGCCATTGATAGGTGGGCAAATTTATTTTAGTAGGGAGGGAGAAGATGAGTTCAGACTCCTGTTTTGTAGATTTGGTGATAAGAATAAAATGGGATTCAAATCTATCAGTTCGTAATCTTTAGGTATTTTATCTGTCAGGGTCTAGCGAAGAAAAGAGAAATCACTTCAAAGCTTTCCAACAGAAAAAAAACACAATGCAGAGAATTATGCAGGCGATGGACTGGCTGAGCCCCGCCTAGGGATCCTCAGACGGGGAGAATAGCAGAGGAATGGCAATTCGGGACAAGCAAACTCTGGTGAACCATAGGCAAGTCTGAAACACAAAGGAAAGGAACATTCTTTTATAGAGAAAACAGGGGGAGTCAACAGGGGCTGTTCAGAATGAAAGCTCAAGGATGAGCATTCAGGGTGGTGGTGGCTTCTCATGGGCTGAGTGTAGTGGGGTAAGCTTCTTCCCGTTGGGGAATGTGCGGTAAACTTCTTCCTGTTGGACCCTGTGAACGGCAGCAAGTGGTAGTGTGTGAGAGGACTCCATTCAGGACTTCCTGTTCTCATTTTAAGTGAGGTTTCCTTTAATCATTTTTATACCCTAAATGGGAAGGTCATGGAGAAGAGGAGTGTAACTGATGCCGGGCTGAAGTCAACCCATGGAAGCCAGAAATAGAGCAAGCCTGTCCAGTGGGAGGAGGAGGAGATACAGCTCCTGCCAGAGACACCCCAAAACAAGAGACAGAGGAGAAGAAGAATGGCTCTAGTATCTTCTGTCTTGCTCTTGCACACTCCCACCAGTGCCTCCCACTGGCAAACCCATCAGGTAACCAGGTGAGAAGAAAGCCTGGGAAATAAGGGTTCAGAAATCATTTCTTTGCCACCAGAGTGTAATTAGAGAGAAAATGCAGCTTAGAGCAAACAAGGACCAGCACCCAAAAGTGTAAAATGATCTTTCTGGTATAAATTGAAAAGAAGGACAAGTGAGTAGAGGGGGGATGTTTAAGGAACAAAGAAAAGATGTATCTGCAAAACACATTGAGCAAGACTAATAAAATAGCACTAAGTTTTAACTTAAATCTTGTGAAATCGCCTATTTGTAGGTTAAAAATATTTTATACTGGAAGGTTGTAGAGTTAAAACTAAGAGCAGTTCTCTCAAAGAATGGCAATATTATGCTAAATTTACCAAGGTTTAATGTGTGGTCTTCATCCTTATAGGTGGGAAATAGAAATTTTATCAATATGGCTAGAAATAACTTGGTTATTAGGGAGACAAACCAATAATTATATTCACCTGATGCAAGTATAGAATTAATACTCACTGATGTCTTTATTAATTTATAACGGGGACTAAAGCTTTCTAGTCACTGGGCTGCTCACATCCATTTTCTAGAGCACAACATTTCTCCTTTTTCTTCTGTAAGATGCGGGAGAATCTGCCTTACTGAGCAGAGAAGTTTAATAATAATAAGCATAGAATTAAAGCAAAGGTAAATGGGTTGAGTTTTGGGCTATTTATCAAGGCCAGAATAAAACCTGATAAAATACCCCGTTTCTCCACATGGAATTCCTGTCTTGTGATCTAGTTCGTTGTGTTCTCATAGGCTCAGTGTCACCATGGCCAACGCTTGATGTACACCATCACATTTTTTTCTTGCAGACCCTACTGTTGCTTACTGGTTCCCTATATATTTTTTTTTTGAAATTAAGATTTTTTATTTATTTATTTGACAGACAGAGATCACAAGTAGGCAGAGAGGCAGGCAGAGAGAGGGGGAAGCAGGCTCCCCGCTGAGCAGAGAGCCCAATGCGGGGCTCGATCCCAGGACCCTGAGATCATGACCTGAGCCGAAGGCAGAGGCTTAACGCACTGAGCCACCCAGGCGCCCCTGGTTCCCTATCTTTTAACACATCACTGACTGATCTAGGGTTAGATGCATGTTACAGTTCCATGGCTTGAGTCTCTTGTTATTATGAGTTAAAAATTGTTCATTCCTCAAAAGTCAGCTATATTCCTCTTACTTCTAGGTTCTTGGGTGGGAAGTGGGGGGAAAGGAAGGCAAGTCATTGGTACCTCCATGTTCCACAAAAACTTATTATTTGTTGGAATCATTAAAGAGAGATTAAGAACAATGAGCCTGTGACTGTGTGAGTGTGAGTGTGTGTGTGTGTGTGTGTGTGTGTGTGTGTGTGTGAAATAGAAATGATAGTCGAATCTGTCATAAAATGAGTTTTGGATCTCTAATATCAAATGATTTGATGAAGTACTCTAATTTATTTAACAATATTTGTGCTTTTCAATGAACAGAGACATTTTCATAGAACATCTGATTCACTCCCAGGATTAAGGATTATGATTCAGTGAAACATTTGACAATACCGCACAGTGAAGCGGAATATGGCTAAAATTGCAAAAATACGTATGGCTGTCAGAAGTAAAACTACATGTAATTTGCCTTGGTAGAAGTGCCAAATAAATTCATATTCTGCTATTCTATAATGGGAAAGAATTATTTTTAGTTCTGTTATTTCTCCGTATCATCACCTTACAATCCATTTAGTTCCTCAGCAAATCTAAGTAGCAATAAGACACAATATAGCTTTTCAGGGAGTGAACATCACAAGATCTTCTTGATGAAGCTTTTTCTTTCTATGCTATTGAGCATAGCAATTTCATGTAAAGGGCCCGCTGAAGTTGGAATTGAAATCAAGATCCAATCATAATTTTTGGAACCAGAAGAATGCTAGAAAAGTGCTTTGTTGAGCATGGCTTATAGCTTTTCTACTGTGGAAAACCTTATCATTTAGACCAAGAAAATGATGGCTAAATATAAAGATAGTGATTTATAAGATGGATAATTTTCAACTTATTGTTTCCACAAATATGCTTATAACTAAAATAAGCAGATGGAGTTACTTAACAGCTTTTTTACTGAAGTTAATTATTCAAAGTAAAGAATGAACGAGAAAGGAACATTTGACTATGTCAATTCCATATATTTCTATGAGAATTATTGTTTTCAAATCAATTTGACATCCTTTCCCCTAGGAAATATCTGAGATAATAAATAATATATTGGCCCAAACATTTAAGAAAGGTTCTTTATAATTTCAGAAAAAACTTAAAAGGAATAGACTTAGATTAATGCTAAGTTACCATTTTATTACATGAGACATGTGCAATGACTAAGAACCAAGGCAATAACTTTCTTAGTAATGATCACCTTCAGCTAAAATTTGACCTGTACCCAGTATTTTATATTTTCTCAAGCTAAAAATACTTTTGAGAAAATGTGATAGGTATAAAGATAAAGTAATGGCATTAGCCAACAGCATCATTTCCTTATGAACATGTTAGTTATTTGAAGTCCATTTCATAAACTTTAAACTCATGATTTCTGTAAGAAGTATTATCTACTAAAATAATACTTTTGTATTTACTAAACTTCTTCAAAAATCCTGTAAAACTGATAACACAACAACTTCAATTTATTTAATACTCACACTGGTGGTATTACACTTGGTTTATATTAGGTTATACAAGGAGTTTCCCTAGTCTTTAAAAAATTAAAAGAAAAATAATCATGGCCATGTGACTGACACTTAAGCAATACAAAGTTCGCCCTGAAAATCAGATTATTATTAACTAGTAAAAGTTGCAGTTTTTACATTAATGGAGGATACAGTAGGACCTATTCTTGCATGCACTTATTCAAGAAATATTTATAGTGATTATGTGTGGGAGATTGTTAGATATTAACACAAATGAATCATCCTCAGATCCTGAGCTTACAGTCTAGTTAGAATATGACATGGCCATAAAGGTTTATAATAGAAGGCACAAAGTGATGACAGGTGTCTGCCCAATTTCTGGCACTTTCAACGCAGTCAATCTTCCTCAAAGACATTTTATAGTGAGTACCTAAAAGCTGGTCATACACAACACCACCAACTGGAGGTTGGTGCTTTTTTCTCCCTAGATTCCTCACTTGCTATTTGCCCTGAGCTGTCCTTCATTCTGGCTGGAGATTTAAGCTTTCAATCTTGCATCATGCCTCCATGGTTTTACGCAGCACTTATCCTTCTTTTTCTGGCTTACTGACTTTCGCTACCCACTTATTCTTGGCTTACTTTTCACCTTTGAGTGTGTTCTGTTAAGAGATACTTCTATTGTTCACCCTGCATGTTTAAGCATGTCTTATTCAGAAGACGGGAAGGAATTACAGAAAAGGGTTATAGGAAATTAAAACAGAGGAAACTAGAAGGGAGAGAGATTGGAGGAAACTTCCTAGACAGGGGAATATAGTAGATCCACATTATTCTTGGTTAGTTATGTTCCAAAGAGTCACCGCAAGCATGAATTTGCAAATACTACGACTGCTTCTAGGAGAAAACTGGGTTTAGTTTACTTTAGCATCTAATTATGGCATTTTTGTCAACCAGTCAATACACAATCTAATTTTATGTGTATTTCCTTTTAAAGACACCTCATTAAATGGGGGGAGCCTCGGTGACTCCGTGGCTTAAGCCTCTGACTCTTGATTTCAGCTCAGGTCATGATCTCAGGGTTGTGAGATTGAACCGTGTCAGCTCTGTGCTTAGTGAGGAGTCTGCTTGAGTCTCTCTTTCTCCCTCTAAAATAAATAAATCTTAAAAAAAAAAAAGAAAGTAAAAACACCTTATTTAATATATATCTTGATTCATCAACATTGAATTCATGGTCAACAGCGTATAACTCATGCCTGAACAAAGCTTATGTAACACTTGTTTTCTCTGTAAGTCGCATCCCAGCCTTCTCACACTTAGAAACACCAGACAGCACCTCAGCACTACCCCTGGGGGCCATTTTAAACAGTAAAGTCACCAACAAAGAGCACAAAAAATGTGCAAAGCCTGGTACTAAGTAGACTATGAAAAGGACTCTGTTTACAGTAGGAGAGCTGAAATAAGAAGACAGAATACCACCTTTGTTCTACCTCAGCAAGGAACACTGCCTTTCGGAGATAGAGCGAAAATTTTTCCCCATTCCACCTACATCTGTAAATGACAGTGAGAGTGACTTGGGGATTATGAATAAATTACAGTGGGCAGGGAAATTTGCAACTATGAAATTTGTAAATAATGAGAAACTATAGTATTTGTTCATGCCTATGAATTTGGGGTAGGATTTTAACATGGATACTTGGGAAGGAAGGTTATTTTCTAAAAGACAATGATATCAACAAAATTATGATCATGAGCAAGTAAGTATATGGATAGAGTTACTGGAGTACATTTTAGGCAGAAACCAGGAATAAGAATGCCAAATCAGGATGGGAATAGGGACCGGAGGGTTGAATTCTTGGGGAATTTGGATTTCACATCTAAGCTAAGTTTCAAACCTTTCATGTGGATTCAGAATCCCCTCTTCATTCAAAGGATTCCTTAGAAATCCAGCATCACAATGTGTAAACAAGGAGCAGATCTAGTTACAAAGCATGTGAGGGTCCCGTATTAGTCAAAGGCTACTCAGGAAAGGGGATACACTGCAAATATTTGTAATACAGTGAATGCGGTACAGGGACTTGATACATAGGTGCTGAAAATCTGAGGGGATGGAGAAGTACCTGGAAGCTACTTGGAAACCATGATCACATTTAGGACAAAGAACTGGAGGGAGAAGATAGTGTTAGTTGGCACCAAGGAGCCAGCAGTATAAAGAGAATGTGAAGCCAAATGAATCTGCTCTGTGTACCTGGAACTTAAAAAAAAAAAAAAAGTAGTCTTTGCAGTAGACTGCCCTTGCCAGGAGTTCCTGCCAGTGCTTCCAATAGGCTAAACATTGCCAGAAGGCAGCTGACTTGAGTCTAGGAAATGTTTCCTATGACGTGTGGAAGCCAGAATAGCAGGAAAAACATGAGGAATGGTTCCAGGGACAAATAGGCCCAGCACGAGTGCAGAACTGAGCCACACATGTCCCACCTCCCTTCAGTTTAAATACAGTTGATGTGGAAAATCTCTGCATTAAGCGATGCAGAATCATTGGCTTATTTTAGTACATAGAGTAACATGATCTATATGCCTCATGCTAAAGTACTGTGCTAGACTATCAAGAGAGATCAAGAGGAAAAATACTTATATATGTAATGGGAGTCCAAAGTTAAAAATTTAAGTCATAGTCCATTTAATGAAAAGTTCAGCAAGTGTAAGTTGCTCTGAAATCAAAAGGACAAGTGAACACGTTAAAAAAAAAAAAAAGTAGATCTTTAGATACCAAATTGACTGCACTTTTATTGAGATATGAGAAGTCAGGGTTTCAAAATATCAAGTTGGGTGAAGTTGTGAATGTTTTCCTAAGTGCATTTCTTAATTATGTCACTTAACTGTTCTTTCTCATGCCCCTTTTGTTGGCCAGAGGTTTCTTAGCATCTGCAATTTGTCACATGTCTGCAGGATAGTTCCCCAATCAAATACTGTTTTTAGAATTAAACCACCACTCTTGGGCAATTTACTGGCCAAATGGAAAAACTAAAGCTAACAAACAATGATGCTTCACAATCTAATATGTTCACTTATTTTCATTTCCTGGGACAACCGATTAGGGCAGTCAGAATATTAGAAATAATCATAGCTCCAATTTTCTCATCGACTGTCAAATCTCCTTTTCTTAGTTGGCAACCGTAAAAGCATGGATTTCAAAACTTTAGAGGGATTATGTCCAACATGGGGACCTTAAAAGACAAAAAGTTACATTGATCACAGCTTGATGAGCCTCCTGGCAATACTGGTAGCCTTGGATGAATTTTACCCATTCCAGGTCGAAGCAGACTAACCATGAAACTAACAAGCATATGGAGGATCATTTGGTGGCCATATTGCTTATGCAAAGCTAGATTTTATTTCACGTAGACATTTCGTTTCTGACCAAGATATACAAGATATGGAATTCTACCAAGAAGTAGGTCTAGGTGGGTAAAAGAAGATGAAAAGAAATTGCTCTTCTGCTTTCCTCACATTCTATATAAAAAGCAGAACCAAAAGATTACCTCAGTCTGTGAGTCATTAGGATTCAAAAACAAAGAAAATTCATGTCATTCATCTGTGATTTGCTTACTCAAACTGACCTTGCATATGGCATCCATTCCTCCTCTGAATTACAGACAGCTATGCATCAAATACAACTAAATTTTGTCTCATAGTCAACTATTACCATGTTTTCTACATCCATCTTGTGGAATGGAGATGACTAAAGAGTTTGATAAAGCAGTTTATTATGAATAAAAATGTACTATATGCACATATTAATTACAGTGGTTTTTGTTTGTTCGTTTATTTTTTAAATTAACTGTCAAGCAAGTGCCTTTCCCTGGTAGTAAAGCTTCAGTAAACATTTGCTAATTTGACTTATTTAAATTCCATTACTAGATAAATTAAATTTCAGACTCAGTTTTAAATACTTTATTAAAAAAAGAAAGTACCATATACCTTGTGGTTTAGAAAATTAAGAGAAAATGACTAATTTATGTATGTCACCACTCCTGTCAAAAGTTAGAATTAAGTGGTAGATTTGGCAGCTCTCTGGGATAGAGTGTTACAGACATCCAATCCAGGTAATTAATACTTCTCATATTTACTTAAAATTGGTAAACATTAATATTACCTTTATTTGCTTCTATGTGGACACTATCATATCAAAGGGCTGTTAAAAATGGGTGTCTGGACATCTGGTACTAATCCATTACTAGGAACACAGAGTATATGACCAATTTGGAGCCGACATTATGATGCGGACTTATTTGGAGAGTTATTATTGGCCTATCACAGGAACTACAGATTCTGGGAAGAGTTATTTTTAAATGTCCTTGTATTTCTGTATGTATTGATTAATTTATCCCCAAATTTAAATGTTTATTTTTAAAATGTCTAAGAGTGGAAATAATGGTGCCAAAGATATCCACACCCTAATCTTTGCACCTGTGAACAGCTTACTTCACATAGCCAAAGAGACTTTGCCAATTTGATTAAGTTTAAGGACCTCGAGATAAGGAGACCGTCCTGGATAACCTGGGTGGACCCAATTTAATCACAGGAATGCTTAGAAGTAAATAACCTTTCCCAGCTGTGGTCGGAGAGCGGTTAGCCCGAGAAGGATTTGATATCTCATTGTTGGTTCTGAATGGCAGGAGTTTATGTGGAAAGACCACAGAAAGGTCTCTAAAGGCTGGAAGAGGCAGAGAAATAGATTCTTCCCTACAGCTCCTTGTAGAAAAAGATGTAGCTCTGCTAACACTTTGTTTATTCCAGGGAGACCTGTGTTGGAATTCTGTCTTACAGAAATGTAAGATGATATATTCATGCTATTTAAAGTCACTACATTTGTGGTAATTTGTAAATGGCGGCAATATCATCTGAACTCAATTCATTACTAATTCATTTTTTCATATTTCCTAGCCACAAAATTTCATCAAAAGGAAAATTTCAAAAAAATTAAGATTGAGAATAAAGAAGAAATGTTTTTGGAACACAGGTCTCCTAATGTCTAATTTATTACGCCACTCCAATTTTCCTTCAGTATTATATTAAATATGTTCTTTTATCTTTATATATCTTGAAAGCATGAGCTATTTTTACATGAGATCATTATTTTCAAGGGAAATAGGAAGTTGTGGCTACAGATGTGCTCCTGGTGGCAGGAAGCCGAGTTTGCCATCACCACTTATCACTGCAGTTTTCATATTTGTTTCTATTCTTTCTAGCTAAAGTAAAGTTCATGAGGGTTGAGACTGGCTCTCTTATCTATCATTGAACTGTCCTCTCAATTCCTCTATTCCTGCCTCTTATACAGTGCCTGGTACTTAAAAGTCACTCATTACTTATTTGTTGAATGAAAACAAAAATGTGTCACAAGTATTTTTTTTTCCCAAGGAATAAAAGTGATTTTATTTAATATTTGGAAAGTGACCTCGATTAACATTTTGGTGATATCTATCTACCTATCTAGCAGAAAATCAAATCTGAATGTATACATGCTGTGGTCAGTCAAGACCAGCTCAGCTGTGCCCTGTCCTAGGCTTCACAGACAGATGATTGTACAGACAGATGTTCATTTTACAGTTCCGACTTAGCAGCTATTTGTGATGTCTGGAAACTATAACCTATAGATAACCAGCAATATGGTACTGGTAAGAAAAGTGCCAATATGCAAGAAGTTGGAGCTGGGTAATGTGGCTCAGCAAAATATTTGCAATCATGGGAAGTAACTAATTCTGGAATTTCTGAACAATGTGGGTAGATTATAAGGACTTTCCTCTGAGGGGATTGGGAGAGACTCCAGAATTTCACTCATTACGCATCTATTAGCCAATATCATTTTTTATCTTCTGTTGAAATAGGATTCCTTTGAACTTATTGTTCATATAGAGAGATGCAATTTAAATAATTTGTTTTGTGTGGTAGAATGTTATTATACACAATCATCAGTGAGTCTCATTCACTCATGTCAAAAACAAGAGACTGGCAAATACTAGCTTTGAAAATTGATGCAGCAGTCACAGATTACAAAGTATGAGTATGGGTGTGCTTGTGCAGCTTAGTTGGTTGAGCATCTGACTCTTGATCTTGGCTCAGGTCATGATCTCAGGGTTCTGCAACGAAGCCCAGCGTCAGGTTCCATGCTCAGTGGGAAGTCTGCCTGAGATTCCCTCTCTCTCTCTGCCCCTCCTCACCCACTCACACCCTCCAGCATAAGGTCTCTCTCATTCTCTCTAAAATAAATAAATCATTTTAAGAAACTGTAAGTATGTATGAGATCTTGAATCTCACAGTGGCCTAACATCAGTCACCCACTGACAGCAACAAACATAAGGCCCTTTCAGGTAATCTAAGCAGCTGGATTGTCTGAAGCTAAAAGAAAAGAAAAGTGGTGGAGACCTAACTATCCCTGGGGAGATTATCATGATAAGAGTGTAGAACAAGGCAAAGATAAGGAAACAGCCAATGGGAGAAGTTGAGAAGCTGTGCTTGGAAACCTAAATTCTGCAAATATATGATCAAAGAGGAGGGGCAATTAATACATTTTATTACGGTAGAAGTGTCAGGAACGTTGGGCTGTGGGCAGACTGCCTGAATGTGGAAATGAAGCAAATAAGGGAATTAACTAAAGTTGCCCTTGCTGAGGCCACAACCCTACATATCACCAAGACAGGGAGGGCTACAACTGAGTGAATCAATGCTTCCTTCCCCATCCTGGTGAATATGAATGTAATGAACCAGGAAAAAAAATTAATTAGTCAAGAGGAGACTGAATACACATTTTGTTATGACCATGGAAGTGTAATAAATCATTATTTTTAACTGCCATAACATTTCTATGTTAAGACTTGAAGGAAGATGCAGGGCTTGACCAGCCACAGTATACTGTTACACCAACATCATACTTAATACAAAGAAGTACAGTAAACTCTAGGTATGGAAGTGATGCATCGCCAGAGTTTTGTCTATAAAATTAATCTCAGGAAAACGTAAGGTTCAAACCAAACCAATCCCTGTGAATATAATGACTGAGGTACACATGAAATATCCTCGATCCAGTATACTCATAGCTGCTAGAAATCACCCCTCTCTTCCTAGTAATCAAGAGACCCTAAATTCTATTGGACTATTGCTTTATGTATAGATATATTTAGTATTTAGGAATCTTTACATATATACATGGATGTATGATTGTATGTATAATTGAGGTTATGTCACTTCCAAAAAGTATACACACACACACACACACAATAAATCTATTATATATAGGCATATTACTGTATATAGATATATTAGGTATATTACTATATATACATACAGTGGAGAAAGAAATGTATATTACTATATATGTATATTACTATATATAGACATATTGGGGAAAGAAAGCAAAACTGTTGCTAGTGGTTCATTAGCAGGAACTGAGAGGAATCACTCCATTTCTACCCCTTGATTTCCAAACTCGTGAATGTTAACCAATGGAGAATCATATTCCATGCTAATTTACAGCATATGCTGACCACATCCTAGAGGACATTGCTCTAGCACCACAAAGTGTTGCCACCTAGCTGGTGGTGTAACTGAGTTTTCAAAAAGCCATCTACCATTTTATCAATCTAGATGCTTAAGAATGACAGGGCAAAGTAAGACCAGTGAATTCTATGAGTATAGCCTAATACTACACTTCAATTATAGTGAAGTTGGTTCTTTGATCAGAAATGATGTTGAGTGGAATACTATGATAGTGAATAAGGCATTCTGTAGCCCATGGATAGTAGTTTTGGCAAAGGCAACATGGTCAAGAAAAGTAAATTATTTCTAGAATAAATCCATCCAAGTAAGAAAAAAAGTGTTTCCCCTTCTATGATGGAAGCAATCAATTTTAATCAACCTGACATCAGGTAACTGGCTGATTCATCTGGGTAATGGTACCATACTAAGAATTTAGTGTTAGCCTCTGGTATTAGCAGATTAGATATTCAGCAGTGGCTGTAGTCAGATGAGCCCTGGTGAATGGAAGTTCATGTCACTGGGATCCTACATAACCTCCATTCCTGCCATTTTGCTCATGAAGACTATTGGTCAGTCACCAGAGTAGGTGAGGAAAATGGCTGATCGATGTCCATCCTATCCACCTTATTAAAATCCTCCTCTGCTGAGGTCACCCTTTGGTGAACATTCACTAGGGACACGAATTCTTCACATTTTGTACCATTTTGAGGTATTTATCCACATATCTCTTCCCTAAACCTACTTGTTGCTAATTTTCTAATCATGTTCCTTTGAAGTCCCTGACTCCATCCAAATTATTAGCCACAGTTCATAATCCAATGCAGAGTCATATGTCTGGTCATGTCTCCTTCCCAGCAAAATAAATAACCAGATATGCTGCATGAAGTTCTTCACAGTGAATATTACCTTGTCCTTCAGGCCTATTCAAAGTGGGATTGTACAGTCAGAGAAAGACAATTATCATATGGTTTCACTCATACGTGGAGAATATAAGAAACAGTGCAGAGGATCAGATGTGAAGGGAGGGAAAACTGAATGGGAAGAAATCAGAGAGGTGAGAGACTCTGAGCTCTGGGAGACAAACTGAGGGTTGCTGGAGGGGAGATGGGTGGGGGAATATGGTAACTGGGTGATGAGCATTGAGGGCACGTGATGTGATGAGCACCAGGTGTTATATGCAACTGACGAATTACTGAACACTACATCTGAGACAAGTAATGTACTATACGTTGGCTAATTAAATTAAATAAAAACAACAACAACAACAACAAGACCAAGGTGGGGCAGGGCAGTAATGCTGCAGCTGTCCACTTTTGGATGGTTTTGGCATGCTATATTCAACTATCTGTAAACAAGCCTGAGTTGTTGCTTCCTCAGTCACTGGTTATCAAGAATTCCTCATAAGGTAATAGGAGAGCATTGGAGAGAGAAGGTGATATGTATAGCTAACAAAGGGGCTAATGGTATTTGAACCACTTCCTCCTGCAACCTACTTATTCCTTGAAGACCTGTTTGAGCATGTGTTGTATATACCACTTCATTTTGGTGAAGGATTACTGCTGCATACAACCAAATTAATAGTTTGATGGGACCGTTGAACTTGACAGGAAGAGTTCAATTTTGTTTCCTTTGTTCAAGAAATCAGTGTCTACTAAGACATATGTCCATAGCCAGTACATATAGCTTCAGAGTCAAAATGTGGCAACGGGGCTGATTCCTCTCACTGTTAACAATTTTATTTCCTGCTCCTACTACTTCAGACTCATCTGGTTTAGAAATTGTAATTCTAGGGGCACCCGGGTGGCTCAGTGGGTTAAGCCTCTGCCTTCGGCTCAGGTCATGATCTCAGGGTCCTGGGATCGAGCCCCGCATTGGGCTCTCTGCTCAGCAGGGAGCCTGCTTCCCCCTCTCTCTCTGCCTGCCTTTCTGCCTACTTGTGATCTCTCTCTCTCTGCAAATAAATAAATAAAATCTTAAAAAAAAATGAAACTGTAATTCTAAAAGGAGGAATATTTCTACCAGGGGAAAAAGACAATGATTCCATTAAGTTTGAGACTACCACCTAGCCAATCTGGTACTCTTCCCTTTAGGAAACCATGTTTAATTCCCCTCTCCTTCAATGTGAGCTGGCTTTAGTGACTTGTTTCTAGTACGAAATACAACAGAATTGAGGTTATGTCACTTCCAAATGTACGTTACAAAAAGACTAAACCTTCTCTCTTGGAAATTTTTGCATACTTCCCCTCTCTTTGATCGCTTGCCCTTGGGAAGCCAGATCTGTCTTACAAGGACACTCATGGAAGCCTATCAAGAGATTCATGTGGTGAGGAAATGAAAACTCTGGTGAGCAACGTGCAAGGGATTGAGGCCTCCCAACCAAGACATGTGTGATCTTGGAAATGGATCCTTCTTCAGCTGGCTCTTCAGACGAGTCTGAAGTCAGAACTGAGAGCTTCACAACCACTCCAGGAAAGGTTTTCAGGCAGAATGTCCCAGCTAAGCAGTCTCCACACAGAAACTGTGAGATAATAAATGTTTGTTGTTTAAATCTACTAAGTTTTGGTTACTTTATTATGTAACAATAGATTACTAATACTAACCAATATTAAAATTCATCTGAGAATGAAGCCTTTTGGCATTTGATCTTCAACTGTGTACACCCAATGGGAGGCCAGATTGTGCAGGAGGATCTTACGGGTCTTTTCACATGTCTGTTGGCCATCTGTCTGTCTTCTTTGGTAAAATGTCTTTTCAGAGCCTCTGTCCATTTATTAATCAGATTGTTTTGGTTTTGCTATTTAGTTGTATGAGTTTGTTAAATATTTTGGATACTAACCCCTTATCAAATACATGCTTTGCAAATATATTCTCTCATTCAGTAGGTTACTTTTTCACTTTGTTGATGGTTTCCTTCATGGTGCAGAGTTTTTTGGTTGTTTGTTTGTTTGTTTTTAGTTTCATGTAGTCCCACTTGTTTAGTTTTGCTTTTGTGGTCTTTGATCATGGTGTCAAATCCAAAAAGCTTCTCTAAGACCTATATCAAGGTGTTTACCACCTATGTTTTCTTCTAGGAGTTTTATGGTTTCAGATCTTATATTTAAATCTTCAATCCATTTTGAGTTATTTTTTGCTCATAGTTTAAGATAATGATCCAGTTTCATTATTTTGCTCATGGCTGTCCAGTTTTCCCAGCACCCTTCATTGAAGAGACTGTCCTTTTCCCTGGAGGTGGGTTTTAAACATTTGGATTTGAAGCATCTGTTACATCTCCAAGCAAATATGTCATGTAGGCATTTGGGTAGATGAGCTTGAAGTTTAGGTGACAGTTCTGAGATGGAAGTATATGTTTGGGAATTATTGGAAAATATTTGATAGTTAAAATCTTGGGGCTTGATAGTATTATCAAAAGAATGAGTATAAATAAAAAAGGTAATGATTAAGTAATAGGATCCTCCAAAATTAAAAGGCAGAAAAGAGGGAGCACCAGAAAGAAAGAATGAGAACATACAGACACTGGAGTGGAAGAACCATTGTCCATTTCATGTTGATGACTACAATGGAAATTTTTCTTACCACTTTTATACTGTCATTTTCAATCCATATTTCCTAAAGCAGCAAGAATGAGTTTCCTATATCACTTCCTTACTTTAATTCCTTCAGTGGATTATTTTTGTGCTTACAAGACTTGATCTTGCTCTGTCAAAGTATTCAATGGTATTGAGAATCAGTAAACGTTAGCCAGAATAGTTTTCTTTCTTTTTTCTTTTTTCTTTTGGCCCTCCTGATTCTGATCTTCATACTCCTGACACTGAATGATTTGCTATGTTCAGACTTTCTGTTTCCTTGTCCTGCATATTCCATAATTCTCTTAAGGTTTAGATCTTCATATTCTGAATACCAGCATTGTAACGGACAGTTTAAAGGTAACTCAATAAAAAAGAACTGGATCTCTTGAAGTAAAAGATTGCTTTCCTTTTGACCTACTTCCTCAATGCTGGTCATTTACAATGCTGTGTAATAGTTTATAGAGGATTCCTTCAAAATAGGCTCAATAGCTCTCTTCCTATATCATAACATTTAAAATTGACTATTTACTGATTATTTAATACAGAAGATCACAAAATCACAAGCTAGTTTTCCAAGTCAAGTTATTTATAGGTTGGTAGCTTATTAATACCTTCTATCTGAATAGTGCTTTATAATTTAAAATTATTTCCAAAACATTATTTATTGTCTTAGGTATTACTATCAGCTAAATAACTATGTTTTAGATAATAAAGTCAACATAAAATAATACATGTATGCTTCTTCCTTTCTAGAAATATTTGTGTAGGGATTTATTATTCTCCATCTTTTTTAATACTGTCTCATTTGCAAACTGAAAAACGTCAAAACAATATTTTATTGAGTTCCAGATTTTTGGTTAATATGAAATTCTAATTAATGCAATGGGAAATACAAGCTTAACTCCTTAACACAAGACTCCTTTGTTTGAGACCCATGTGCTCACAGATGGCAACATGAACAGGAATGTCATTTTGAGCAGAAAAAAAAAAATATGATCTTAGCAATCACAATGCTCTCAGAAATGATGTAGGACTTAGCAGAAAGCAGACACTTAATGAAAAGTATGGAAAGACTGCTCTGTATAAAGCTTTAGTAGCCACTGGAAGGTACTCCTTTATATTTTGTTTATAACCTTTTATTTTTCTTTCAAAAATTGTCTATCGTTTGTTTGTATACAGACTCCTAGTAGTACTGAGAGCCCTTGCACAGTTATTGTTTTTATTTGCCTTTTGAAAATTGTTGTGTATATTCAAGTAACCCAGGAATGCAGGACAATTTTATCCTGGCCCTTCAAGTCTGAATTTACCATTACATGTTATTTCTATCCTCAGTATTCTCTCAGGCAATTATTGAAAAATCCATTTTCAATTTCCTTTATTATTTTTTTAATATATTTTCATTTGCTGTCATGCATCATTCACTTTTCTGAAGTGTTTTCATTTTAAGAGGACAAACAGCTAGAGTTGCCTGGCTCCATGCTTTACCATTTTGTTTTAGAGCATCGTTTTGGAATTTAAGTAGACTAATCTGTCTAAATAAAAAAAAGGCATATCAGATTTCACTGGCTCCTGACCTCCTCATAAACAATCAGATACTCTCTTATCTCACTTAAAAAAAAAAAAAAAAGGAAAGAAATGGATTTTTTCTGTGCTCTGATAACTCTAGGTTTATCTGAGACTATAGCATTTGATGGACCTGTGATAGTTATGGAGCATTAGCTACTCCATTTAGGAATAACTCATGTTTACAAATTCACTTAGTGACTAAATTTATCTCAGTTTTTTATTGGCTTAAAGGTAGACTGTTTTTCTTAGCAATAAAAAGACTTTTTAGGATGCTCTTTTCTTTCAAGGAGATGCCTTTTATATTTGTGTAGAACTCTTCTCCATATTTTTAATGAGAGAATAAAAAAGGTTTTACATCAGTAAATATAAAGACAGGGAAGGTTAGAATGAAAAATATCTAAATCCGTTAGCTATTTATTTTTCCTATTTTGAAATATTCAATGAAGTTGTTGTTATATTAAGTCACCTCATTACTTTAAGTATGCATTAAGCTATTTAAATAAATGCATCTTTGAATAGTTCTATTATCCTAGTACACACTCTGAAAATCCAAACAAGATCTGCTACATCCAAGACCAGGTGCTTTTTTTGCATGCATGTGTGATATACACAGGTGTATTTGTATTTTTGCTACAAACTTAGAATTCTGGAACTTCTTTGCTCATGCTTTCTTTAGATTGAATAGTCAACCAGTCATCCAAGTCCTGTCTGATGGTTATTCCTCCAGCCTTCTGAGACCCACTTCTTCCTTTCTAAACCCAAATCTAGTCCTTACATTCACTGGTCTTACATCCAGGTGTCTAGAGTTCATTCTTATTTCACAGTGATGCCCATTTAAATTCACTGAACAACTTCTCTGATCAGAAATGGTCACTAGCTGCCCATAAGCTATAGTTTGAGGTTCATTTTAGCAAAGGAAACATTCATATATTTTCCAATACAATGTCCTATGTCTGACTATTTCTCTCTCTCTATCTCTCTCTCTCTCAGACACACACACACACACACACACAATCTACTACTATCAGGCTTGTATCTTCATTGCCTTTTAAAATGTTTCTTCCATATCTAAATCCTTGACACTTATTCCCTTTCTTCCAATTCTTTTAATTAAATAAAATTTTTAAATATAAAATTTCTATCAAAGTAATACATGTAAAAATATTAAAGAACATAAAATGTGAAAATAGCAATCTATTTTTCTATTTCATCCAAAATACTGCTTTGCCAGCATAAACCATCCTCAATTCATATGACTACTTCTCATTAACAAAGGTTTTTCTAAATAATGTTTATTTTAACATGTACTGGCAAAAGTATTTTAGGCATTATCTCCTGATTTTCCATCTTGTATGTGATAAATTCACTCTCTTGTCTTTCTCAATATATTTTTTCTACT
Organism: Martes martes; assembly: GCF_963455335.1. Classification (NCBI taxonomy): domain Eukaryota; kingdom Metazoa; phylum Chordata; class Mammalia; order Carnivora; family Mustelidae; genus Martes; species Martes martes. The sequence continues at coordinate 39,389,176 of NC_137888.1, forward strand.
CTTGAATCAAGGAATAAATTATGTCTATGCCTCATTTTTATGTACCTTTTAATTCCCCCCCGAAGTTAACAATTATTTCATGTTTTTGACTTTTTTAATGTACCCACTATCATTTGCCAAGTCCCCAAAAGTTATGCCACCTACCTATCTAAAATATTTTCTATATGCTATTTTTCCAATTCCATTTTCTTTTCTTGGAGTCATCATTCCCATTCCCATGCTCTTCTTCAGTTCTAATCTAGACTGTCTACATTTTAGGCTTCTTCAACTGCCATCATCTGAATATCATCTTTGCCTCTGTGACAGACTTCTTTTCTTGCCAAATCTTAAATTTTATGTCTTCGTTTTATGGTTCACACTCTTCAACAGGTTCCCAATAGAGGGAACATTAAAAAATTAACATTTTGAGTCATCACATGTCTCAATGCTTTATTCTATTTTCATACTTGATTGATAAGTATAGAACTCTACCTTGAAAATAATTTCACTCCAATTATTAAAGCAGGAACCTCTATTCCAAGAGGAAGCTAGTGGCAGAATAGGAGGACTCTAGGGTTATCTCGTCCCATGAACACAACTAGGGAACAATGAAATCATTCTAAATACCCCAGAAACTAACCTGAAGACTGATAGAACAAATTCCACAACCAAAGGGAGAGAAGAAACCACATGGAAGAACATGGGAAGTGCGGAGACGTGGTTCAGGGAAAAAATGGAGATGGTGTGTGCTGCAGAGGGTGCAGAGGGGAGGGAGTCATGGTCATGGAGAAGGTTTAGAGGAGGTGGAGCACTTAGGGGAATGCACAAAGAGAACATTTCCCCAAAACCATTGGCTGGAAAAAATGAGAAGGATTGATTTTTGTGAATTCTTAAAACCAGCAGGGTTTAAAGCCTGGAGTTTTAAAGGTCAGTTAGCTTGACTGAGATAGAATACTCAGGGAGCTGCCCAGCTCTAGTAGAAAAAGCAGGCAAAGAACTCAGGGACAGACAGTGTGGAAAGAGCAACTTAAAGAAGGCCTGGGGCACACGATAGGGAGATTATTAGCTCTTCTTGGAACATTTTCCTGAGAGGCAGCATTCATGGAGACTCTCCAGCAACAAGGAGCTGGCTGATGCCATTTTCCTACCCTACCCTTTAGCATAAACACAGACCCACCTGCGGGAAGCCGCACAGCACCAACACTGGCTGTATAGCTTGCCCACACCAAGGCCCACTCCCCTGCACCCTGGCAGGACTGCCTTTATTGGTCAAGCTTGACTCAGTCCTAATGTGGGGCCCCCTCCTCCAGAATATCAGCACAAACCCCTACCCAAATCACACCTCTAAAGCCTGGAGTTTAGAAGTCAGTAGTGCTGGGTGGGATAGAGCCCAGAGGGCACAGTGCTGCTGCTGGAGAAAAGGCAGGCAAATAATCTGGAGGCAGACAGTGTGGAAAGAGTGATCTGAAAAACGCCTGGGGCACACAGGGGGCCCTTTACTCACTCTTCTTGGAGCATTTCCTTGAGAGACAGCATTCACAGAGACATTCTCTGGGACCAAAGTAGCTAGCTGGCACCATTTCCCTCCCCAGTCCCTTAGCATAAACACAGAGCCACCCGTGGGAAGCAGCTCAGCACCTAAACTGGCTGCCTAACTTTCTTACACCAAGTTACACACCCCAGTGCTCCAATGGGACTGTTCTTCTCTGTCAAGATTGTCTCAGTCTCAGTGATGTGGTCCCCTTCCCCAGACCAGTGGAAACCCCTGCTCACACAGTGTCTTCCAACCAGAGAGTTTGGCAGGGATTCAGTTCTGCTGGAAGGAGTATCAGCTCTCATTTTACAAACAGACCAGAGCACATGTAGTCATAAAATTCACCATGTTCTGGTTAAGGACTAAACACAGTGACTGCAGGCAAGGAGAAGCTCTGCAGAAGACTGACCTGAGGGATGGAGCAGCCAAAACACAGCAACAGAGTGCACACAGCACACACCAGGGACACTTGAAGTGCCAAACCCTGGACATTGTATGACTTCTTCTTCATAAAGCCATTACTCTCAGGAGCAAGAAACATAATGGGCTTTCCTAACACATGGGAGAAGGCAGAGACATGGACAAAATTCCAAGATGGGTGAGTATATCCCAAATGAAAGAAGATAAGCTCATGGCCACAGATCTAAATGAAACAAATATAATTAATATGCCTGACGGAGAATTTAAAGCAACAATCATAAGAATACTCACTGGGCTTAAGAGAAGAATGGAAGACTTCAGGAAGACCATTACCACAAAGATAAAATAATTAAAAAAGAATCAGTCAGAAAATAGGAATGTGGTAACTGAGATTACAAATAGGCTTGATGCAGTGAACAGTAGGCTGGAAGAAGTAGAGAAATGAATTAGTGATATAGAAGATAAAATAATGGAAAATAATGAAGCTGAACAAAAGAAAGAAGAATTATGGAACACAAAAATAAACTCAGGGACTTCAGTAACTCCATCAAACATAATACCATTCACATTATAGATGTCACAGAAGAAGAAAAGAGAAAAGGGTGCAGAAAATGTTTTTGAAGAAATAACAGCGGAAAACTTCCCTAATCTGGGAAAGTAAACTAATCTGGGGAAGAACATCTAGACCCAGGCACAGAGAACTCCCATAAAAATTTTTTAAAAGTGGGTCAACACAAAGATAAATTACACTTGCAAAATATAATGAAAAAGGAAAAAATATTAAAAGTAGCAAGATAAAAGAGGTCCCTGACTTACAAGGGAATACCCATAAGGCTAGCTGCCGATTTCTCAACAGAAAATTGGCAAGCCCAAAAGTGTAGCATGATATATTCAAAATAATGAATAGGAAGAATCTGCTGCCAAGAATACTGTACCCAGGAAGGCTATCATTCACAATAGAAGGAGAGATAAAGATATTCACAAACAAACAAAAACTAAAGGAGTTTGTGATCAATAAAAAAGCTCAACAAGAAATATTAAAGGGAACTCTTTGAGTGGAAAGGAAAGACCAAAAGCAACAAAGACTGGAAAGGAACAGAGAAAATATCCAGAAACAATGACAAAATAAGTAATAAAGTGGTAATAAATACTTATAAATACTTATAATAAATACTTATAATTACTCTGAATGTAAATGGACTAAATGCTCCAACCAAAGGACATATGGTGTCAGAATGGGTAAAAATAACAACAACAACAATAAAGACAACGAGACCCATCTATATGCTGACTTATTTTAGACCTAAAGACACCCACAATTTGAAAGTGAGGGGGTCAAGAAACATTATCACGTAACTCGATGTGAAAGAAAGCCAGAGCAGCAATACTTACATTAGACAAATAAAACCTTAAAACAAACACCGTAGCAAGAGTTGAGGGAAGACACTGTATCATATCAAATAAGACAATGCAATAAGAAGATCTAATAATTGTAAGTATTTATGCCCCCAAAATGGGAACACTTAAATATATAAAACAATTACTAACAAACCTAAAGGAACTCATTATGATAATATAATAATAGTAGGGGACTTTAACACCCCCACTTACATCAAGGAATAGATCATCAAAACAGAAATCAATACGGAAACAATGGCTTTCAATGAGACACTGGACCAGACAGAATTAACAGATATATTCAGAACATCCCATCCTAAAACAGCAGAATACACATTCTTTTCAAGAGCACTTGGGACATTCTCCAGAGTTGATCACACACTAGGTCACAAATCAGGGCTCAACAAGTACAAAAAGAACGAGATCATACCATGCATATTTTCTGACCACAATGCTATGAAACTTGAGGTCAACCACAAGAAAAAATTTGGAAAGACCATTAATACATGAAGGTTAAACAACATGCTACTAAATAATGAATGAGTGAACCAGGAAATCAAAGAAGACATAAAAAAAAATGCATAGAAAAAAACCACAATGGTCCAAATCTTCGGGATGCAGCAAAAATGACCTTAAGACGGAAGTATATAGTAGTATAGGACTACTTTAAGAAATAAGAAAAATATCAAATAAACAACCTAACATTATACCTAAAGGAGCTAGAAAAGAACAACAATGAAGCCTAAAGCCAGCAGTAGGAAGGAAATAATAGCAATCGTAATAGAACATATCAATGAAACTAGGAGGTGCTTTTTGAAATAAAAAAAAACAAAAACTGATAAATCCCTAGCCAGACTTATCAAAAAAAAGACCCAAATACATAAAATCACAGTGAGAGAGGAAAAATAACAACCATCAGTACAGAAATACAAACAATTATAAAAGAATATTGTGAAAAATAATATGCCAACAAAATGGACAACCAGAAAGAAATGGATAAATTCCTAGAAACATAAACTACCAAAACTGAAAGAGGAAGAAACAGAAAACTTGGACAGACCAATAAACAACAAAGAAACTGAATCAGTAATTAAAAAAAAAAAATGTCAAGAAACAAAAGTCCAGGGCTCGATGTCTTCACAGACAAGTCTTACAAACATTTAAAGAAGAGTTAATACTTATTCTTCTCAAACTATTCCAAAAAGCAAAAACAAAAACAAAAACCAAACCCAAAAGAAAAAAATAAAGGTAGAAGAAAGAAAGGAAAAGAAGGAAAACTTCCAAACTCATTCTGTGAGGTCAGCATTACCCTGACACCAAAACCAAAGACTCCACTAAAAATGATTATAGGCATATATCCCTGATGAACATGGATACAAAAATTCTCAATAAAATACTAGGAAACTGAATCCAACTGTACATTAAAAGAATCATTCACCATAATCAAGTGGGATTTATTCCTTGGCTGCAAGGACGGTTCAATATTTGCAAATCAATCAATGTGATATACCACATTAATAAAGGATAAGAACCCTATGATCCTCTCAACAGATACAGAAAAACATTTGACAAAATACAACATCTATTCATACTAAAAACCCTCAAAAAGTAGTGTTAGAGGGAATATACTCAACATCATAAAGGCCACATATGAAAAGCCCTCAGTTAATATAATCCTTAATGGGGAAAAACTGAGAGCTTTTCCTCTATAGTCAGGAACAAGACAAGGATGTCCACTCTCACCACTGTTACTTAACATAGTACTGGAGGTCCAAGCCTCAGCAATCAGATGACAAAAAGAAGTAAAATGCATCCAAATCAGTAAGGAAGAAGGAAAACTCACTATTTACAGACATGATACTATATACAGAAAACCCAAAAGATTACACCCCCCAAAACTGCTAGAACTGATACATGAGTTCAGAAAAGTCGCAGGATATAAAATCAATGTACAAAAATCTGTTGCATTCTATATACATCAATAACGAAGCAGCAGAAAGAGAAATCAAGGAATTGATCCCATTTATAATTGCACCAAAACCCATAAATAACTAGGAATAAACCTAATCAAAGAGGTAAAGGAGCTGTACTCTGAAAACTATAAAACCCTGGTGAAAGAAATTAAAGATGACACAAAGAAATGGAAAAACATTCCATGCTCATAGACTAGAAAAATATTATTAAAATGCTACCCAAAGCAATCTACCCACTTAATGCAATCCCTATGAAAATACCACGAGCATTTTTCACAGAGTTAGAACAATCTTAAAATTTGTATGGAACCCCCAAAACCCCAAATAGCCAAAGCAATATTGAAAAGGAAAAGCAAAGCTGGAAGCATTACAACTCCAGACTTCAAGTTATATTACAAATCTATGGTGATCAACACAGTATTGTACTGGCACAAAAATAGACATATAGATCAATGGAACAGAATATAAAACCCATAAGTGAACCCACAACTATACGGTCAATGTTTGACAAAGCAGGAAAGAATATTGAATGGTAAAAAGACACTCTATTAAGCAAATGGTGTGGGGAAAACTGGACAGCTACATGCGAAAGAATGAAACTGGACCACTTTCTTATACCATACACAAAAATAAATTCAAAATGAATGAAAGACCTAAATGTGAGATAGGAAACCAGCAAAATCTTGGAGGGAAAAAAAGGCAGTCACTTCTTTGACATGGGTTATAGAAACTTCTTACTAGATATGTCTCCTGAGGCAAGTAAAATAAATGCAAAAATAAACTACTGGAATTTCATCAAAATAAAAAGCTTCTAAACACTGAAACAATCAACAAAACTAAAAGGCAGCCTACAGAATGGAAAAAGACATTTGCAAATGACATATCTCATAAAGGGGTTATTATCTAAAATATATAAAAATCAACTAAAACTCAATACCCAAAAACAAATAATCCAGTTAAGAAATGGGCGGAGGACATGAATAGACATTTTTCCAAAGAAGGCAATACATAGGCTAATATACACATACAGAAATATTCAATATCATTGGTCATCAGAGATATACAAATCAAAACTACAATGAGATATCACTTCATACTTGCCAGACTGTCTAAACTTAACAACACAAGAAACAACAGGTGTTGGCAAGAATGTGGAGAAAGGGCAACATTCTTATAGTGCTGGTGGGAAGGCAAACTGGTCCTGCCACTATGTAAAACAATATGGAGGTTCTCAAAAAGTTAAAAATAGAACTGGCTTATGATCCAGGCATTGCACTACTAGGTACTTACCCAAAGAATACAAAAATACCAACTCAGGGGCACCTGGGTGGCTTAGTTAGTTAAGTGTCTGACTCTTGATTTTGGCTCAGGTCACGATCTGAGTCATGAGATCAAGCCCTGAGTAAGGTTCTGTCCTGAGCATGGAGCCTATTTAAGATTCTCTCTCTTCCTCTCCCTCTGCCCCTCCCCCCATTCATGTGCACATGTGCTCTCCCTCTCAAATAAATAAATAAATAATACTAATTCAAATGGATGCATGAACCTCGATGTTTATAGCAGCATTATCTACAATAGCCAAATTATGAAAACAGCCCAAATGTCTATTGACATATATACAATAGAATATTCCTCAGCCATAACAAAGAATGAAATTTTGCCATTTTCAGTGATGTGGATAGAACTAGAGAGCATTATGCTAAGTGAAATAAGTCATACAGGGAAAGACAAATACCATATAATTTCATTTATATGTGGAACTTAAGAAACAAAACAAATGAGTATAGGGGAAAAAAAAGAGGCAAACCAAGAAACAGACTCTTTTTCTACAGAGAACAAACTGATGGTTACCAGAGAGGACATGAGTTGGGGGATAGGTTAAATAGGTGATGGGGATTAAGAGTGTCCTTGTCACGGTGACGTACACTGGAGGTTATAAGTGTTGAATCACTAAACTGTACACCTGAAACTAATATAACACTGTATGTTAAATGGAATGTTAAATAAATACTTAAAATAATTTCACATAGAATTTTGAAATAATCCATTATTGTATTATAGTTTTCAATTTGATTGCTGTTTGAACTATTGATCTCATGTATATAACTTATTTTACTCTCTCTCTTAAAGATTTAAGAATGCTTTAATCCTTGCATTCTAAATTACGCTCTGATTTGCCTTGGCATATATCTATTTTCCTCCTATTTATTGTTCTAGGGACCAGCTCACTAATATAAAGTCTTATGTCATTTCATTCTGGGTATTATTCTTTTACTTTTATTTTTGTTCATTTCTTCTTTATTGCCTTTATTTTCCCTTATATTGTCCTTTATCCTAGTGCTTAGTAAGCTATTGAACATCCTGAATTGATGATTTAAATGTCATCTATGTTGTCTATTTTTAACATCTTCCTTTTATTCCATTTTTAGAAAATCTCTTTTATTTCCCAACAATAAGGATGAAGTATATTTCACTTATTTGAAATTTCCAAGAATTCTTTCTTATCATCTTGTTATCTACTGGTCCCATGTATAGGTTTTCTTGTTTTATAGATACAATATCTCTTTCTATCTTTTGGCAACATGTACTGTTTACCCTTGCTCTTTTCATTGTGTTGATCTTTCTTTCATGTTTTGGGTTTCTTTTTTTTGTTTTGTTTTTTTAAGATTTTATTTATTTATTTGACAAAGAAAGAAAGAGTGTGCCCAAGCAGGGAGAATGGCAGAGGGAGAGGGAGAAGCAGGGTTCTCACTGAGCAGGGAGCTCAATACAGGGCTCTATCCCAGGCCCCTGGGATCATGACCTGAGCTGAAGGTAGACACATAACTGACTGAGCTACCCAGGCACCCCATATTTTAGGTTTCTCAAAGAATCATTTAAAGATCCATGAATATCCAGTCATACTTATTAATTCAACAAATATTTATTGAGCACCTACTGTATTGCATATTTAACAACTTTGTTCTATAAGATAGTGATTAAAGAAAAAAAAATTGCCATAGGTTTGAGCTGCCCTAGGGAACAAGCTGACTGGGAGTTCAAGTCATTAGTAATTGTGGAGCTTCTGTTATTGAACTAACTCTCTAATATATAGCAATATTCAACTCTGAAAATAATATAAGGTACAAATGAAAGACGTGGAGACCAATCAAAAATCAGCCAGAAACTAGAAAGAATCCAACATTTTAACAAAGGAAACACCATGGGGGAGATTTTCACCCAAGTATTCTCTCCAGCAATAGCTGATAAATTTTAAGCAGAATGCCATACTTTTTTTTTTTTTTTTGACCTGTTTATATACAGTATAGAGCTCAGGGATGCTAGAACGACTAAAAACTGGAGGGCAAAATCCTAGAACAAAAATGAACCATATAGGGAGAGTCCCAGATTCTATATATAAATCTCCCCAAATTCTTTGCTAACTCCAGAACTGTTCTGTTTGTGCAAACATGTTCCAAGGAGCCCAGTAGGAAGCAACAGCTATGAGACTGATGGAAATGAGGAGGAAATTTAGTTAGTCTCCACCACAAGGGTAACAAGAGTATTGAGTCCAAGTCTTGCCAAATTAGAGAAACCCTACAAGGACCTTGGGTTTTCTATTGATACTCCAAAAGGGACATACTTTAAGATGACTTCTCAGTACTAAAGAATTCATCTTTAGACTAAGAGCAAAACAAAAATTGACTTGCCTAGCAAAACATAAGACTACACCTTTTTATGTTCAAGGCTGTCCATCAGTTATAGAGCAGCCTGATGAACAAAATCCAACATTTTTCAGAGGAAAATATAAGAATCCAGAATGTTTACAACTTATGAACAATGTACAAGTATATAATGAAGTAATTACTAGATATGTGATAAGTAGAAGATATGACCCATAGTTAAGGGAAGAATCAGTTAAAAAATCCACAAATAACCCAGATATGAGAACAAGTATACAAGTACTATGAAATAATATATTTGTCTGCATCCTCTATCAAGCAAACACCAAGATGAACTTAGACAAGCAAGGAATTTATTAAGGGAAAGAACCATGAGGGGGAAAAAATGGGAGAGAATTGAGAAAGCCTGGGAGAGCCACAAGATTAATGCAGGTCTGATTCTGAGTGAGGGAAAGAGAGAACAAAAGATTGCGTGATAGCATTTTAGACTGAAGTGAAGTTCTAAGGAAGACTGTCCTCCAGCCGTTTTTGCCCATTAGAAGAGCCTTGCACATGCCAGGAAAGGCTTCCCTTACCAAACCTGTTATGCTTAGTCTTTGGCTGGGAGCCATTTGTAGGAAATCTATTACACTCTCCATAGTCAGAGGTCTGCATATCACTTTCTCATGGCTGCCACAGTTCATTCTTCTGTCACAGAGATTTACTTCTCCACATAGGTTTGAAGAGCAGCTCCTTTGTGGTTCTAACACACACCTCCCTAGAGGAGAAAATTATTTAGCAGAACAAACTACAGCCTCTGTCATTGCAGTTCATTTATTCCTGTAACTAATATACATCCTCTGCCTTTTACACTAACATCTGAAATTCCTTTTAGGCTCAGCTATCACCTTGGCAAGTCTAGTTGGCTTAACTGATCATGTGATCCATACCTTCAATCCTAAGGCTTTTGAACCACCGAAAATCACTTTTTTTTTCTTAATCTGAGATTGTTGTGTGTGTTGAATGACAGTGTCATTTGGGAAAAGGATTGCCAAAAACACAAATTAACCACTTGTGTTTCATACTTACTCTTTTCTGTCCTCATACAAAAGCAGCCCACCTCTTCCTGCCGATCAGTGTCAATGACCTCTGACATTATGATGACTTCTTACCTGCTGGTGCCTGGATACAAGAAATGCAAGGCCCCCTATTGGCAGCCTGACTTGTTCAATAGGATCGTTACTATGTCCTTCGGCAAGAGTATTATTCCTCTGTAAATAAAACCTCTACTCCTACGAGCCCAGAACAATCAGGATAGGAAGTACAGATTTCCCAGTGAAGGACTGAGAGTACTGGTATAGGTAATCTATCACTTTAAGTATGAACTGCTGGTCTTTCTGGAATAAAAGGAGCTTGTGTATTTGAGTTATCACCAGTGGCCAAGTGGTATCCTTGAGGAATTGTGTCATATGTGGGGTGCCATATTGGTCTCTGTTGCTAACATGAACGTTCAAAGGCAGAAGTGAGAAAGCCTTAGTGAGAGCCCATGGCATTGGGTTCATAATAGTTTCTATGTCTACCGCCATAACACTGCATTCATAGGTCAGATGGTTTGATAGGTCAGGTGCTGGTTTGGACCAATGATGAAGGCTGGCTAACATCAACTGATCATTGACCAATGCTTCTTCAGTGATGGGTGCTTTCTGGTAGGTATTCACATAGGATACAAAAGTCTTCTCTTTTCATGACCACCCCATATTTCCATCCAAATGACTCTATACACTATATCTTCTCCCCTCCAATATTCTAGTCCTTTTCCTTTAAATCCCCTAACCAGCAAACTATATATATTCTCATATTGGGCCACCTCTTCAATCAAAGTGGATAACTAGATACACACTTGTGGTTCTACTCATTGGAAACATTTTCCCTCCCTGCTGTCTTTCACAGAAGCTCTTAAATGTGGTTTATAATGAAACCTCTGTCTCTTTTAGCCTTGCAACCACATGCCAAGGAATCTGTCTGTAAATTAAGTTCGATCTTTTTTCTCCCTTTTAGCTGTTATTATATGGACTGTCCCATAGGACTTTGCCTTCAGTGTGAACAAGGTAATGATTTTCAGTAGATAGTAGGGAGGGCCATCAATCAACTATACCCCTGCACCACTGGATCTGATAGGTACCCCTGAATTTATAGTCACCAAAATAACTATGATAGATATTTAAAGATTCTAAAAGACAAAGTAGATATAATGGATGATAAGATGAATAATTTCAAGATCTTTGGCAATAATAGAAAAGGACTAAATGGAAATAGAATTGAAAAATATAATAAAAAATAAAATTTTATTGCATAATTATTATAGCATATTGGACACAATAAATAAAAAGACCAATTGTCTTATAGACATGTATTGAAGCACTGAGAGGAAAGAAGTTTGCAAAAAATTATAAGGAGCCTCAATGACCTGAGGGAATATGTCAAGCAATCTAACATACATGTAATCAGAGCCCCAGAAGAGGAGAGCAAACGACCCAGAAAAGACTATCTGAAAAATATGGTTAAGAATTTTCCAAATTTGTTTACAGATAGCAACCTACAACAGCAGAAAGTTTAGCCAAATACAGAAGGGAAAATCAAAAAGAAAACCATTAAGTAGGCGCATCAATCAAGTTGTTGAAATCCAGAGGTAAAGAGAATGTTTAAAGAAGCTACAGAAAAAAAACATATTGTATAGAGAAACAAGAATAAGAGAATGGCAACTGACTTATCAGAAAAAGTTGGGGTCAAGATAATAACAACATGACCCCTTTAAAATGCTTGGTGAAAAAGAAAACACCTGCCAATCTAAAATTCTACATGGCACAAAAATATATTGGAAAAATGAAGGTGAAATAAAAACATTTCCAGACAAACAAAATTGGGAAATTGTGTTGCCAGGGAAGGAAGTTATTTAGACTGAAGGTAAATGATACCAGATGGAAACTCAGATTTATAGGAAGTCTGAAAAAGCCCTGGAAATGGTAAATAGATGAGTAAATATAAAAGGTCACCTTTCTTTTCTTAAACTCCCCAAAGGCAACTGATTACTTAAAGGAAAAATTATAGCAATGCTTATGAGGTTTATAATGTAAGTAGAAGAAAAATAAATGAAAATAATAACACAAAGGATGGGAACAGGTTTAAATAAAATCATATTTTTAAGTGCAGTATATTATACATGAAATGGTGTAATATTAATTTGAAGTAGAATATGTTAAATAAGAATCCTGCAATCCCTAGTGAAATTTACTTAAAAGTAATAAAATAATATTTTAAAAACTAATTCAGTTGATAGAATAGGAAAATATTAAATCACCCCATAAGAAAACAGGCAAGGAGAAACAAAGAAATGAAAACAGAGGGCACAGGTATAAAACAAGTAGCAAGAAGGCAAATGGAAGGAAAAAATCTATCAAAAGGCAGAGACTGGTAGACTGGACACAATGGAATATTATTCATTTCAAAAAAAATGAAATCTTGCCATTTGCAACAACATAGATGGATCTAAAGAGCATAATGCTAAGTGAAGTAAGCCAGTCAGAAAAGGACAAATATCATATGATTTCATTCATATGTGCAATTTAAGAAACAAAACAAATGAACAAAGAAAAAGGAAGACAAACCAAAAAACAGTTACCAGAGGGGAAGTGGGTGGGGGTGGGTGGGTGAAATAGGTGAAGGAGATTTAAAGCACACTTATGATGAGTACTGAATCACTATATTATACATCTGAAACTAATATAACACTGTATGTTAGTTATAATGGAAATAAATTTTTTTAAATGAAAAAATTAATAAACAAAAAGAAAAATGAGAAAAGACACAACTCTATGCTATTTTGAAAGGATACTCTACATTAAGACACAAACAGGTTCATGATATACCATCCAGAAGATATACTAGGCAAACACCAAACATAATAAAACTTGTGTAAGGTATGTTAATATCAGACACAGTAGGTGTTAAACAAGGAATCTTACCAGAAATAAAGAGGGGCATTTCATAATAATAACAACACCACAGTATAGTAACTATAGGCAACAATACTGTATCATATACTTCAAAATTGCTGAGATTAGATCTTAAATGTTCTTACCATATACACACAAAAAAGATAATTATGTGACATGATATGTTAGCTAAAGCTACAGTGGTAATCATATTGTAGTAGATAAATGTATCAAATCAACATGTTATACACTAGATTTACACAATATTAAATGCAAATGAAACCTCAATTTAAAAAATCAATCAGGAGGATATTAGAATGTATAATAAATATATATATATCAAATAACAAAAAAATACACAAGTATATTTCAAGATTTTTAATACCCTTTTTTGGTAATGGATAGAACAGACAGTAAAGATATGGAAGACAAGTACAACCTATCAATCAACTTCACCTAACTGATATTTCTAGAATAGAACAAGAAATCACTCGATTACTTTAATCTCTTGGGAACAGATACATTTTGGAATCCAGGATTATTTGCATCTTTAGAAACATTAGTTAGTACATATAATATTCAGGCCCATATTCTCTTGCTCATAATTACCCCCCAAAGCTCTGAAAACTAAATTTTTGGTCAGCTTGGAGCCAAAGCTTTTTTGGAAGCAGAATCTGATCTTCCATGAAGCATGGGTTGTGTCTCTGCTTCCTCTCAGCCATAAGTGATTCTGCAATTCACTGATGTTTCATTATTTGTTTTATTTTATAGTTTTGTAATTAACTATAGCTAAACATGCCCCTGTAGGTAACAGAAATAGGAAAGGAGGCATCTGCCAATATCTAGAGGGCATAAAGTGAGGATATTGCAGATCCTTCAAAACAAGCATGCAGTTGAAGACTTTTTAAAGGGTTTCCTGATACTAATGAAAAGACTACATTAAACCTTATTAGTTCACCAAATATGCATCAGTGGAAGTGCAATTAAACTAGAAAAAGGCTCACATTGAAGAAATGCTGAACATTAACAACAATGTGCCTGTTGTGCATTCCTTCAAGGGAAAATTATGAGATGGGAATATTACTGAAATAGTTTAAAACATAGTGAAGCAGGTGGATAATTGTGAGGATGATGCTGACAGTGGGAAAAAAAATTCTCTGGATGATATGGTGAAACTGTAATCAGTTAATTGCTGGCCTTGACTAAAACATAAGGTCAGAACAGTTGAATCAATTAAAGAAAATCTGCTTGGGTAGAACCCCATGTTAATAGCTCAGACAACATTGAAAAAAGCTTTATAAGACTATTTTCCTTAAAAACACTGTGCTGTGAAAGTCTGTCCCAAAAGACCACATACTACATCATTTCATTCACTTGAAAGTCCAGAATAAGAAAATCTATAGAGACAGAAGGTAGATTTGTGGTTGCTTAGGGTTTAGGTGAGATGGAGAGATAGAGATTATAGCCACAGTATTTAGTTTCTTTCTTACATGATAAAAATGTTCAAAATTTGACTGTAGCGATTACTGTACATTTCTATGAATATACCCCAAATCACACTGAATTGGATATTTAAATGAGTGAATTGTTCAGCATGTGAATATTTGAACAGAGCTCTTAAAAAGAAAGGCTAAGTCATAGTTCATCTCTCAAGAATCTCTTAGGCATGTTCTCAGAGGTCCAATTCCAATAAAATGATACTGAAAGTAGTATACACAATTTTCCAAGATTCTCAGATTTATTTGTAATTTATTGAATATATAGATCCAACGATTCAGCTTATCTTGAAACTGCATATATGCTTGGTTTGTTTTCATTAAAAAAAATCAACACAAAGTCCCTTTACAGATTATATTTATTACTATATAAGCTGAGATACTATTAATAGTCTTTAATTATTCCACTTGGAGTGAATATTCATACACTGTGCTCAGCAATTCAGATGATTTTAGGGTGCTTCTGCAGATAGTGGTGTTTATATGGTAAACTGAATTATGTACATAGCATTTAAAAATTTCTGACTTTTGAAAAACTATCTGTCCCCCTAGTGTCATATGAGAGAATGTGGGCCTGTGTGGTATCACATCCCCAGAGGGTTCCGAGGCAGCAGCCTGTAACCAGAAGCTCTATAAACAGCTTCACTTCAGGTACTATTTTGCAAAAAATTTGTACCAGATTTTTAAAAATGCTTTTTAGAATTAGAACGAGATTTCAAAAATGCAAAAAAATTCTTGAATTGAAATTCTTGAATCAAAATTCTTGAAGTTCTTGAATTTAGAATTTAAATTTTTATTTTTTAGAATTAGAATTAGATTTTTAAAATTCAGGAAAGAAATCACTGATTGCTACTTAGAGTGATAATCTGTATCAATGCTGTCCAGCAGATTGCTATGCTTACAAGTTTTATTTTCCAGTAGCCATATCAAGAAAATAAAGAAAAACAGAAGATATTAAATTTAATGATACCTCTAACCCAATTGGTTAGAGTTGCATTTCCCTAATGTTGAACATTTATTCATATATTCACCTGATATTTAATTTTTCTCTTTTGTGAGTAGCTTATGAATAGTGGCCTATTTTCTATGGGGTTCCTTTTTTTTAAGATTTTATTTTTTATTTGACATGGGGGCAGGGAGGAGAGAAAAGCAGGCTCCCCACTGAGCAAGTAGTCTAATGTGGGGCTCAACCCCAAAACCCCGGATCATGACCTAAGCTGAAGGAAGATACTTAACTGACTGAGCCACCCACATTCCCCATTCTATTGGGTTTCTGATCTTTTCTTTTCTTTCTTTCTTTTTTTTTTGTCTGAATTGCAGGGATTCCTTCTATTTCCTAGATATTATAATCCTTTATCAGCAATGTTATTGCAAACACCTTCCATGTTTCCCACTTGCCAACTTTTTCCCTGTAGCCTTTTACTAAACACAAATTATTAATTTAAATGTAATCATAAACATCAATACTTTGCATGTAATGTTTGCACTTTATCAGTGTTAAGAAGTCAACTATTTTGCAAGATCGCAAAAACATTTACATATTTATTCTTTTTATTTTATAAATTTTACTTTAAATCTTAAAGTTTTAAATTTAATTCACTTTACATGTATTTATTTATTTTTGGTTTGAGTTCTAAATCCAACTCTGTTTTCCTTCACATACTGAGCCATGGCTCCTAACATTACTTACTAAGCAACATATCCTTTCTCCATTGAGTGGTAATGACATCCTACTACATTTACACACTAATCTATTTCTAGAGTCTATATTCAGTTTCTGTTCTATTTGTTATCCTGTAGTTGTCCTAAAATATTTTAAATGTTATGTATTTATAGCATGTCATATTTTTCTACTTTTTTCATATTTTTCTACTTTTAAATATGCTTTTGACACTCAGAAATCTGTTCTTCCTGTACATATTTTAAAATTAATGCACTAAAAATTTTTGTATTTGTACCCTAAATGGCCTTGGAAATTCTTTGTTAGGTCAATTCCTATATTGATATTTAAAATAGTATCCTTAGGCTTTTGGGGAAGATGGCAGAGTAGGAGGATCCCAAACTCAACTTGTCCCACAGATACACCTAGATAACACCCACATCCATGCAAATAACCTAGAAGATGACCTGGAGATTGGCAGAAAGACTTTCCACAGCTAAACACAGAGAAGAGGCCACATCAAAATGGTAGGAAGAGCAGATGTACAGTTGGGAACCAAGTTAATCTAGGAGATTGTCCATGGGGGAGAGGGTCACCACAACCAGAGGAGAGGAGCTGACCCCCATGGACACCCTAGGCACAGGCGACCAAACTGGGAAACAAATTCCATATCTGACTTTGAAAACCAGCAATGCTTAACATCACAAAGTTTTAGAATCAGTGGAGCTTAGCACCTGGGACGTTAAAAATCAGCAGGCCAGCCTCTGAGAGAGGCAGCGGGCAATAGGAAATGGAGCCCATGCCCTTAAAGAGACAGCACAACAAATAGCTCCACCGCAATACAGCTTAGAAGCAGCAGTTTGAAAAATGCCTGGGGTATACGGGAAGATTTATTTTGTAGTTTTAGAGACTATGCTTGAGGGCCAGGGATCTTTAGGAGACTTCTCCAAGAACAAAAGAGCTGGCAGGCACCATTTCCCTCCCCTGACCCCAGCCTAGATACATGGACACTTGTAGCAACCAGTGCAGGACAAATACTCCATTTAGCTTGCTAACTGAGTGACCTGCCTTCTCTAATTTGATCTCAGTTAAGAGTACATCCAAAATGGTGCCAGAAACATGGCATTGTGCAAGCAACTAACAGGGGCCATTACCATTCTAAAGTAACTCCTGGGAGCACCTGGGTGGCTCAGTGGGTTAATGCCTCTGCCTTTGGCTCAGGTCATGATCCCAGGGTCCTGGGATGGAGCCCTGCATCGGGCTCTCTGCTCAGCAGGGAGCCTGCTTCTCTGCCTGCCTCTCTGCCTACTTGTGATCTCTCTCTGTCAAATAAATAAGTTAAAAAAAAAATAAAGTATCTCCTGATCCAGAGAGAGGGGAATAAAATCACTTGCACCAGTTTGGCTGTAACCCCAACTGTGGACTGGGAACAGACATATGGTCTGACTTCAAGCCTACCCACCAGTGAAAGCCTCCCATAGGACAATGTAGAGAGGGTATCCTGAAGTTTGGTAGGATCACATCTTTCGCAAATTCCTGGTCTGATCCAACTCAAGCTTAAGGCAGCCTAGGACAACACAGAAACCAAACCCTGCCCACAACAGGCAAATAGAGCCACTGGAGATGACTTAACTGAAGACAAATGTGGCTCAGCCACAAAAGTAGGGTACAGAACACACACAAAAGAGATACCTCTGACACTCCAGGTTTTGGTGAACAGGAGACATTGCATTACAGGGCACCACAGGACCTCTTCTTCATAAGGCCATTACTTGCAAAAGCTGGGGATGTAGCTAACTTTCCTAACACAAAGAAACAGACCCAAAGAGTCACACAAAATAAGGAGACAGAGGATATGACCCAAATGAAAGAATAAGAAAAAATCATGGCAGGAGAGCTAAATGAAATGGAAACAAATAATATGTTTTATCGAGAATTTAAAGTAATGGTTATAAAGATTTCCACTGGACTTAGAAAAGAATGAAGATCTCACCTCTGTGAGATCGTTCACAAAAAGATAGAAAATATAAAAAAGAACCAATCACAGATGAAGAACTCAGTAACTGAAATTAAAAATACACTAGAGGGAATAAACAGCCTAGGGGAAGCAGATGAATGAATCAGTGACTTGGAGGATAGTGTAATAGAGAGCAATTAAGCGGAAAAGGAGAAAAAAAAGATTACTAGAAAAAAGAGAATAGATTAAGGAAACTCAACAACACCATCAAAGGAAACAACACTCACATTATAGGGACCCCAGAAAGAGAAGAGAGAAAAGGGGACAGAAAATGCATTTGAAGATCTGAAAGCTCAAACTTCCCTAATCTGGGAAAGAAAACAGAAATCCAGACCCAGGGGGCACAGAAAGCCTCCAATAAAATCAAGTTAAGGAGGGTCCACACCAAGATACGTAGTAATTAAAATAGCAAAAAGCAGTGAAAAAGAGAATTTTTAGAAAAGAGAAAAGAAAGCAGTAACATACAAGGGAAACCCCAGAAGACTACCAGCTGATTTTTCAGCAGTAACTTTGTAGGCCAGAAAGGAGTGGCATGATATATTCAAAGTGCTGAAAGAGAAAAACCTGCAACCAAGGATAATCTATCCAGCAAGGCTATCATTCAGAACACAAGAAGAGATAGAACTTACTAGACAAAAATAGAAAAAAAAAGCTAAAGGATTTCATGACCACTCAACCAGCCCTACAAGAAATGTTGAAGGGTATTATAGGCGTGGAAAAGAAAGACTGCAGCAGGAATAAGAAAAGTAGGAAGAACAAAAGCAGGAAAACTAAGTATATCTATAAAGAACAGTCAAGGGATTCACAAAATAAAAGTATGTAAATTATGACATTATATACCTAAAATGTAAGGGGAAAAGGAGTAAAAGTTCAGTGCTTTCAGAATGGGTTCAAACATAAGCAATCATCAACTTAATATAAAGTGTTATATGCACAAGATGTTATATATAAATCTAATGACAATCACAAATCAAAAACTGGTAATAGATATTCCAAAAAAAAAAAAAAAAAGGAATCCAAGTATATAAAAAAAAAAAGAAAGCCAACAAAATGAGAAGAGAGAAGAGAAATGAGAGAAGAGAAGAAATAAAGAACTACAAAAACAACTGTGAAACAAGTAGCAAAATGGTGATAAAAGTACATATCTACCAATAATTACTTTGAATGTAAATGGACTAAATGCCCCAATAAAAAGACATAGAGTACCAGAATGGATAAAAAAGAAAGACCCATGGGGCACCTGGGTGGCTCAGTGGGTTAAAGCCTCTGCCTTCAGCTCAGTCATGATCCCAGGGTCCTGGGATTGAGCCCCATGTCGGGCTCTCTGCTCAGCAGGGAGCCTGCTTTCCCCTCTCTCTCTGCCTGTCTCTCTGCCTACTTGTGATCTCTGTCTGTCAAATAAATAAATAAAATCTTAAAAAAAAAAAAAGACCCACAAAATGCTGCCAAGAAAAGATCTAAAGACACAGGCAGACTAAAAGTAAAGTGATGGATAAGAATTCATAATGCACATGGAAATGAAAAGAAAGCCAGGATAGCAATACATATATCAGGTAAGTAGACTTTAAAGCCAAGACTGTAAGGGCACTACATAATCATAAAGGGAACAATCCAACAAGAAGATGTAACAATTGTAAATATTTATGCACCCAACATGGGAATACCCAAACACATAAAGCAACTATTAACCAACATAAAGGAAGATATCAATAATAATACAACACTACTAGGGGAATTTAACTACCACTTACATCAATGGATTAATCATCCAAACAGAAAGTCAATAAGGAAACATTGGCTTTGAAGGAAACATTGGACCAGTTGGATCTAAAAGATATATTCAAAACATCCCATTATAAAAAGGCAGAGTACATGTTCTTTTCAAGTGTACATGGAACACTGTCCAGGAAATCACATATTAAGCCATAAAAGAAGTCTCAACAAATTTCAAAAGATTGAAGTCATACCATGCATCTTTTCCAACCACAACGTTGCTGCATCTCAGGGAAGGTTATAGCAATACAAGCCTACATCAAGAAGCAAGAAAAATCTCAAACAATAAAACCTTACACCTAAAGGAGCTAGAAAAAGAACAAAGAAAACCCAAAGCAGCAGGAGAAGGAAATAATATAGATTAGAGCAGAAATAAATGAAATAGAAACTAAGATAATAATAAATAATAATTATGATAATAATAAAACAGATGAATGAAACTAGTAGCTGGGTCTGTAAAAAATCAGCAAAATTGATAAACCTCTACCAGACTCATCAAAGAGAGAGAGAGAGAAACTCAAATAAACAAAATCAGAAATGAAAAACGAGAATTAACAACTGACAGCACAAAAACACAAAGGATTATAGGAAACTATTGGGAAAAACTAAATGCCAACAAGTTAGGCAATATAGAAGAAACGGATAAATTCCTAGAAACATATAACCTCCCAAAACGGACTCAAGAAGAAATAGGAAATTTGACAGGAAATTAGTAGAAATGAACTTGAATCAGATTCTGGACTCTAGGAACCAAACTGAGAGTTGCAGAAGGGAGGGGGGTGTGGGGGATGTGGTAACTGGGTGCTCTGTATTAAGGAGGGCACGTGTGATGGTGAACACTGGGTGTTACATGCAACTAATGAATCATTGAATACAACATCAAAAACTAATAATGTACTATATTCTAGCTAATTGAACACACACACACAAATGAAAAAACAAAACTCCCAACAAACAAAAATCCAGGATCAGATGGCTTCACAGATGAAGTCCACCAAATGTTTAAAGAGTTAATACCTATTCCCAAACTATTCCAAAGAACAGAAGAGAAAGGAAAACTTCAAAATACATTTCATGAAGCCTGCATTACCCTCTTACCAAAACCAGGCAAAGATGCCACTAAAAATGATAACTACAGGTATATATCTCTGATGAACATGGATGCAAAAAAAATACTAGCAAACTGAATCCAAAAACACATTTAAAAATTGTTCATAATTGGGGCACCTGGGTGGTACAGTCAGTTAAGCATCTGACTCTTAGTTTTGGTTCAGGTTGTGATCTCAGGGTTATGAGATTGAGCCCCAAGCTGGGCTCCACACTCCAGGAGTCCCACTCCCTGCTCTCTCTTTTTCTCTTAAAATAAATAAATCTTTAAAAAAATCTTTTATCACAATCAAGTGAGATTTATTCCTAGGATGCAAGGGTGGTTCAATATTCACATACCAATCAACATGATACATCATATTAATAAGAAAAAGATTAAAATCTTATGATCATTTCAACATATGCAGAAAGGGTATTTGACAAAGTATAACAAAATAAAACATCCATTCATGATAAAAAGCCTCAACTAGGTAGGATTAGAGGGAATATATCTGAATGTAATAAAGACTTTACATGAAAAACATCATATTCAAACATGAAAAACTGAGGACTTTTCCATTAAGACCAGGATCAAGACAAGGATGCCTACTCTCACCACTTTTATTCAACATAGTACTGGGAGATCTAGCCACAACAATCAGACAATGAAAAGAAATAAAAGACATTCAAATTTAGTAAGGAAGAAGTAAACTTTCTCTGTTTGCAGATGACATGATAGTATATATATAAAAAACCCTAAGGACTCCACCAAGAAGCTACTTGAACTGATAAATGAATTCAGTAAAGTCTCAGGATACAAAATCAATATACAGAAATTCATTATATTTCTATACACTAATAATGAAGAAGCAGAAAGAGAAATTAAGAAAACAATCCCATTTATAATTGCACCAAAAATAATAAAATACCTACAAATAAACTTAACTAGGAGGTGAAAGACCTGCACCCTGAAAACTATAAAATGCTGATGAAAGAAACTAAAGATAACACAAACAAATGGAAAGTATGGATTCAGATGACAAATATTGTTAAAATGTCAATATTACCTAAAGCATTCAACAGATTTAATACAATTCCTATCAAACTACCAGCTGCATTTTCACAGAACAAATGATCCTAAAATTTGTATGGAACCACAAAAAACCCCAAATAGCCAAAGCAACCCTGAGAAAGAACAGAGCAGAAGGTATCACAATCCTAGGGTAGTAATCAAAACATATGGTGCTGGCTCAAAAATAGAAACATAGATCAACGCAACAGAATAGTGAGTCCAAAAATAAACCCACCTTTTATGGCCAATTAATATTCAGCAAAGAAGGCAAGCATATGCATTGGGGAAAAAAGTCTCTTTAAGGAGTGGCATTGGGAAAACTAGACAGCTATATGAAAAAAAAAGAAAAAGAATAAAACTGGACCATAAACAAAAATAGACTCAAAACAGATTAAAGACCTAAATGTAAAACCCAAAACCACAAAAATCCTAGACTAGATCACAGGCAGTAAATTCTTTGACATTAGCTATAGCAACAGTTCTCTACATATGTCTCCTGAGGCAAGGGAAACAAAAGCAAAAATAAACTATTCAGACTACATCAAAATAAAAAGCTTCTACATGGAGGCACTTGGATGGCTCACTCGACTGAGTGCCCAACTCTTCGTTTTGGCTCAGGTCATGATCTCAGAGGCATGAGATTAAGCCCTGTTGACATTTTCTCTCTCCTTCATCCTCTGCCCCTCCTCACCCTTGCATGCACTCTCTCTCTAAAAAATTAACAAATAACATTCTTAAAAAAAAAAAAAGATTTTGCACAGTGAAGGAAACAATCAACAAAACTAAAAGACAATGTATTGATTGAGAAAAGATCCATGCAAATAACATATCAGATAAGGGATTAGTATCTAAAATATATAAAGATCTTAACTCAACATTAAAACAAACAATGCAGTTAAATAAATGGGCAGGAGACATGAATAAGCATTTCTTGTTTTTTTAAATGACACTATCACCTGCATTGCCTACATTTCAGTGTTCTTATCTTTTTTTTAAAGATTTTATTTACTTATTTGACACAGAGAGAGAGCACAAGTAAGTAGAGCAGCAGGCAGAGGGAGAGGGAGAAGCAGGCTCCCTGCTGAGCAGAGATCCCCATGTGGGACTCAATCCCAGGATTCTGGGATCATGACCTGAGCCAAAGGCAGACATTTAACCAACGGAGCCACCCAGGTGCCCACAAATAAACATTTCTCCAAAGACACACATATGGACAACAGATGCATGAAAAGATGCTTAGCATTACTAATTATCAAATCAAATCAAAACCATAATAAGATATCCCCTCACACCTGTAAGGATGATTAAAATAAAAAAAAACACAATAAAGCAAATGTTGGCAAGAATATGGACAAAATGGAACCCTAGTGCACTGTTTGTGGGAATGCAAACTGGTGCAGTCATTGTGGCAAAACAGTATAGAGGTTCCTCAAAAAATCAAAATAGAATGACCAGATCTAGAATATATGATCCAGCAACTCTACTACAGGGTATTTACCCAAAAAGTACAAAAACATTAATTTAAAAATATATATGAACCCTTATATTTATTGCAACATTCTTTACAATAGCCAGATTACAGAAGAAGCCAAGTGTCCATCAGTTGAATGGATAGAGATGTGAGATACATACACACACACACACACACACACACAATGGAATATTACTCAGCCATATTAAGAATGAAATCTTGGGACATCTGGGTGGCTCAGTTGTTAAGCATCTGCCTTTGGCTCAGGTAATGATCCCAAGGTCCTGGGATAGAGCCTACATCGGACTCCCTGCTCAGCGGGAGGCCTGCTTCTCCCTCTCCTACTCCCCCTGCTTGTGTTCCCTCTCTTACTGTCTCTCTCTCCCTACCAAATAAATAAATAAAATCTAAAAAAAAAAAGAAATCTTGCCATTTGCAACAGCATGGATGGATCTAGAAGGTATAATACTAAGTGAAATAAGTCAGTCTGAGAAAGACAAATACCATATGCTTTCATTCATATGAGTAATTAAGAAACAAAACAAATGAACAAAGAAAAAAGAGACAAACTGAAAAACAGACTCTTAATTACAGAGGACAAACTGGTGGTTGGTGGAGGGGAGGTGGACGGAGGGATGGGTGAAATAGGTGAAAGGGTTTAAGAGTACATGTATCACGATGAGCACTGATTAATGTTAGAATTATTGAATCATTTTATTGTACACTTGAAAGTAATATAAAGCTGAAGCTTAATCATACTAAAATTTTTAAAAATCAAAATTATTTAATAAAAATAATATAGTATCTTTATTTTCATATCTATAGTTATTCTATGCAGATGTGTGGTATGATTTTTATTTCCTTAAGTTGATATTTTATTTTGCTATCTTGGTTATCTTTTAGTTGGAGTTGCTTGGGTTTTTTTGGTTTCCTAGGGATTAGTAACATTGATTTTATGATCTATAATAATTACATATGTCACATATGGGTAATTAAATATATACATATTTATCATACAAAATAACTCTTTTCAAAGTATGTCAACTTTCTGATTTGTTTTAATTAAGGATAAGAGTATTTCTTGATAATTTTGAGTACCTGAGTAGTTTTGATTGTCCATTAAAGGACTACATTTCAAAATCTAACTCTATATTGCACTGGTATATATTTTCACAAAGTAACAAAAATAAATAACTCTGACATTTACTTATAAAATGATTTCCCCAAATAATTTATTTTAAAGTCTTTGAAAACATGAAGCATGGAATTTAGCACATACACTACCAAATAACTTTGGTGAGGAAGAAGAGCTAGAGATATAAGTTGGGCATCATCTGCTTATAAACAGATAGTATTTAAAGCCATGACACTGAATGTGGCCACTGAGGATAGAGAAGGGATTCAAGGACCAAAGTACATGATTCTCAAAGGTCTGGGACATGAAGGGAAACAGTTATAGGAATAAGTCTAGGTTAATGGGAAATGTGAGAGGACAAATGAAAAGAAGTTTCCAAAGGAGAAGGTGACCAGGTGTGTTGAGAGATCACAAAAGATGAGGACTGAGTATTGACACTGGAACTTTCAGCATTTAAGTCATTGTGATAAAGCAAACAAACAAACAAACAAAAACAATTTCAATGGAGCAATGGGGACAAAGTTTGATAGGAGTCACTTAAGAAACCCAGAAAGACTGATTTTAGAGATAGCCAGTATAGACAACATTTTCTAGGAATTTTGCTTTAAGTAGTATAATACAGAAATGAGAATAAACTTGGAGCCAGGATATAAGAATTTAAATCTTATGTCCACCACCTACTAG
Organism: Martes martes; assembly: GCF_963455335.1. NCBI lineage: Eukaryota > Metazoa > Chordata > Mammalia > Carnivora > Mustelidae > Martes > Martes martes. The sequence continues at coordinate 39,414,504 of NC_137888.1, forward strand.
TTGTGTGATGTTACATAAATTATGCATTCCATTTTTGCCTTGGTTTTCTCATCTGTAAAATGAACTTTTCTCATAGGAGTATCAGGAAACTGGGGATATCTGGGTGGCTCAATTGGATAAGTGTCGGCCTTTGGCTCAGGTCATGATCCCATGGTCCTGGGATGGAGTCCCAGGTTCCTTGCTCAGCGAGGAGCCTGCTGCTCCCCCTGCCTGTGCTGGCTCTCTCTCTCTCTCTCTGACAAATAAGTAAATAAAATCTTTACAAAATAAAAAGTATCAGAGAACTGAATGAGTTAACACAATTAAAATATGAAGCTCTTGTGGCTATGTCGGACACAGAGTTAATGCTATGTAATTTTGAACTACCATTATTACATAACAGAACCAGAGAAAGGGAACAGAAGCTAAAGGAGGATGTAGGTAACAGGACAGGTATTTAAACATCTGTTTCGATGCTGAGGGGAACAGTTTGCTAACAAGGAATCCAACCCATTGAAGTGGGCTGGAGGGGTAGCATCTAGTTTTTAAGTGAAGTTTGTTTTATTTATAATACATATGTTGCATCCAAACCAATGTCCTGGGAGGGAAGGTAAAGTACATGGTGACAACAGATTTAAGTATCTGCTGGTGGGAAGTTGTGTATATCCTCTTCTGATTACTTGTATTTTTCTCAGTGAAATAGGAAGCCAAGTCATTACCTGAGCATGGGAGGAAGTGTCTGATACTTTCTTTCACGTTTGCCTCACTGTGATCACTCTTCTTCAAAATTAATTAAAACTTCTCAATAGGTCAAAATGTATTTCCTCCTCCACCTGAACAATGAAATTTGGGTTTGTGAAAGTAGTAGAAATGTTCTCCTTTCTTCCATGTAGTCTCTCCACTGGGAGGTGAGTCAGAACCAATTAATAGGCAAAAAAGGCAAGGACAAAATAAAAATCCATGGATTGTGCCAGGGATTGATTTTGTCACCTCAGCATGTCTCTCACTTCCTTCAGCTACTCAGCTGCTGATTATTTTCATGATGCATTTCCTTTTTCAGGAAAGCCCCTATATTTTTTTCTTCTATGTTGCTTTAATTTGGCTCCTATTTTATTCCTTCTAAAATTCAGATTGGACACAAATATCAACTCAATTACTCTAAACACATATATAGGTATACAAGAAAACAGACAACTCAAAATGAGGGGTTCCTAGTTTTTATTTGGGGGGTTGAAGTTAGAGCCCATTTGAATTAGTACAAAATTTACATTTTATAGAAAGTAAGAAGTCCTTGTAAATAGAATTTCACTAGATATGTTAACTGCTGAAAATTTTGTGGAAATTTTGAGGGATAATTTTTAGTTTTTAAAAAGTAATATTACTTTTTCAAATTTTGAGATTGGTGTAAATGCTGTTGAGTAATTTCTGTATACATACCTATAAATATTTTTATTATAAAAATCTTACTACAATTTGGCAATCATTAATAGAATTACTGAATCATTATATTGTATTCCTGAAACTAATATACATAACAAAATAAAAAAATTGAAGAATTCGGAGAAAGAAATTTAAATGAATCAGAAAGAACAAAGTTCTTTCCTTTAGACCATTGATTTTGATAAATGCCACTGAGACAATGTATTGGGTTCTATGGAAAATCCAATTAAGGAGAAATGTATCTTAATTTTGCCTGTCTTGGGCATTTCCATGTCTGTGTGGATTCCCCTGTACATATGTTGTTAAATTTGATTTTCTCCTGCTTATCTGTCTCATATCAATTTGATTCTTAGTCCAGCTAGAAGGTCCCTTGAAGGGAACAGAAATTCTTGCTCTCCAAAAAGATTGACTGGGGCCAGAGATCCCTTCTCTCAGAATTTTGGATTGGATCCTAGGTGAGGCACCCTAAATCCAACTTTGTGTTAATGGGATCACAGTATTTAAAGCTCCAGAGATGTCCAGACCCAAAGTTCCACCATGTAGATTAGAGTATAAGAAAGAAGCAATTGAAAGGGAGAAAGTTATTCAGAGGACATGCAAGGTAAGATAAATTAACATTTGGAAAATTCTTTTCTGTAGACTTTAACAGTCTTAATTGTAGTTCCTAAAGTCCAAATTCACTTCTTCCCTTGGACCCTTTTAGATATTTAAGGATCTTATAACACATTTCTTTTTTTCTGAAACTCTTTCTAGTTTGGTTTTCTCCATTACAACCAATGAAGTACTCTCTAAAACATTCATCCTCAAGGAGATTAAGAAGTAAGCCCAAAAGAAAGAAATGCAGTTGTGATCTAAATGATTTGGTAGCTAGTGAATAGGCAATCATTTTATTCTGCTTAGCCTTGAAAAATTAGGAAAGTTTGGACACGGTGGTACGAAGTGGTAGAATTTTACAAGACATGATTCCTTTCCTTAAGGATCTAACAATTTAGTTGGTAGGAAATAGCAACATCGTTAGAACAAAATATGTAAGCAAAATACATATTTATGATTACATTTATGGTTCAGACTAACAGCAGTCTACAGAAGGAAGAGACTATGGTAGTCAGTGAAGACCCATATAAGACACTGACCCACATAACAGCTTGTAGGATGTTCAGAAACCAATTGATTGATCCACAGCATTTCTGGCTAATCACTAATATAAGGTGATGGTTATAAATATTAATAATATAAACAAGAGCCTAGTCTAAGGGAAAGTATTAGTGCACCGGTGAAGATAAATCTGCAAAAAAATAAAAATTTGGAAATTTTTTTTTTCTAAGTCACAACTTGGGTTGTCAAAAAATACTTCCTTTCATCAATATGAAAGTAATCACAAAAATGCTTCTTCAAAATAGACTCAAAATTTCTTTTTGTAGTCTCAGCTTCTCTCATTTGGTTTCCTGCTATCGTGTGAAACTGAAGGTGGCTAAATGGAAATCTTAACATTCCCATTGGATCCTTCTGTAGTGACTTGACATTTTAATTGTGTGTTATTTTCTTTGTGTAAGAGCAACTGGAAAAAAATGGTTTCTATGGCAAATTTCATTTAAAAAATATACAGAACCTCTGTTTGAGTTTATAGGCTTTCTTTCCAGTTATTTTGTTAAGAAACATTTTGTTTGCAAGAAAAAGTTTTCTTGCTTAGCTCAAAATTTTCTGTTATCATAGTATCAGTTGAGTGGGCAGTTGCCCCAGGATGACCAGTCAAATCTCACTAACAAAATTTAGCTGGAAAAAGAGATAATCTCAAGAGCAACAAAACCAGGGGTTGAGGTAGAGTCCTGACTTTGGAACTAAGTCATTATTCCAGATTTAAGACAATTCTTCAATGTACTGTTTTCTATGATTTTCTGTATTTAATTTCCCCACAATGAATTGGTGGCTTCCTCACCTTCTATTGTACATTACATAATTTCTTCTTCCTTTTCAAGTTTACTTAACCACAAACTCTTATAATTTGATCGAATTAATCAACTCTCACAAACTGTTCTAACTCATGAATCCTCATAACCTGAGCTAATCCATACATTCTCATAGAGTCTATGGATACTACGTCCTTCCAGCTTCAGCTACTGCGGCCATCATTCCAGAGCTTGTTCCCTCCTGCTAAATTTTCCTTTTGTTGAAAGAGAATGTGAACAGATCCCTCTTACTACATATTACCAAATACTAACTATACTATAAAATCATAATAATTAAAACTGTGATATCAATACCAAAATAGCAATAGAAATGATAGAAAATCCTAAAATAAACCAAAGTGCATTTGTATATACTAATCAATAGTGTGGTAACATAAATGACATTCTGGAAACTTATTTAAGTATATGTAATAAACTATTATGTCACCACCTTATATAAATATATTTCTAATGAAATTAAGATTTAGATGTAAGGAAAAAACCACAACAGTATTAAACGTCTTATGAATGATGTATTTTAGAGAAAAAGTTCTTTCAAAGCATATGTAGAAAACGGGAAGAACTCAATAGGTTTTTAATGTTTAAAACATTTTTATAAAACAACATAAATAAAAGAGGAAATAGAGCAAATATCAATATTGATATTAACAGTTGTTCCTTCTGAATGATGAAACTGCTTTTTTTAACCTTCAACTTATCCCTATATATTTTTCTATGATTAATGCATTTTATTTGGTAATTAAAATGTTAGAGAAAAAACTAATAGGATTTATTACTGATTTCTCATATAAAAGCATTGAAAAAAACTTTTTTCACACAAAAGGGATTATCTGTTGCTTTATAATTAAATTGTCTTCAAGTTTGTATTTTCTTAAGGATTTCACTCATCAGCTCAGTTTGTTACAGATTTCAATTTTAATCCACAGAAATTTTCCACTGCTGACATTTCCCAGTGATGATACATTTGACTGCAGAGTCTATGATTAAATATCCAACAATGTCTAACAATATCCAGAGTATTTCATTTGTAAATTTTATTGCCCCTATATTAATTTTAAATAATTCTAATAGAAGCTTTGTATCCATCACTCAGTTTAAATTTACATAGAGGTAAGAGTCTTTTAAAGGATATGATAAATTGAAATAGTGCTTTACCATTGACTTTTTAAAAATATGGTCACAAAGTTTTCTCATGCCTTGGGTCAGCACAATGGCACAAAGGATATTAATTGACTCAGTTATACTGTACACACAATATCCTGTCTAAATCACACTATCCCTGTACTATTATTGGACTGCCACTCTTTCAACCTCTTTTTTGCAATTTTTTTCTATTATTATTTTTTAATTTTAATTCTAGTTAACATCTAGTGTTAGATAAATTTCAGGTGTACAATATAGCATATCTACATTAGTACAGGTGTATATATAGCATAACATACTATATTAACATATTAGTTAATATATAATTCAATATATTAGTGCTCATCACAATAAATGTATTTAAGATTTTTTAAATTTATTTTGAGAGAGAGAATGAGTTGGGGGGAGGGCAGAGGGAAAGAGGAAACAGACTCCCCGTGGAGCAAAGAGCCTGAAGCAGGGAGCCTAACATGGGGTTTGATCCCAGGATCCTGGGATCACAACCTGAGCTGAGGGCAGAGGTTTAACTGACTAAGCCACCCAGGCATCCCTAAGAAATTTTATCTATTTCACCCATTCACCTACTCTCCTACCCTCTGGTAACCAACAGTTTGTTCTCTATAGTTAAGAGCCTATTTCTTGGTTTGTCTCTCTCTCTCTGTCTTTTTCTTTGTTTGGTTTCTTAAATTCCACATATGAGTGAAATCCTGTATTATTTGTCTTTCTCTGACTGACTTACTTCAGTTACCATTATATTCTCTAGCTCTATCCATGTTGTCACAAATGGCAAGATTTTATTCTTTCTTGTGACTAATATTCCATCATATGTGTGTGTGTGTGTGTGTGTGTGTGTGTGTGTGTATACATACATATATATATTCCATTCATTATCCATTTGTCTATTGCTGGACACTTGGGCTACTTCCATAATTTGGCTATTGTAAATAATGTTACAATAAACACAGGGGTGTATGTATCTTTTTGCATTAGTGTTTCCATATTCTTTGGATAAATACTCAGTAGTATGATCACTAGATCATAGGGTAGTTCTGTTTTTAACTTTTTGAGGAATCTCCATAATGTTCTATAGAATGGCTGCACCAGTTTGCATTCCCACCACCTAGTGCATGAGGTTTTCTTTTTCTTCACATCCTTACTGTCATTTCTTGTGGGTTTTTTTTTTTTCAATGCAGGTATTGATTTTATCCACTATGTCATTGTAGTTTTGATTTGCATTTCCTCGATAGGTGATGTTGAACATCTTTCATGTGTCTGTTGGCCACCTGTAAATATCTCCTCCCACTCAGTAGGTTGTCTTTTAGTTTTATTGATTGTTTCCTTCACTGTGCAGAAGTTCTTATTTTGATGAAATCCCAATAGTTTATTTGGCTTTTGTTTTCCTTGCTTCAGAAAACATATCTAGACAAATATTGCTATAGCAGATATTAAAGAAATTACTACCTGTGCTCTATTCTAGGATTTTTATGATTGCAGATCTTACATTTAGGCCTTTAATCTATTTTGGGCTTATGCTTGTGTATGGTGTAAGAAACTGAACCACTTTCACTCTTTTGCATGTAGCTATCCAGTTTCCCAACACCATTGTTGAATAGACTATCTTTTTCCTTTGTATATTCTTTCCTTCTTTGTCAAAAATTGACCATATAACTGTGGATTTCTGGGTTCTCTATTCTGTTCCACTGATCTATGTTTCTGTTTTTGTGCCAGTGTCTTACTGTTTTGATTACCACAGCTTTGTAACATGACTTAAATTCAGGAATTGTGATTCTTCCAGTTTTGCATTTCTTTTATAATATTGCTTTCACTATCCAGGATATTCCATGGTTTCTACAAATTTTAGGATTGTTTATTCTAGTTCTATGAAAAACGCTGTTAATATTTTGGTAAGAATTACATTAAATGTATGGACTAGTTTGGGTAGTATAGACATTTTAACAATAATTGTTCTCCCAACTCACTCTCTTCTATTAATGTTTTGTAGTCTCAGAGTATAGTTCTTTCACCTCTTTGGTAAGTTTATGTAAACTTTTTCAAAAGAATTTTTCTTAAGGTTTTTGATGCCCCAACAATCATGAAATCAGGTATCCTTACTATCCAATGCAATTAAAAGATGGCAATTTATTCAGTATTGGAAGAAGAAACTTTAAGATATGACTATTTCTGTCACTACACTAACTCCATGCAGGATTCCATTTGGCTGACAGGAAAATACAGGTGTTATTGGCATCTGTATATATCAGAGAGTTTTCCTTTTTATCAAACTATGATAACTTTAGTTGTATTTCTTATTTGTTGGAAAAAATCAAGATCTTTAATAAAATGATTTAGTAGATTAAAAAGATGATACTTTAAACACTGCCTCTGTGTCTATATATGCTAATGGAAAGTTTTAATTATCTTTACTTTGAAAAAATAGAATAATAAGTTCTTTCAAAGACTTATAAAAGTTTCAAGATTTCACAATTTGGCATGAATGAATGTGTAAAGAATCCAAACTACATCTTTTTTGATTTTTTTAATTTTAATTCTAAGCACTATCTTCTTCAGCCTATGGAATCCAAAAGCATTATTATGGAATTGGCATGTCACAGCAAACCTCCTCCAAGAAAACACTTTTATCTTATACATATACTTTTCTTTCCCCAAGAAGAATTTTAACCAGCACCTTTTATACTAACTTGATTGCATCCAGATTTTCCCTGCTCCCATCCACGTTTACAGGCTCTGTGATTTTCTGCAATCTTGCATATAAAATACAGAATTTGCTGTGTGTTCCCTCAGGCTTTCATTTGGTTTTAAATGCTGAGAGTGGTGACCTTGTGTTTTGTTATGACTTAGTACTGCCACAATCTCAATGCTTTCTTCATACATATTTATTAATGGTATCTAAAATATTTGGCTTCAAGCCCATTTTTTCCTTGATAGATTTCTTCCAGTGGGGATCTTGGCAGGTTTGGGGTTCTTTGAATGGCAAAATCTTTCCAATGTAAGTTCTGGAAATTATAAAGAAGCTTTTTTGGGGGGGGGCATCTTTTTAGAATAGAGTTTACCTTATTTGAATGAGTGGCTTATGTCCAATGTCTAAGAGGCTTAATTAGATAGAGGTTATTTTTCATATTTAAACAGTGTCTAAAGTCAGAGTATCCAGCAGCTCAATAAGGCCACGTTTTCACACAAGGAAACCTGAGGAGGGTTGAACTCGTCACCTGAGCCCAGAGGGTGATGTATATTTCCTGAGGAGCAGCTGTTCTTATGTATGTCTAACTTCAATTTACAGGGAAGAAAACTACAAATTAATTAGGGGTATGATAGAACAAAAGTAAGGCTATGTTGGACATCAGATTAAGGGCAGAAAAAAATACTTAACTCAGCATTCCTATTTGTTTGAACCTCCTAAAATGTCACTCAAACGGGTCAGGAAGCATGTTTATTAGTTATAGTGGGCAAAGGAGGTTGCAGTGGCATCAAAAGTTTATCCTTACATGTAATTCTCTTAACCAGCTATTCTCTGTGATGACAAGGTGGCCGAGGACAGATGCAATCTGACTTTTACCTCCACTATGACTTTTTCCTGTGTACTTGTGCTGTTCAATAGAAAGTCAAAATGTTAAGTAAGATCTAAGGGTAATACCTAATTTAGCAGAAAGTTCTTATGCATCAGTTCCCTTCCTCACTCCTTATCTTCCCCACTTGCATCATGAGGTCTACACCACCTTGGTCCATCTCCCCAAGTCTGTTAAAGCAAACACTATTAGAGATTTTTTTTAAATGTTGTATTTTTTTTCTGCTTTATTTAGCCTTAAGACACATTCATTAGGAGGATTCTAATTATTATTGCTCACCAAGTTTATCTTACCTGTGAGACAATGTTTAGCAACCAAGAGCCAAATGATTCATTCTAGCTGTCATATGAGAAGTGCTTTCTTATGGTAAATGCAGTTCATAAACAAACAGTTTTGTTTGCTTCTCATCCTTCAGGAAGCATTAGAAAATGCAAAGACAACTTTAAGAAGTTCCCCATGCATCTTCTAGTCAATTTTTTTCTTTTTAGGTTTTTTTCAGTATTGACAAAATTTACTGGTTTATATTTTGATTCATGTTTATCATTCTTATTCATGGATATAAGGAAATTAAAATGTTTGCTGAGGCTGTATGTGTAGGATTTTTTCTTTTATTTTTGCTCCAAGTATGAAGAATATCTGATCTTTAAGAAAAGTTTTTTAAAATTACAAAAATAAAAGGTCAGTAATGAAACTGACAACTAGGGTTAGCTGACATAAAGTGCCCTTTAAAGTCCAGGTTTGGGGAATCCAGTTAACTACCACCAAAACATAGTAAGAAATAAATGGACATTTCAAGGACTGTAGGTTGTGCATCAGTTAGTTCTAATGGCAATGGATACCTTAACAGAAGAGAATGATAAGCTCAACTTCAAAATCCCTCAGATTTTACTTACAATCTTATCTACAATCTTCATATTACTGTGAAACCTTCATAATTATTATTTTAACATCTCATAATTTATAGACCTTAATATAATTAAACATTTCCATCTTATTGCATACTTAAATTCTATTTTTCTCTATGAAAAATGCTTACATTAACAAATTCTTGTAAATATTTCCTTTGTATGTAGGAGTTTTTCTTTAAAAGGCATTTCCAGAAGTGGAAAGGTTGAAATGGCATAAACTTTGTTTTGAGCCTTTTGAGTACAGTGCTTTATTGTCATTCAAATGAAATTCCTGCCAGGCATAAACACAATTTCACTGTCCCTTTAGCATTGCACTCTACCATTTTTAATGGGTTTTCTGTATTTTACATTAGTTGAATCAAAGCAGTGCATAGGAAGTGAATGTTTTCAAATTGGAAGAACATCTGCACATTTACAGCTTGTTAGCTCACAATTAAGAGATTTCTTGCTCAAGGCCTTCATTAAATGCCAGTTTTTTGATCTCTAATATATCACATGATACTTGACCACTACCTAAGAGGGTATGTCAATCATTTCATTACTATGGTTTTCTTTGAAATCTGATTAAAGGTATGAACAGTTTCTTAGACTAACAGACATATTCACAGGCACACAGGCATAATCACTGCACATGTGTGCACACACACACAATTTAATACAATTTGAGGAAATTCATGGATTACCTCACGTCCATCCACTCTAACAACCTTAGCTAAAGATGATGAGCTATGAGTAAATTACGAGTAAAGGAAAAGATAAAAGGAAAGATCTGAAACTTAGAGGCCTCCGGGGAGAGTTAGATCAGGTGGGGCTCAGCACTGGGGATATGAAGACTGATAAGTTGAGGATTTTCCTGGACTTCCTGGTGGAAGCCAGGACAATGAGAGTAGGAAGAGGGTCACCAAAAATAACCACAGACTCTCATATTTAGTCTTACTCTAGATTTAAAACCAAAGCTAATTTGTGTGGGGGCTATTCTTCACTCTACTTTTCTTGATTCTCTAGTTTTCAGTCATAGGACAGGTGTTAAAATATAAAGAAACTGTAATTTTTAAGTTGTGGTCTTCACTTTGGATCATCTGGGAAGGTAAACTGACCTTGTTCCTTTCTCTCCCTCCAGCCCCTAGACAAACAAAAACCCTTTTTTGGTGGGCGACCTTACATAGCTACATCTAGAGTAATGACTTGCTTATGTCAATGGGATACTAATGTATTCAGGGTTTTCTGCTCAAGTATTTTCTTTCTTCCTTTTTTTTTTCTTTTCTTTCTTTCTTTCTTCTTTTCTTTCCTTCTTTTTTTAATTTGCACAGTTTTGGAACATTCTAGATAGTTATTCACAAATATTTTCAAGTTCAAAGAAATATAAAGTATCTTAGTTTGGAAAGTCTATCAGTCTGATTTTCAGAATCAGAATAGCCATCTACCTTTCTGCTTAATAGCAAGCAAAAGATACTGTATGAAATCAGTGACTGAATATAGAAAAAAAAATGTTTCTGATTCTTTTAGTAAAGTCTTATATATATATATATATATATCCATTATAACTACTTTTTAAAACCTAAATATTTATTGTATTAAATAAGTTTAAAGAATATCTTTATCTTGCTAAAGCCAATGTAGCATTAGGCTCATAGGCTAACATGGTGGAAATATTTATGTTGGTGATATCTCACTTCTGGAATTGTCGTGCAAAAGGCAGAAGAAAATGCAATAAATGTGAGCTGTAGTCAATTTGAAGAGTGTTTTACAGTCAAAGTGTGTCATGGATTTCCTTGGAAGTTGCTTGGTCCATGACCATGTAAGAATAGTTAGGTCTTTAATACCCACAGAACCAAGAATCTTCTCAAACAGCATCTTGTTAATTTAATTAATTAAATTAAGACATTGTGCTTATACAATTAATTAAATTAAGACGTTGTGCTAATACAAGAAATGTTACAGTTTAGCTGTGCACAGTATTAAAGGGCAAACTGAACTCAGCATCCATGCCAATCTTTTTTTTAAAAGCCATTTCAAAAACTTCTATCAGTGCATAACACTCACTTCTTCAAGGCTTTTTTTTAGAGCGTTCTCTGAACAGGAGTCAAAAAGGTCATCTGAAAAATAGTGTCGAATATCTTGTGATATTTTCTCCTGAAGCTCTCCTCAGTCAGTGCCATATGGACACTTACTAACGTGCAACCACAATAAGACTGTCTATCTGTTCCTTTAGCTCAAAGTAAATTAGAAGCAAACAGAAAGGGAAATGGGTCACCCTGGATAGGATTATCAAAATCACATCAAGAGTGAAAAATAGCAACCTGACAAAGGCGGAAGTGAGGGAAAAATTAAAAAGCCCAACAGAATCGCTAATCTATACAATACAATTTATGGTTGCTTAAAAGCTGTGAAATTACCAAGAAAATAAGTTCAGTACACTCATTTTAAGGATGCATTAAAGAACACAAAACATTTTAGAATTATATTAACACAGATAAAATACAAAAAATGTGGACACTAGCATGCATATACCTCAGGTATTTGGAAAATTTCACTTATGTAGATACTTGAGAAACCCATACTGATGAAATATTATTGAATTCAAAAACAAAAATGCATGCGATTTAAACAAAAAGTTGGAGATTCACTAAATCATATTTTACCCTATCTAATCAATCAATAAAATATAAAACTGATGTTGAAATATATCTCACGAGAGGAAGGGGAGCTAAGTTGGCAGCAAAGTAAGAAGTCCCTAGTCCCTCTAACACAACTAGATAACTATCAAATTATTCTAAATACCCAAGAAAATGACCTGAGGAATGACAGAATAAACCACACAACTAGAGAGAGCAGAAATCACATCAAGGAAGGTAGGAAGTCCAGAGATGTGATTTGGGGGGTTGGGGAGAATCAGATTGTGGGTGCTGTAGAGGGTAGAGAGTGCTGGTCATGAAGAAAAATGAGAGTGGAATACACAGGGATGCACACAAGAAGAACACCTCCCCCAAAACCATTGACTGAGAAAACTAGAAGGGCTGACTTTCATGAGTTTTTGCAACTAGTGAGGTTCAAAGGCTGGAGTATTAGAGGTCCCTGGGTATGGCTGGGATAGAGACGTGAGGACATTGTCCTACCCCAGAAGACACAAGGAAACAACACTGGGGTGGACTGTGCAATCTGAGGATGGCCTTAATGGCCTGGGGAGAGACTGTTCATACTTTTTGGAGAGCATCTGTGAGGTGTGGCGTTGCCTCTCTGGAGACAAAAGAACCTGTGGGCACCTTTTCCCTCCCCCACCCCTCAGCATAGGTGCAGAGACACGTGCTAAGGGCGGCTAACAGGGATACTGGCTGTTTAGCGTGCTTGTTTCAAATCCCATGTCCCTGTGCTCTAGCATGACTGCCCTTCTGGGTCAAATCTGCATCAGTCCCAGCACAGTGAGGCCCTTTCTCAGAGGACCAGTGCAGGTCCCCACCATATCAGGTCCCTGAAGTTTGGAATTTTAAAAATCAATAGGCCTGGCTAGGCTATAGCCTAAGAAAAAGGAGTGTGGGAGAAAAAAATAAAAAAAAAATTCAAGAATCCATACTATGCAGATCTATGGAGTTAGAAAAGTATGAAATATTCACTATAATTATGGCTCTACATAATGTATGCGTGTGAGTGAGACACACACAAGTATGTATTCTCGTGGTGCTATGGTGATAATGGATACATTTCTCTCTTAAATATTCATCTCATATTGTTAATATAGCCTTTTTCTAATATATAATATTCAGCATAAATAACATTCAACATTAATAACCCAGAGGATATTTTAATTTAATAATTTATCTCTTCATTTATTCTATAAAATTTTTGAAAGACTCTACTTCAATTTTATTAAAATGTGCCAAAAAATAAAAGGAAATGACTTAGAAGTTATCAACTCTCCACCTTGTTATTAAGGAAAGACTTTAAAATCTGTCAGAAGGAAGACAACAGTGTAAGAGAAACTCTCCAAAGAGAGTGTCTTCTTACACAGACAATGAGTCAAGCTTCCATCAATTCATTAAAATACTTTCCAATATCTGCTGAAAATTCAAGCCCCACATCTGTTTAACTATGTGTGATAATTAAGTTTCCCTAGCAAATTATTGAGGAAATTTGTACTGTGCATCCCCTTGTGAAAAAAATTCACTGTCAGAGTTTGAGGGAATGTGGAAGAATAGGGGGACCCTGAGGTCTCCCCACCCCATGTTTTCAATTAGAAATCATCCATATCCGTGTCAATAAACCAAAGAGCTATCTGAAGCCTGGCAGAACAAACATCATAGCTAAAAATAGAAAAGAAGCTGCATCTGAAAAGTTAAGATGGTCAGAATGACAGAGGGAGGCTGCCTGCAGTAGGGAGGGAGATTCATGTACGGAGAGAGCAGAGAAACAGACTGTCACACAAGGAAGCTCACATGGGGAAGATTACTCCCCATAATATTTACCTTTAAGAAAAACCAGAGTGGGATTTAGAACCTAGAGCTTTAAAAGTCACTGGGCAACCTGGAAGGATAAGTGATAGTTGGGTCATTGCTCTTATGGAGAAAACAGCCTGCACAGAAAAGCATGATAAAAATAGAAGTTTACACAATACAGAAACACATGGGAGACACATCTGTTGATACTGATTTTGGAGTGTTTGGGGGAACTTCTGTGAAAATGAAGGAGCTACCAGGAGACATTTTCCTCTCCCGCCCCACAACAAACCACAGAGCCACCTGCAGGAGGCAGAGCTGCATAGACACTTGTTACCTAACCTGCTAGTAATGCACCATGCCCCTGGGTCCCCCTGAGGGCTCACCCACTCCAAGCCTGGTAGACTTGGCCTTGGGCTCAGGGCAAATGCATGTACCAGGCCTGACCACTAGGTACAAAGCTACCACTGTTCATCTCCCAGCTGCCTTCAGACATAGCTGCTCTTGTGTGCCAGGCTCAGCTGCACTCAGGCTAGTAGCCCCTGCCACCCAGACTTGCAGCCCATAGCTACTGTAGTGCTTCAGGGGATCTGACACAGGACCTGTGGCCTAGTACAAATTTTAACACCACCAACCCAATCCCTAGTTACTCAGTGGGCATGCCCCCTCAGCGCTGGTCTGCCTGGGTCCTACTAACATCATAGAGAGCAAGCACATACCATAACAGACAGAGTCAATGCAGATGACTACACTGAAAGGAAAAATGGTTCAAGGAACACACATAGGATATTCTGTAGAAGAGCAAGATTCTGGTGAACAGGGGCATTGCATTACAAGGTAGTCAAGGAACTCTTCTTCCTAAAGTCACTACTTTCAAGAGCAGAAGACAATGATGACTTTTATAGCACAAAGAAACACACAGAGGCAGAAAAAATGAGAGAGCAGAGAAATTTATCCCAAATGAAGGAAAAAGACAAGGCCGTAGCCAGAGATCTAAGTGAAACAGACATAAGTAAAATATCTGTTAGAAAATTAAAAGCAATGATCATGGGGTGCCTGGGTGGCTCAGGTCATGATCTCAGCGTCCTGGGATCAAGTCCCACATCGGACTCTCTGCTCATCAGGGAGCCTGCTTCCTCCTGTCTCTCTGCCTGCCTCTCTGCCTACTTGTGATCTCTGTCAAATAAATACAATCTTTAAAAACAAAACAAAACAGTGATCATAAGGATACTCCCTGTACTTGAGAAAGAGAGTATAAGACATGAGTGAGACACTTATCAGAGATATAAGGAATAAAATAGCAGAGATAAAGGGCACAATAAACAAAATGAGAAACATGCTTGAAGGAATGAATAGCAGCATGGAAGAAACAGAGAAATAAATTATGACATAGAAGACAGAGCAATAGAAAGCAATCAAGCTGAACAAAAAAGAAAGAAAAGAAATATGCAAAACAAGAATAGGCTTAGGGAATTCAGTGACTCCATTAAACATAACATTCATATTATAGGAGTCTCAGGAGAAGAGAGAGAAAAGGGAGCAGAAATTTTATTTGGAGAAATAATAGCTGAAATCTTCTCTAATCTGGGGAAGGAAACATATTCAGATCCATGAGGCACAAAAACACCCAACAAAATCAACAAAAGCAGACCCACACCAAGAATATTGTAATTAAATTTGCAAAATGTAGTGATAAAGGAAAAAATTAAAATCAACAAGACAAAAGAAGTCTGTAACTTATAAGGAAAAACCCATAAGGGTAGAAAGAGATTTTTTTAGCAGAAACTTAGCAAGCTAGAAGAGAGTGGCATGATATAGTCAAAGTGCTGAATAGGAAAAATCTGTAGCCAAGAATATTATATCCAGCAAGGCTATCATTCACAATAGAAGGAGAGATTAGGAGTTTTCCACACAAACAAAAAGTAAAGGAGTTCATGACCACTAAACCAATTCTATAAGAAATGTTAAAAGACACCAAAAGTGACAATATAGAGGTAGGAAATATAAAAGTAGTAAAAATGAATATTTCTGTAAAAAGGTCAGTCAAGGAACTCACAAAAAAAGATATAAAGTATAATAATACTTACCTAAAATGTGGGAAGGGGAGGAGAAAAGAATGGGTTAAAACTTAAATAATCATCAACTTAATATACACTATTATATGTAAAAGAGGCTAAATACAAACCTAATGGTAACCATATATCAAAAACTACTAATAAATATGCAAAGCATAAAGAGAAGGAAACTCAAATATATCACGAAAGAAAATCAGCAAAACATAGAGAAAGACAAGAAAGGATTAGAGAAAATCTTCAGAAACAACCGTAAACAAATAACAAACTGGCAATAAATACATGTCTATCAATAATTACTTTAAATGCAAATGGACTAAATACTCCAATCAAAAGATATAGGGTGACAGAATGGATTAAAAAATAAACCCATCTATATGCTGCCTATAAGAAACTTTTTAGACCTAAAGACACCTGCTAATTGAAAGTGAAAGGATGGAGAAACATCAGTCTTGCAAATGGGTGACAAAGGAAAGCAAGTAACAATACCAAATACACTTTGAAACAAAGCCGTAACAAGAGACAAAGAAAGACACTACATAATAATGAAGGGCCAATTCAACACGAAGATATAACAATTGTAAATATATAGGCACTCAACATAGGAGCACTCAAATACATAAAACAGTTAATAACAAACATAAATGAACTAATAATAATACAATAACAGTAGGGAAACTTAACAGCCCACTTACATCAATAGATCATCTAAATAGAAAATCAACAAGAAAACCATGGCTTTGAATGACACACTGGGCCAGATAGATTTAACAGATATAGTCAGAACATTCCATCTTAATACAGCAGGATACACATTCTTTTCAAGTGCACACATTATATTCTCCAGAATAGATCACATATTAGCCCACAAAACAAACATCAACAAATTCAAGAAGATAAAAACTATACCATGTAAATTTTCTGACCACAACACTATGAAACTGGAAGTCAACTTCAAGAAAAAATTCTGAAAAGACCACAAATACATGGAGGTTAAATAACAGGCTACTAAACAATGAATGGGTCAACCAGGAAATAAGAAAAGGAATTTAAAAAAATGCACAGAGAAAATGAAAACATAATGGTTCAAAACCTATGGGATGTAGCAAAAGTAGTTCTAAGATGGAAGTTTATAGCAATACAGGCCTACCTCAAGAAGCAAGCAAAATTGCAAACAGCTTAACTTTGTACCTAAAGAAGCTAGAAAAAGAATAAGAAACAAAACCAAAAACCATTAGAAGGGAGGAAATATTAAGATTAAAGCAGAAATAAATGATATAGAAACTAAAAACAATAATAACAACAAAAAACAATAGAATACATCAATGAAACCAGGAGCTGGTACTTTGAAAATTAAAATAAAACTCATAAACCTGTAGTCAGTCTTATCAAGAAAAAAAAAAAAAAGACTAAGGACTCAAAATCACAAATGAGGAGAAATAACAACCAATACCACAGAAATACAAATAAGAGAATATTATGAAAAACTATATGCCAACAAATGGACATACCTAGAAGTAAAGGATGAATTCCTTGAAACATATAAACTACACCACAACTGAAATAAGAAGAAATAGAAAATTTGAACAGACAGAAACCAACAAAGAAAATGAAACAGTAATCAAACAACTCCCAACAGAAGTCCAGGATCAGAGGACTTTAGACGCGAATTCCACCAAACATTTAAAGAAGAATTAGTGCTTATTCTTCTTAAACTATTGAAAAAAAAAATACAGAAGGGAAGAAAACTTCCAAATTCATTCTATGAAGCCAGCATTACCCTGATATCAAAACCGGATAAAGACACCACCAAAACAAAGAAGTACAGGCCAATATCCCTGATGAATATAGATGTAAAAATTACCAACAAAATACTAAGAAACTGAATTCAACAATCCTTAAAAAAAAACCATTCACCATGATCAAAGGGGATTTGTTCCTGGGTTGCAAGTGTGGTTCAATACTTGCAAACCCATGTGATATATCACATCAGTAATACAAAGCTAATAAAATCCAATAATCATTTCAATAGATGCAGAAAAAGCATTTGACAAGTTACAACATCTATTCATGTTAAAAACCCTCAGCAAAATTGGGTTAGAGGGAATATAACTCAACATATTAAAGACCTTATATGAAAAATCAATAGCTAACATCATCCTCGATTGGGAAAAACTGAGAACTTTTCCCCCTAAGGTCAGGAACAAAGATGTCCACTGTCACCACCTTAACTCAACATACAAAGTACTGCAAGGGCTAGCCACAGCAACCAGACAACAAAAATAAATAAAAGGCATCCAAATCAGTAAGGAAGAAGTACAACTTTAACTATTTTCTGATAACATACTATATATAAAAAGGACCCTAGGAACTCTAACAAAAAACTGCTAGAATAGATAAATGACTTCACTAATGTCACAGAATACAAAATCAATACACAGAAATCCAATGTGTTTCTGTACAACAATATGAAGCAACAGAAAGAAAAATTAAGAAAAGAATCCCATTTACAGTTATACCAAAAATAACAAAATACTTAGGAATAAACTTAACTAAGAAGGCGACAAGGGTATTTTAAGGAAAAAGTTTTATGAATGAGCACTGAAATCAGAGAGGAGGTAGGCAGGAAATGAAAAAGGCCTGAGGATGAATGTCAAATGTCCCTTATCCCATTTTAATAATTTGAAAACTCAAGTTTGACTCTAACTAGGAGAATAAGGCCAGCAGGCAGAAACAAAGTGGGCTGAACATGTAGAAAACTTGGTACATTCACTCCATAATTTTTAGGGTTCTTGTGATAAAGTAGAGCAGAGCTGAGGAAACATGAACTCTCCTTCTCTATTTGTGAAACAAAGATTCAGAGGTAAAGCAAGGACTGAAAAGAAAGTTGAAACATTTGGTACGCCAAGAATTTTGCAGCTTTGACAACACCAAGTTCTAGTCAGAGAAGGAGGATCCTCAACTTGCCTGGAGTGATGTGTTTCCTAGACAAGGCCCGATTACTCATCCGCCCTGATGCTAAAGTCCTTTGCTATTTACTTTGCAGTACTCCCACCAATTGTGGAGCATACCTCCTGACCCCAAACTTTGGGCTCAGCCAAATGACTTATTTGGGTCTCTATGCTATTAGCAGATGGATTTCAAGCAGCTGCATGGAATATACTTGTGCCATTAGCCTTGCACTTTTGCAATCCTGCTATGATCTGAGAAGGCCATGCCCTGGTCTACTGATTAGTCTCCACAGACTGAGCGGCATGTGAAGCAGTCTCAGGAAAATGAAGAGACATATATGGAGCAGACTAATGTGGTGAGAAGCCACTCCAATGATCATAGCCTCCCCAACAAACCAGTACATTTGTGAGTATCAGTTACTGTTTTGTTTTTTTAAAACCACAGAATTTCAAGAGTGTTGTAACATAATATTATTGTAGCTATAGTTAGCTGATTTTACTCATAGATGGAAAGACTCAATATTATAAAGACGTCAGTTACCTCCAGATTAATATCTAGATTCAATGTAATTCCAGTGAGGGTTTTAACAAGTATTTTTATTTTTCTTTTCAAAATTGAGTCTAAAAAATTCATAAAGAAATATAAAAGATAAGAATACTGAAGGCAATTTGAAAAAGAAAAAGAATACAACATAGGAAGAACTACCACCAGATTATAAGACCTGTGAGAACACTTTGCTGATTCAAAAAAGTAAAGGAATAGGGGTCCCTGGGTAGCTCAGTTGGTTAAGCATCTGAGTTCAGCTCTGGGTGGCTCAGCTGGTTGACCTGCCTTTGGCTCAGGTCATGATCCCAGGGCCCTAGGATCAAGCCCCACAGAAAGCTCCCTGCTTCTCCATCTTCCCCTATCTCTCCCCCCTGCTCATGCACTCTCTCACTCTGTCAAATAAATAAATAAAATCTTGAAAATAAAACAGTAAAAGAATAGAAAAAAGTGACCAAAAGTCTGGAAAGGCAAGCCCAGTAATAGATCTATGTATGGACCATCACCTAATTTATGACAAGGTGTCAATAAAGTTTAGAGGGGAAATGATAAGCTTTCAACAAATAGTGCTGGGACAATTAGACACCCATGTGGAACACAATTCATGTTGATTCCTATATTGCCATTTACTAAAAAAAAAAAAAATAAATTCCAGATGGACTACAGATCTAAGCAGAGGATAAACCCAAACAAAAATGTTTTAGAGTAAGCAATAGGAAAAGTTCATAACCATCAACAAAGTTTCCTTGAAAAAAAATATATTTCTTGAGCAGGAGACAAAAAGCACAAATCAAAGAACAGAATAAATTTAGTTACATTAAAATTAAGAAGTTCTGCTCAAAAATCACAGTAATGGAGTGAAAAGGCAACTCACAAAGTGTGACAAAACATTTGCAAAACATCTATCCCTTGTCTCTAGAAATTACAAACATCCATATAAGCCAATAAGCAAAAGAAACTCAACAATGGATAAATAGCAAGACTTCAATGGATTTTACAAAAGAAGACATCTATAATGTCATACGTATATGAAATGAACATACAAAAATGTGAAAATGGCCAGTAAGCACATGAAAATACCCAGCATTAGTCATCATGAAAAGGTAAATACAAATCACAGTGAATACAGGTATGTGCTCACAAGAATGGCTAAATTAGGACTAACAGTAATGAGTGTTAGCAGGGATGCCAAACAATTTTGATCCCCTTAACATTGCTTTAAAAATGCAACATGGTAACCATTTTATGAATCATTTGGCAGCTTCTTATAAAGATATATATATAGATATATATATACCCATAAAATGACCATGCAGTTCCTCCGTAAGGATATCTAGGGTATCTTGGACAAATAAAACCATAGGTCTCCAAATGACTTGTACAGGAAAGTCCACAGAAACTTCATTCTTAATAGCCCTAAACTGGAAAGCCCAAGTGAACATCAGTAATAAAACAGATAAGCAAACTGTAGTATACACTTACATGATGAAATATTTCTCATCAATAAAATAAAGCAAATCACTGTTATACACAACAGCAGGAATGAATCTCAAACACATTATGCTGAGAGAAGGCAGACACAAAACGGCACATGCTGTATAATTCTGTGTGTTTGAAGTTTTAGAACAGTCAAAACTAATCCATGGTGATAAAAAGAATAGTAGTTGCCTCAGGGGATGGTGGCACATAAGGGAATCAAACTGGAGTGAAAATATATGTCTTAAAAGGGACAGGGGCATGGATTATATGAGCATATGCCTTTGCTCATATAATGAGCAAATGAGATGCATCAAAATTCATCAAACTTAAAGTCCTTACACTTTACATAAATTATGTATCTTATTATAGATGGAGTTTTAGTTTTTAAATACTGGTGAAGTGCCAGCACTATAAGTAATATTCAATGAAACTTGGAAAAAATTTCCTGAGTGTGTATCATATTCTTGGTTTTACATTTAAGCAGTTATAAAGAGGCATGTACTTTGAAGGAGAGCTTTCCTGTAGATGGACAGGGAGAGAAGATTATAGGACATTGTAAATTGGTATAAAAGCAGATGCCAAAAGACAGTATCAGAATATTATGCTTCAGAATTTAACCCTTGGAAAATAATTAACAAGTATAGAAATATTTTAAAGCAGAAGCATAAACTAACTAATCTCTCCATATTATGTACATATTTAAACCCATGAGAAAAAAGGAAATAATTATTTAAAATTAATTGAATACTAATTATGTTTTCCCAGGACTGGTTAGATATCATATTTGGTAAAGCTACTTAAAGGAGGGGGTTATATTATTTAAATTTAAAATACATGGATTGTACAAACTTAATTTGCAATATTAGTTGAGTTCCAATTCTTTTAGATAAATATATGTTACTGGTATGTTTACATGGTATCACATAACCAATGAGAAGTTAAAAATTAAATTAGCCTTACCAATTGTCTGAATGGTGAGTTACAGATAGAGACAGGGTTCAGAATGGGAAACTGTGGGGAAAGATAGTTAAGAGTAGGCAACAAGAAAGCAGTAGAACTCTAAGGAATGAGATCACCATGAGAGATAAATAAATCCTGGTCTTTAAGGAATGTCTCATATTCAATTTTAAGTTACTACGTATACTTTTAAGTAATTTCCATGACTTCAATAAAAAATCTGCCATACCAAAAAAAGTCATACGAGCAGAGGAAAAGTGTGGTGTCAAATGAGGCAGGAAATTCAAGCAAGAGAGGACCAGGAAGAACATAGACAGAGCCCACCTCCACCAAGCCCCCTTGGAAATATTACAAAAGGGTGAGTAAAAGTAAAGTAAAAGTAAAAGGGTGGTATAGGCACTCAGGCATATATATTAATTGTATCAAGGAAATAACATTACTCCTGAAAGCTGGATAACTTATGAATCTTCAGAAGGTGGAAATGTCTTAAACAAATAAAACAGCTGGAAAAATGACTCACCATTTTTACTCAAATAATTTGGCAAATAGGCTGCATATACTCTGAGGGTTTTCAACAACTTTGATTAATTTCCAAATATCCTCAGATCATAAGTGAGTTAAAAAAAATCCCGCATGATTTTCTGAATTTCTCTAGAGTGAATATTTTTAGTTCATGAGGTTAAAACTCTAATGTTTCCTTGCAGGTCACAAATGCATTATCAGTATATGTAACCTATTTGTTATCGAAGAAGCTGGTTTCTAAAGGATTCAAACTAGCAGATTTACTTTATTCACACTAAGGGATACCAGTCTCTAACATTCACAGGGAAGGAGGAGAATAAACAATGTCCTCTGTACTCCCAAAAGTCTCTTCAAAGAATGTTTTTCTATTCCTTATCTTTTCCCATACAGTATTCAAGGTGTCAATGTTGGAATGATTTTGCTAAGTCTACAACCTTCCTTCAAAGTATGTGAGCACTTTGACTAAAATCACAGCCAAAGGAAAGTTTCACCCAACATCATGCTAAATATAAATATGACTAAGATCTAGAATTTTAAAACCTAAAAGATTTGTGATAATTTCTAAAGAGTTGTCATACCATAATAATTTAAAATACCTCAGTTACTTTGGAATACACTTTATATGCATGGGGCAATGAATTAATAAGACATATGCTTACACATATAAAGAATATAACATTATTTTTCAACAACTAAATTTCATCTCAAGTCCCTTTCTACTTAATAGCAGAAAATAATTTTTTGTCATTTCTGAATTAACACTGTCATTTCAAAGCAATTCTTAACTCTTAGTGTTTTCCCCACTTCCTCCTTTTCCCAAGGATATCATAAGTTCCCAGTGAGTGGGGCTTCTTACGTATAGTCAAGGTATTAGGTGGAAATGTCTGTTCTTTGGTCAGTGTCTCTTCTTACTGGTATCTGAGAGCTGTATGTTGTATGACTGATTCTTGGTCCTCATCACCTCTCCACACTGGTGTCTACAGAGGCATCTGAATGTTACCTGTTCTCCCAACAGAATGTTAAATGCTTCCTGCCATAACATTTGCCTTACCACAACTGTGAGACACTTTACTGTCCACTGAATCTTCACGACCTCAGAAAGAATATAATGCTTCCTCAACACACTGAGGACACAGAGAATTGACATTTTCTTCTGTCCTTTCTGTCTAAACTCACAATGTAAATATTTCTGTGTTCATGAAGGTAACAGAAATTACTGAATTCTACCACTTCCCAGGGCTCCAAAGGTCTACAACTTAATATCTTTCTCCCTTGAAGCTAAATACAGTTAATTGGATGACAGCTCTCCCCAGTCATTTCTTAGGAACATTTATAAGCACTTAATACTCCCAGTTCTTTTTTCAATTTTACCCTGAAGGTGCATGTTCTCTCCCTTACTTGCTCTCGTTCTCTCTGAGAAAAAACTCTATTTGTCCCAAATTTTCTTCCTTGAATGGGGACTGTAATTTTGACACTAAATGTAAAGAATTCACTGACTGGTTTACTGGATTTTTCTGTGACAGCTTCTTCTTGGGCCAACAGTAGCCCCATAGTCACCAACTTAAATGCGAGCGTAGAGTTAAACAAAAGAAAAAGTGAGAAAGAGACAAAAAAGAGCACATTTCACATCAGCTAATTCTTAATGATAGCCATTGAGCAATGGAACAGAATAGAGAACCCAGAAATGGACTCTCAATTCTATGGTCATTTAATTGTTGACAAAGCAGGAAAGAATGTCCAATGGAAAAAAGACAGTTTCTTCAACAAATGGTGTTGTGAAAATTGGACAGCCACATGCAGAAGAATGAAACTGGACCATTTCCTTACACCACAAACAAAAATAGACTCAAAATGGTTGAAAGACCTCACTGTGAGACAGGAATCCATCAAAATCCTTGAGGAGAACACAGGCAGCAACTTCTTCCTAGAAACATCACCAAAGGAAAGTAAGGGAACATTGCAAGGGATCAAGGACAAAAATGAACTGTTGGGACTTCATCAAGATCAAAAGCTTTTGCACAGCAAAGGAAACAGTCAACAAAACCAAAAGACAACTGACAGAATAGGAGAAGATATTGGCAAATGACATATCAGATAAAGGGCTAATATCCAAAATCTATAAAGAACTTATCAAAGTCAATACCCAAAAAACAAATAATCCAATCAAGAAATGGGCAGAGGACATGGACAGACATTTCTGCAAAGAAGACATCCAGATGGCCAACAGACACATGAAAAAGTGCTCCACATCACTCAGCATCAGCAAAGTACAAATCAAAACCACAGTGAGATACCACCTCACGCCAGTCAGAATGGCTAAAATGAACAAGTCAGGAAACAACAGATGTTGGCAAGGATGTGGATAAAGGGGAACACTCCTACACTGTTGGTGGGGATGCAATCTGGTGCAGCCACTCTGGAAAACAGTATGGATGTTCCTCAAAAAGTTGAAAATAGAGCTACCCTACAACCCAGCAATGGCACTGCTGGGTATTTATTCCAAACATACAAATGTAGTGATCCAAAGGTACATGTGCACCCAAATGTTTATAGCAGCAATGTCCATAATAGCCAAACTGTAGAAAGAACCTAGATGTCTATCAACAGATGAATAGATAAAGAAGAGGTAGTATATATATACAATGGAATACTATGCAGCCATTAAAACCCCCCGAAATCTTGCCATTTGCAACATGGATGGAACTAGAGGGTATTATGCTAAGTGAAATAAGTCACTCAGAGAAAGACAATTACCATTTGATCTCTCTGATATGAGGAATTTGAGAGGCAGGGTGGGGGGTCATAGGGGGCAAGGAGGGAAAAAATGAAACAAGATGGGATTGGGAGTGAGGCAAACCATAAAAGACTCTAATCTCAGGAAACAAACTGAGGGTTGCTGAGGGATGGGTGGGAGGGAAGGGTGAATAGGTTATGGACATTGGGGAGGGTATGTACTATGGTGAGTCCTGTGAATTGTGTAAGACTGGGGATTCACAGACCTGTACCCCTGGGGCAAATAATACATTATATGTTAATAAAAAAAGTCAACCTTTGATTACTTTATGAACATCTAACTTCTCTATTGATAATACTATCCCCCTACTATGTTGCCTATTATGAAGGTTAATAATGGTAGTGAGTCCTCATTCTATCTCATCTGCACAAGGATATCCCTTTAGAAATTCTTTCCTCAGATTTCCACAGAAATTTTTTTCTGTGTTTCTATATTTACTATTAAAAACAAAAATGGTATAATTTTTCCAAAAAATAAAACTGTCTTCCTCCAGCTATCAGCCTATTTCTCTGTTCCCCTTTATAAAGGGAATCTTGAGAACACAGCCTATACTTTATGTCTGCAATTCCTCCCCTCTCATTTCCCTCTAACCTGTTCCAGCTAGATATTTAGCTTCCACTATCTAGTTACACTGTATTAGTTAAAAACCAATAATTACCTGCATGAAACCCAATGATCAATTCTCTGTCTTACCCAGCCTGTCAGTATCATTTTTTTTTTTCTTTTCAAATTACTCTCTTCTCCTTGTTACACTTTTAGTTGGCCGTCCAAACCCCAGAGTCCAAAACCCAGACTCTCTTGGTGTTCACTCTACTCTTCTATCTGTCTGGAGTTCCTATTTACTTTCTCAACTTCTAAATATGAAGTACCGCAATTCTCAGTATTGGAACTCTTTCCACAATCATCCTCTTGGTCAGTAGTTGTTATAATCTGAGTTTAATCCTCTCCAAAATTCATGTTGAAGCCCTAGTACCCAATGAGATGCTATTTGGAGATAAGGCCTTTGAGTAGATAATTAGGATTAAATAAGGGCATAAGAATGGAAGCCTAATTTGATGGGATTAGTGTCCTTGTAAGAGAAGTAGGAGGCACCAAAGAGTTCTCTTATTGTCTCTGCACACACAGAGAAAAAGACCGGGGGAGGGCAAAGTAAGAAGGTGGATGGGAGGGCATATTAAGAAGGTGGCCTACTATAAACTTCACAAGAAACGTATGATGCTAGAAAATTTGTATTGGACTTGTAGTCTTCAGAATTTTGAGAAAATTAATTTGGGTTTTTTAAGCCATCCAGTCTGTGGTATTGTTATGTCAGCCCAACAGAAATACCATATGATCTAGTAATTCCACAGTTGGGTATTTACTCAAAGAGATAAAAATACAAATTCAAAAAGATATATGTACCCCTTTGTTTACTGTGGCATTATTTATAATAGCCAAGATATAGAAGCAACCCAAGTGTCTGTTGATAAGTGAATAGATAAAAAAGATGTGGTGTATATCTACAATGGAATATTACTCAGACATTAAAAAATAATGAGATCTTGCCATCTGTGACAGTATGGATGGACATAGAGGCTATTAAGATAAATAAGTGAAATAGAAAAAGACAATCAGGATATGGTTTCTTTTATATGTGGAATCTAAGAAACAAAGGAACAACAAATAAAAAGCAGAAACAGACCCATAAGCACAAGGAAGAAACTGATTGTTGCTAGAAGGGAGACATGTGGGAGGATGAGCAAAATGGGTGAAAGGGAATGGGAGATACAGACCTCCAGTTATGGAATGAAGAAATCATGGGAATAAAATGTAGAGCATAGGAAATACAATGAATGGTATTGCAATAGTGTTGTACGGTGACAGAGGGTAGCTACACCAGTGGTGAGCATACCAGAATGTATAGAATTGTCAAATTGCTATGTTGTACATCTAAAACCAATGTAACACTGTATGTCAACTAAATTTCAATTTAAAAGATGAATTTAAAAATAGTCCCCTTTGCTTGGGGATAATCTGAGATCCAAGGGAAAGTTCTGGTAGCTGAATGTTTAACATATTCTTTCTACAGGTAGCTACCTTCTGAATCTATCAAATTTCTTCAGAAAAAAAAAAAAAAGTATGTGTCTTAGTAGAGGCCATGTTAATTCTGGCAAGGGCAAGGATCCAGGGCTTCCAGTTACTGTGTAGACTATGTCTTGAAATTCTTTGTGATGATCAAGAAAACCAGAAATCCTTGAGAAAGAACCACAAATCTATGAGTGAGACCTCCTTCTTAAGAGAGAAAGAAGAAAGAGAACAGAAATAATACTAAACCTGTGTATTACCCTGGTCTAGATTACAGATCTATAATCCCTGGAAAGGGGGAAGGAAAGGACTCTGCAAATATATGAGTTATATACATTTTAAGATTTGTTCAAAATGCTTTTGTCCATAAAACAAACAAAAAAATCAGATGTCAACTTAAAAATGATACTAATAAGCCAAATGATACTAATAAATCAATACATCAACTTTTTCCTAAGCTGGTTTAGGTTTATACATTTATTTTTAGTAAAGTTAACCTGAGTATGCAAGTTCAGTTTTTTTAGTTTTCACATATATGTGAGATCATACAGTATTTGACTTTCTCTGACTTATTTTACTTAGCCCAATGCCCTCAAAGCCCATCCATGTTTTGCAAATGGCAGGATTTCCTTCTTTCTCATGGCCATATAATATTCCATTGTATGTATTTGCCACATCTTCTCCCTTATTCATTTGTCCATTGATGGACAGTTAGGTTGTTTCTATTTCTTGACTACTGTGAATAATGCTGCGATATACACAGGAGCACAGATATCTCTTTGATATACTGTTTTTCTTTTCTGTGTGTGTGTGTGTGTGTGTGTGTGTGTGTGTGTGTGTTTATCCAGAAGTGGAATTGCTGAATCATATGGTAGTTCTATTTTTAGTTTTTTGAGAAACTTCCATACTGTTTTCCATAGTGGCTATACTAATTTACATCCCCACCAACAGTGCACAGAGAGTAGAATGATGGTTACCAGGGGCTGGAGGGATGGGGAAAATGGACAGATATTGGTCAAAGAATGCAAACATCCAGTTAGAAGATGGATAAATACTGGGGATCCAATGCATGGCATTGTGATTATAGTTAACAATACTGTGTTGTATTCTTGAAAGTTCCTAGGAGAGATCTTAAATGTTTGCACCACAAAAAAGAAATGGTAATTATGTGAGGTCATGGAGGTGTTAGGTAATGCTGCTCTGGTGGTGATCATATTGCAATATGTAAGTGTGTATCAAATCAGCATGTTGTAAGTCTTACACTTACATAATGTTATATGCTAATTATATCCCAAAGCTGGAGAAATAAAGTTAACCTGATACGCTTAATACTGTATTATCATAAGGAATCAAACTGATGCACTACTTCCAGTGGGTTAATAATTCTGAAAGTATTTTTCATAGAATGGGTAAACAAAGAGCATATTTTTACCTACTCTCCCTCTTCCCTTCTTTCTATAGGATATCTGGACCATATTTAATTCAAAACTGACATTTATTTCCATGAGAAGTCTTTAGACAAAGCTAATAATTAAAATGCTCTTGACTTAAACCTAGTTTTTTAATACATCTAACTGCCTTCAGTGAACATGTGTAACTGTCTTATCTTCATCATCTGAAAAATTAAGTCCACACATATCCTAAGGCAAACTGAAGTCTCCCTTTTCCTTCAACAGTACAAGATACTTTTTCAGCATTGTTTTGTCATTACTCTAACCAGAGCTATGAAAATGCTCAACACATATTAAGATTGTTCATGATGAGTTTCAAAACCATGAATCCAATTAAATGTTGGAAGAAGTTATTTTTCTCTGTAATGGTCTTCCATTGTGCTTGGTTATTTTAATTCACTTAGAGACAAATTTATTAACCTGTCTTGACAGAAACTGTATAATGTCTTTGATAGAAAATTGTTCCCCAGTCAAGTATTCATGGGAAGGTTCCTTCCATAGCAATGAGGTTATTAATAGTGCCTTGTTTATGCCAGTCCTGTAATCATTGTAACCATCTGATGGTACCACGCTTGGGCCCTGAAAATTATTACATGATTATAAAGCCTCAGTTGCAGCAATAAGAAGGGCTAACTGTAAGCATTAGTTTATCACTCACCTATTTGCTGTTATGCAATGTGCTCACTTCTTTCAGTTTCCGATAGATACAAATATCCTCTGGCAATTTTTTAAAAAAGATTTATTTATTTATTTGACAGAGATTACAAGTAGGCAGAAAGACATCAGAGAGAGAGGGGGAAGCAGGCTTCCCACTGAGCAGAGAGCCCAAAGCAGGGCTCGATTCCAGGACCCCAAGATCATGACCTGAGCCAAAGACATAGGCTTTAACCCACTGATCCACCCTGGCACCCCCCCTCTGGCAATTTTTATCTCTTCAGTACATTCTCTGGTAAAGACCCTTCACATTTTTTAATTAGGCTAATATGTCACTCTTCTCTCTAATATTTTAATGTGTGTTTTATTAAGTCCTCATGAGCTTTCATTTCCAATGTTACTACATATGCTTTGAGAGCTGAAGATAGGAGTTTCATCTAAAGAAATTATAGTTTAAGGCATCTTTATTTATATGAACTCAAAGCCAACATTAGCTTGTACAGATTAACAGCTTTTCACACTCCATCTCAGTGAAGTTAAGGTTAACTGATTCATCTCTTGTTTATAGTTCAGTATTTGCCAAAGTTTCTGAATTTATCTGTGAATCATAAGCAAATCTGGAAGGCACAAGACCATCTTTACTCTGGGAATCTCTAAGAGCATTACATTACCAAGCAAAACAGTACCAAATTAGAGTTGATAGGCATTTTAAAACCTCTCCAGACAAATATAAATCCTCCACTGATGCTGGTGATTTTAGGACTAGTGATTAAGTCCTTAGGTCATTTCTTTTCTAAGGTGTGCCTCTTCAAAAACTAGATTTATGATGAGTAGAGAGTAAATCAAGAAACTTCTTAATGAACAAGTGTTTGATTAGGTATTATATCTTGATAATTTAGGACCAAGACTAATCATACTCTTTAAGAATCTGGAAAAAAGAAAAATAAGATTATAAAGACTGAGAATTTTGCATTTATAACTCCCCTACAAGTAAATATTGCCAAAAATTAACTTTGTTCTTGGTCACATTTTCTCCCTCATTGGTCATAAAATACCGTCCAGTATACAAAGTAGCTCTCTTTATAGTTTTTCAAGTTCTGTGCAAATAGTCTGTTGGATAAAAATGGCCTTGGGGCGCCTGGGTAGCTCAGTGGGTTAAAGCCTCTGCCTTTGGCTCAGGGCATGATCCCGGTGTCCTGGGATCGAGCCCCACATCAGCCTCTCTGCTTGGTGGGGAGCCTGCTCCCTCACCCCCTGCCTGCCTCTCTGCCTACTTGTGATCTCTGTCTGTCAAACAAATAAATAAAATATATTTTTAAAAATGGCCTAGAAGTCTGGGAAATGCAAATATTGATAGATGGAACAAATTTCCAATTTCCTAGCCAAAGGAGAATGAGATATAAAGCCATTCTCTCATCAAAGGTGAAATTTAAGGCAGGCACATTAGGCTTACCCCTACTTTGTATGAGTTAGTACAATGCATTGAAATTAGCCTTCATGAGGCCCATTATATGGCATGTTGCATCTGTAAAATATACTGTATTGATTACAGAAGATGGCACACACAAACTTGACAAGCTCAAATTCATCATGATGTGATCTAGGAAATGGCAGGTTTGTCTAGGTTTGAAAAGAAATGCTATTATTAGCCATTTTCAAAGATATTGATCTGTGTTCCATGTAGCAGTGTCTCTCTGAGCTATTACTATGGTACCTCAAATTCATTCTCATAAATTATTGTCCTCAGAGAGTGAACAGAGAAGAAAAATGGAAATCAAAGGAAAAAAAGTAAAAGAACAATAAATAACTAATGTATAGACAGACTGACCACAGAGATTATGATTAAGCACAGGGAGTGATGGGCTTTGGGAAGAGGTGACTTTGTAACAAGAATATAGAGAGAGAATCTGGAAGAGAAAAAAAAAAAAAAACATTTTACCATGGGAATGTCCAACCTTACCAATAAAAAATAATATCAATTTTTGGCATTTGGGCAGTCTAAAATTGAGGACACTAAAAAAAAAGGATCAAAACCCTACTGCATTATTTTTTTCCTAATTTCAATATATGTAAGAAAAGATGTCTGACCCTTTTAACACTTCCCTGTGATGATGACCTGTTAACGAAACCAATTTAGGAGTTCAGTAAGGAGGCTTCAGGGCAAGACAAGCAAGCATTCACCCTAGCTGAATTACAAGTTAATCAACAATGCAAGAATTCAGATTTTTCAAATAGTATTTTTCAAATGGTATTTCACTTTGCCAGTATTTTGGGGGTGGGAGAGGAAGTTAATTCTCCATATAAGCATTTTTGATTATGTGAAACAGTGTTCTCCTGTACTTCAGGTCAAGTTCCCTAGGAAGCACTCTTTTTTTTTTAATATTTTTTTTAATTTTAATAAACATATAATGTATTTTTATCCCCAGGGGTACAGGTCTGTGAATTGCCAGGTTTATACATTTCACAGCACTCATCATAGCACATACCCTCCCCAATGTCCATTTCCCCACCACCCTCTCCCGTCCCCCCTCCCCCCAGCAAACCTCAGTCTGGTTTTGGAGATTGAGTCTTTTATGGTTTGTCTCCCTCCCAATCCCATCTTTTCATTTTTTCTTTTCCTACCTCCCCCCAACCCCCCGCATTGCATCTCCACTTCCTCATATCAAAGAGATCATATGATAGTTGTCTTTCTCCGATTGACTTATTTCGCTAAGCATGATACCCTCTAGTTCCATCCACGTCGTCGCAAATGGCCAGATTTCATGTCGTTTGATGGCTGCATAGTATTCCATTGTGTATATATACCACCTCTTCTTTATCCATTCATCTGTTGATGGACATCTAGGCTCTTTCCACAGTTTGGCTATTGTGGACATTGCTGCTATAAACATTCAGGTGCACGTGCCCTTCGGAGCACCACGTTTGTATCTTTAGGATATATACCCAGTAGTGCAATTGTTGGATCTTAGGGTAGCTCTATTTTCAGTTTTTTGAGAAACCCCCACACTGTTTTTCAGAGTGGTTGCACCAGCTTGCACTCCCACCAGCAGTGTAGGAGGGTTCCCCTCTCTCCGCATCCTCGCCAGCATCTGTCATTTCTTGACTTGTTAATTTTAGCCATTCTGACTGGTGTGAGGTGGTATCTCATTGTGGTTTTGATTTGTATTTCCCTGATGCCGAGTGATGTGGAGCATTTTTTCATGTGTCAGTTGGCCATCTGGATGTCTTCTTTGCAGAAATGTCTGTTCATGTCCTCTGCCCATTTCTTGACTGGATTATTTGTTCTTTGGGTATTGAGTTTGATAAGCTCTTTATAGATTTTGGATACTAGCCCTTTACCTGATATGTCATTTGCCAATATCTTCTCCCATTCTGTCAGTTGTCTTTTGGTTTTGTTAACTGTTTCCTTTGCTGTGCAAAAGATTTTGATCTTGATGAAATCCCAATAGTTCATTTTTGCCCTTGCTTCTGTTGCCTTTGGCAATGTTCCTAGGAAGAAGTTGCTGCAGTTGAGGTCAAAGAGGTTGCTGCCTGCATTCTCCTCAAGGATTTTGATAGATTCCTTTCTCACATTGAGGTCCTTCATCCATTTTGAGTCTATTTTCATGTGTGGTGTAAGGAAATAGTCCAATTTCATTTTTCTGCATGTGGCTGTCCAATTTTCCCAGCACCATTTGTTGAAGAGGCTGTCTTTTTTCCATTGGACATTCTTTCCTGCTTTGTCGAAGATTACTTGACCATAGAGTTGAGGGTCTATTTCTGGGCTCTCTATTCTGTTCCATTGATCTATATGTCTGTTTTTGTGACAGTACCAGACTGTCTTGATGATGACAGCTTTGTAATAGAGCTTGAAGTCTGGAATTGTGATGCCACTGACTTTGGCTTTCTTTTTCAATATTCCTTTGGCTATTCGAGGTCTTTTCTGGTTCCATATGAATTTTAGGATTATTTGTTCTATTTCTTTAAAAAAAAATGGAAGGGATTTTGATAGGGATTGCATTAAATGTGTAGATTGTTTTAGGTAGAATAGACATTTTCACAATATTTGTTCTTCCAATCCATGTGCATGGAATATTTTTCCATTTCTTTGTGTCTTCCTCAATTTCTTTCATGAGGACTTTATAGTTTTCTGAGTATAGATTCTTTGCCCCTTTGGTTAGATTTATTCCTAGGTATCTTATGGTTTTGGGTGCAATTGTAAATGGGACTGACTCCTCAATTTCTCTTTCTTCTGTCTTGTTGTTAGTGTACAGAAATGCGACTGATTTCTGTGCATTGACTTTATATCCTGACACTTTACTAAATTCCTGTATAAGTTCTAGCAGTTTTGGAGTGGAGCCTTTTGGGTTTTCCACATATAGTATCATATCATTTGCAAAGAGCGACAGTTTGACTTCTTCTTTGCCGATTTGGATGCCTTTAATTTCTTTTTGTTTTCTGATTGCTGAGGCTAGGACTTCTAGTACTCTGTTGAACAGCAGTGGTGATAACGGACATCCCTGCCGTGTTTCTGACCTTAGCGGAAAAGCTTTCAGTTTTTCTCCATTGAGAAAGATATTTGCAGTGGGTTTTTCATAGATGGCTTTGATAATATTGAGGTATGTTCCTTTTATCCCTACACTTTCAAGACTTTTAATCAGGAAGGGATGTTGTACTTTGTCAAATGCTTTTTTGGCATCTATTGAGAGTATCATATGGTTCTTACTCTTTCTTTTATTAAAGTATTGTATCACAATGATGGATTTGCGGATGTTGAACCAACCTTGCAGCCTGGAATAAATCCCACTTGGTCGTGGTGAATAATCCTTTTAATGTACTGTTGGATCCTACTGGCTAGTATTTTGGTGAGAATTTTCGCATCTGTGTTCACCAGGGATATTGGTCTGTAATTATTTTTTGGTGGGATCCTTGTCTGGTTTTGGGATCAAGGTGATGCTGGCCTCATAGAATGAGTTTGGAAGTTTTCCTTCCATTTCTATTTTTTGGAACAGTTTCAGGAGAATAGGAATTAATTCCTCTTTAAATGTTTGGTAGAATTCCCCTGGGAAGACATCTGGTCCTGGACTTTTGTTTGTTTGGAGATTTTTGATGAGTGTTTCAATCTCCTTACTGGTTATGGGTCTGTTCAGGTTATCTATTTCTTCCTGGTTCAGTTGTGATAGTTTATATGTCTATAGAAATGTATCCATTTCTTCCAGATTGTCGAATTTGTTTGCGTAGGGTTGCTCATAGTATGTTCTTATAATTGTTTGTATTTCTTTGGTGTTGGTTGTGATCTCTCCTCTTTCATTCATGATTTTATTTATTTGCGTCCTTTCTCTTTTCTTTTGGATAAGTCTGGCCAGGGGTTTGTCAATCTTATTAATTCTTTCAAAGAACCAGCTCCTAGTTTTGTTGATTTGTTCTATTGTTTTTTTAGTTTCTATTTCATTGATTTCTGCTCTCATCTTTATGATTTCTCTTCTCCTGCTGGGTTTAGGCTTTCTTTGTTGCTCTCTCTCCAGCTCCTTTAGGTGTAGGGTTAGGTTGTGTATTTGAGACCTTTCTTGTTTCTTGAGAAAGGCTTGCACCGCTATATATTTTCCTCTCAGGACTGCCTTTGTTGTGTCCCACAGATTTTGAACTATTGTGTTTTCATTATCATTTGTTTCCATGAATTTTTTCAATTCTTCTTTAATTTCCTGGTTGACCCATTCATTTTTGAGAAGGATGCTGTTTAGTCTCCACGTATTTATGTTCTTTCCAAATTTCCTCTTGTGATTGAGTTCTAGCTTCAGAGCATTGTGGTCTGAAAATATGCAGGGAATGATCTCAATCTTTTGGTACCGATTGAGACCTGATTTATGACCCAGGATGTGGTCTATTCTGGAGAATGTTCCATGTGCACTAGAGAAGAATGTATATTCTGTTGCTTTGGGATGGAATGTTCTGAATAGATCTGTGATGTCCATCTGGTCCAGTGTATCATTTAAGGCCTTTATTTCCTTGTTGATCTTTTGCTTAGATGATCTGTCCATTTCAGTGAGGGGAGTGTTAAAGTCCCCTGCTATTATTGTATTACTGTTGATGTATTTCTTTGATTTTGTTATTAATTGGTTTATATAGTTGGCTGCTCCCATGTTAGGGGCATAGATATTTAAGATTGTTAGGTCTTCTTGTTGGGCAGACCCTTTGAGTATGATATAGTGTCCTTCCTCATCTCTTATTATAATCTTGGCTTAAAATCTAATTGATCTGATATAAGGATTGCCACCCCAGCTTTCTTCTGATGTCCATTAGCATGGTACATTGTTTTCCACCCCCTCACTTTAAATCTGGAGGTGTCTTTGGGTCTAAAATGAGTTTCTTGTAGGCAGAATATTGATGAGTTTTGTTTTTTTATCCATTCTGATACCCTGTGTCTTTTGATTGGGGCATTTAGCCCATTAACATTCAGGGTAACTATTGAGAGATATGAATTTAGTGCCATTGTATTGCCTGTAAGGTAACTGTTACTGTATATTGTCTCCGTTTCTTTCTGATCTACTTTTAGGGTCTCTCTTTGCTTAGAGGACCCCTTTCAATATTTCCTGTAGAGCTGGTTTGGTGTTTGCAAATTCTTTCAGCTTTTGTTTGTCCTGGAAGCTCTTTATCTCTCCTTCTATTTTCAATGATAGCCTAGCCGGATATAGTATTCTTGGCTGCATGTTTTTCTCATTTAGTGCTCTGAATATATCATGCCAGTTCTTTCTGGCCTGCCAGGTCTCTGTGGATAGGTCCGCTGCCAATCTAATGTTTTTACCCTTGTATGTTACAGACTTCTTTTCCCGGGCTGCTTTCAGGATTTCCTATTTGTCGCTAAGACTTGTAAATTTTACTATCAGGTGACGAGGTGTTGACCTATTTTTAATAATTTTGAGGGGCGTTCTTAGCCTCTCCTGGATTTTGACGTTTGTTCCCTTTGTCATATTAGGGAAATTCTCTCCAATAATTGTCTCCAATATCCCTTCTGCTCCCCTCTCTCTTCTTCTTCTGGAATCCCAATTATTCTAATGTTGTGTCGTCTTATGGTGTCGCTTATCTCCCGAATTCTCTCCTCATGGTCCAGTATTTGTTTGTCTCTCTTTTGCTCAGTTTCTTTATTCTGTCATTTGGTCTTCTATGTAGCTAATTCTTTCTTCTGCCTCATTTATCCTAGCAGTGAGAGCTTCCATTTTTGATTGCACCTCATTAATAGCTTTTTTGATTTCAACTTGGTTAGATTTTATTTCTTTTATTTCTCCAGAAAGGGCTTTTATCTCTCCAGTGAGGGTTTCTCTAATATCTTCTATGCCTTTTTCGAGCCCGGCTAGAACCTTGAGAATTGTCATTCTGAACTCTAGATCTGTCATGTTACCAATGTCTGTATTGATTAGGTCTCCAGTCTTCGGTAAGGCCTCTTGTTCTTTTTTTTGAGGTGAGTTTTTTCTCCTTGTCATTTTGTCCAGATAAGATTTGCTTTCTCCTGCTGTGGAATTCCGCTGTTCTTGGTGAGTGAAGTTGGTTTTGGATGGGTTTCTTGTTGATCTTCTGGGGGAGGGGCCTGTTGTAGTGATTCTCAAGTGTCTTTGCTGCAGGCGGAATTGCACCGCCCTTGCCAGGGGCCGGGCTAAGTAATCCGCTCGGGTTTGCTTTCGGGAGCTTTTGTTCCCTGAGCGCTTTCCGTAGAGTTCTGGAGGACGGGAATGAAGATGGCGGCCTCCCAATCTCTCAGCCCAGAGGAGCCAAGAGCTTGGGGTTCCGCTCCTCAGTGCACCCCAGAGTAAAGCGCCCAACCGCCCCACCTCCCTGGCCTGCGGTCGTGCCGGTAGGAAAGCAGTCAATTGCAGGAACCTGGAGAAAAGCGCCCGGTCGCTTCCATCTCCATGGCCTCCGGCCGCGCTCCCAGCCCACCCAGCCTGTGACCGGCACAAGGTAACCCCGGGCTTAGAGCTCATTCCTTGGCTTTGTCACTGTAGCCAGCTTCCCCGCTCAAATACCTGCGAGCTCTGTGGCACTCAGACACCCCCAGTCCTTCTGTGACCCCGCAGGACCTGGGGTTATCCTGACCCCGCCTGGGTTTCCCTCCGGTTTAGCCTCTGGAGCGATGTCTCCCAGTGGAGCCGACTTTTAAAAGTCCCGATTTTGTGCTCCGTTGTTCCGCCGCTTGCTGGGAGCTGGCCCCTCCACCCGGGGTCTATCTTCCCGTCGCTTTGGATTCACTTCTCCTCAGGTCCTACCTTTCAGAAAGTGATCGATTTTCTGTTTCTAGAATTGTTGCTCTTCTTCTCTTCGATTTCCCCTTGGATTTGTAGGTGTTCACAATGGTTAGATAAGCTATCTAGCTGATCTCCTGCTACCCAATGTTGTCTCAGCCTGCTACTTCTCCGCCATCTTAAACCCCCCCCCCCCCAGGAAGCACTCTTACACTGAGCTGAGAAAAGCTTACTGGGGAGTACTCTTGGGACCAACACCTATGGAAGAGAAGAGACAGAAAGGAAAAGGAGTGCAGCCTGAAAGGATATAGGGGAAAGCTGAACTCTGATGCAATCTTAACAGAAGCTTCAGCCAAACAAATAGGAGCTTTGAAGCTAAAATGATCCTTTAGTGTTGACAAGATTGGAGCAGGCTGGGGAGGTGGGGGGCAGGACTTTACATCCTCACCCCAATCATTTGTGGGATACAGGCTGTCCTGGGAAGGAGGGCATAACTTGAATGCAGTGGATCTTCTCTGTTGCTGGCAGCAGTCTTGCAGATAGGGTGGGGTAGGCAGATACAGCCTTTCTTCCAGAAGGGTATTCTGGGTGACACATCAAAACATCTATCAGATCCAGAATATGAAATGTTATTAAGAAATAATTTCACTTGAGAGTAAATTTATTATACATGTTCTCTACAGGAATTTCAATCCCTTGGAGTTCTCTAAAATAATAGTTAATGTTGCTTTAGCTTGAAATGCTATTGGGAGAGAACAGCAGTAAGTATGAAATTGCAGGCAACAAACTACCCAAATTAAGTGGACTCAAAAATTAAGGAA
The DNA here is from genome assembly GCF_963455335.1 of Martes martes. Classification (NCBI taxonomy): domain Eukaryota; kingdom Metazoa; phylum Chordata; class Mammalia; order Carnivora; family Mustelidae; genus Martes; species Martes martes. Next base: position 39,452,477 of record NC_137888.1, read on the forward strand.
ATGTATTAGCTGGCATCACTCCATCTATAAAGAGTAGGGGTTAGGACTAACTTAACCTAAGAGCTCAACTTCATTTCCCTGTGCTTACCTTGACTCTACTCTTCATGGTGGGGCAATTGTTTTGTTGTTGTGGTTGTTGTTTTTAATCTCCATAACAGTCTTGGCTTCACAATTATTCATAAAGTCATCCCAAGGGAGGTTGCCTCTTACTGAAGCTTATGGTTCATAGTAAAAGGTTTGGACTTGGGTTTTATGGGAAGCACACTGAGAGTAGTCAGATTTTTTCCTTTAAACTAAAATGTATTTAAGTAAATACATTAGCCCTATAACTAGAGTCAATTCAGTATTTAGGACACAGATATGGATTTTAAGTTTCAAATGCCTACAAATATGAAGCTGATCATGTAAAACTCTTCCCACAATTCAGATTATCAGTAATTTGTTAAACCTCAATGAAATACTATCCTAACATTTTCCAGACAGAATAAAAGGAAAAAATTTTTCCTCATGAAATTCACTTTTAAATAAAACTGCATTCATAAAACACTATTTTGTGGATCATAATTCAGACTGTATTTCCATTCGTGCAATTGTACAATGACTTAACAATAGCGGCAAAACAAATGAGAAAATCCATACTTTAGAATAAAACAAAGATTCATCTGATTGTGAATCAAAAGGGGCTTGTTTAAATAGCAGTAACAATACTTTGCTTAAACCATCTAGAAATTAAATAAAATAGAAACAAACACTAACAAGATTTATATTTATATAATGTGCATTTATTTAAAAACTATTTAAGAAGTATAATCCTATCACATTTCCATTTCGACTGCAGTATAATAACTTAAATAATAGCAATAAAACTGAAACAGAAAAGGTTCTACATAATTATGTTTTTTAAGATTTTATTTATTCTTTTGAGAGAGACAGAACAAGCATGGTGAGAGGCAGAGGAAGAGGGAGAAGCAGACTCCTGCTGAGCTGGGAGCCCAATGTGGGGCTTGGTCCCAGAACCTAGAGATTGGGACCTGAGCCAAAAGCACACACTTAACGACCTGAGCCACCCAGGTGCCCCCTACATTATTTTAGAAGACAAATTTTACTGTGTATCTGGATTATTTTAATGTATTTGGATTATCTTAATGTATTTAACAAAATTGCTGTAAATACAGAAAATACAAATAGAATTAAATGAAAGTAATTGAATCACTGCTTTCCAGTGAAATTATCTACAGTTATAAAAATTATCTTACTGATGATAATTCTATAAATATTCTGTTTCAGCAAATGGCACTTTACAGATAGCATTAAGTGCAAAGAGGGAAAAAAATCAAAATATGAAGAATTAAAAAAAAGTATCTTGCTATGGTTCTGGAAGTAGAGTCTTTAGAAGGGACGGTAAACATGGAGAGTGGCTCATGTCTGTTTGCAAATTATGTGGTCACCAGACTGGGTTCAGTGGTTAGTGTAGTGATATTTCTTCTTACCAGTGAGAATATAATAAGCTAGAAAAATCCCTTGGAAGAGAGGATTCTGGGGAAGATTTGCCCTTGCTTTCTATAAGAGGGGCAAGGACAGGTACAAAGAAGGGTCTCTGTAACATGTGCTTTTTGAGTAGAGGATTGCAGGAAGCACCAGCATCTAGGCCACTCTGGCAAGACAAGTGAACTAAAAGGAGGTCCAAAGGGTCTTCCAGTATAAGAAGCATCAGGACAAGCTGTCTTGATGCATCAGAATGGAACTGGCTTCCTTCTCCTGGGGTCATGACTCATTAGGTGTCATCTGTTCTATATACTCCTTCTATGTCTGTATCTATAAATACTGGATGCTTATGCCATAACAGCCTGATATCCCTCCTCTTGGGAGAATTTTTGTCAGAGGGTTGGTTCCTGGTGATCCTCACAAGACCTCTCTACCAAATGGCACACTGGGAACATTTGCAACATAACTTGGACATATACTTTGAATTGTTTTCATTTTAATTTTTCCTCAATTAAGGTTTACCTTAAATTTGTTTTCCCCAAAGTTATCAAGTTTTCTCTTAACCACGAACACTATCAACCTAATACTGTGAGCTTATTTCTCACAGAAAACAAGCTATCATTAATAATTACCAATGATTATTTTTAACTTTTCAAGGAAATCATAGACTTATATTTAATAGGTGCCTAACTTTTTATATGTTTGGCTGATCCACTCAATTTCTTTGGAAATTTTCTCTTCTTTTTGTGGCAAATCTCCTTTAAGCTTTGGTGAAAATTCATTTCTTTCTTTCAATGCACTTCAGAAAGAACTGAGTGTATTCCTTAGAAATTTTGCCTCTCACTTTGTTTTTCTTCTGATTGCAGTGGAGTTTTCTCATTTTGTAGAATTTTAATAACTCAAATTGTGATGATTATACTATCTTTCAGCTAAGTTAGTGTACATTTGGTCTCATTTTTTTTTAAGAATTGTTAAGAGTTTCCTATTGCTGCTATAACAAATGACCAAAGACTTAAAGGCCTAAACAACACAAATTTCTTCTTATCTTGTGGTTCTGGACATCAGAGGTCCCAAATCAGTTTAGGTTAATACCTATCTAATATCTATCAGCAGGGTTGTATGCTTTCTGGAGGCCCTAAGAGAGAATTCGCTTCTTATTTTTTCCAACTTTTAGAGTTTGCCCACATTCCTTGACTTGTGGCCACATCACTAACTTCTGTTGTCACCTTTTCTTCTTTGATTCGGAGCCTCTTGCCTCCTCTCTTGTGATTACATTGGTCCCATCTGGATAATCCAAAATGATCTCTTTGTCTCAAACTCCTTAATTTAATCACATCTTCAAAGTTCCTTTTGTCATATAAAATAACATATTCCTAAATTCCAAGGATGAGGATACAGACCTCTTTAAGATGCCATAATTCAACCTACCACAGTATTTTACTCCATCTCATCCATTGGTTACTTCAAAATATCTTCTAAGAAGTGTCTATGTTTTGATGTATTTGTTGCTTGGGATTCCATGTTACCACCATCCAGGATGTCTTCTCCAAGAATAGCAAGTGTTCACTCAGAGACTTGATCTGGCTCTTTTAGAACTTGTTGCATACCATTTTAAGTTCACTCACTCTTATTTTCCACCTTCTTCTTGTGAAAGCAGTCTTAGCCTTCCCTGAAGATCAGAGTTTTCATCAAGTCTTTTTTGGATGAAGTCTAAGCTCTTCATTATTCTGATGTGTTTTGAAGACTATTTTTATTATAGCTGCTTGAAATGGGAAGTGTTTTGATGCAGCTTATAAAGAAATATATTTCTTGTTGGATTTACCACAAGCAAAACTTGTTGTAATAATTTAGATTTCTCTTCTTTCAGTCCTTTTTCTAAAAGTCTCTATTTCAAGTCCAGGTAAAGAGATTTCCAGGTCCTTATTGCTCCTGGTTTTTATATTTCTGATAATATCTTCTTAAATTTAGCTTCCATGAAGATTGATTCTAGGGATCAAAATAATTTGATAGGAGTCTAAGCATCTTGAAGATAATGGTGGTTTTCTATCAAAAGGGAAGAAATTCCAGTGGCCAGTTGTCTTTAACTCTATCAAGTAAAATTCTAATACTTAAAATTTTTCCATTTTGCTGGAATTAAAAAGATCATCATCTCCTACAACAATACATGAGGATCTGGGCCTGGTCTAAGATCCATTGTCAGCACTGCCACTCTTTGACTCATTGTCTTTAAGACCAAAGTGACCCAGAACACTCCAGCCACCAACCAGCCCCCCCATGACCCCAAAGACTCAGCTGATTTATACCATGTTTCCAGGACCCCTGCTACTATAACTTACAGAGAACCCTGTGGCTATTCCTCCCTAAACCACACCAGTACCTAGACATCAGGGAAGAAGTCCACCGAGTTGCGGATATGAAGGAGACAATTGCAGAAGAAAACCTTCCTCACATGGTGACAAATAAAGATAATATCACTTGGCCCTAGGGCACTCAGAAGTAGAGACAATAGACTAGGCTTCTGGCCACTCCAGCCCTGCTCATTTCTCCCAAAATTCAGGTGATCAATGTCTTGCTGTACCTGTTACTAATTTAGGAGTCATTAGTTAGAAAACTCCATAACTGAAGAATTGCTGGTCCCCAACTCTGATGAATGTTCCCTATTCTCTCTCTCTCTCTCTTTGTTATTAAATAAATAAACACTTTTATTTTTTTCCTTTCATATATTTTTATTTTAAAAATTTCTTGATGAATCATAGAACACTATATAAAAAACTGATGATGTGGGGAGGAGTCATGATGGCAGAGAAGTAGCAGGCTCAGATGACATCAGGTAGCAGGAGATCAGCTAGATAGCTTATCAAACCATTCTGAACACTTATAAATCCAACAGGAGATTGAAGAAAAGAAGAGCAACAATTCTACAAACAGAAAATTGACCACTTTCTGAAAGGTAGGACTGGTGGAGAAGTGAATCCAAAGCGATGGGAAGATAGACTGGAGGGGGGGGCAGCTCCTGGCAAGCAGCAGAGCAACGGAGCACAAAATCAGAACTTTAAAAAGTCTGCTCCACTGAGGGACATCACTCCAGAGGCTAAGCCAGGGTGAAGCCCATGCAAGGACAGCATGGCCTCAGCTCCGATGGGGTCACAGAAGGATCAAGACTGTCTGAGTGTCACAGAGCTCACAGGTAGTAGAGCGGGGAAGCTGTCTACAGAGAAGGAACCAAGGATTATGCTCTCAACTCAGGGTTACCTTAAATTGTGATCCGTGGCATAGACCACTGCTCTATGAGCAGGGACCCCACAAGATCTGGGGAGACCCCCCCCCCCCGGAAGAGCTCAGGGATCTGCAGGGTTTGGAGACTCCAGGTGGGGTTGTGTGCCAGAGACAGAGAAGCTTGGTCACAGGCTGGGTGAGCTTGGAGCGTGGCCAGAGGCCAGGGAGATGGGAGTGATTGAGCGATTTTCTCCGAGGGCACACTGAGGAGTGGGGCCCTGAGCTCTCAGCTCCTCCAGGCTGGAGACTGGGAGGCCACCATTTTCATTCCCATCCTCTAGAACTCTATGGAAAGTGTTCAGGGAACAAAAGCTCCCGAAAGCAAATCCAAGCAGATCACTTAGCCTGGCCCCTGGTAAGGGCAGTACAATTCCACCTTGGGCAAAGACACTTGATAATCACTACAACAGGCCCCTCCCAGAAGAGCAACAAGAAATCCAGCCAAGACCTAGTTCACTTACCAAGGAGAACAGCAGAATTCCAGAGGAGGAGAAAGCAAAGCATGGGATTCATGGCTTTCTCCCCATTGTTCTTTAGTCTTGCAAAGTTAATTAATTTTTTAATTTTTTCTTCTGTTAATTTTTTTTAACTTTTACCCTTTCCTCTTTTAACGTTTTTTAACTAGTTTATCTTAACAATACCTTTCATTAAAAAAAAAAATCTTTTTTGAACCTTCATTATTATAGTCATATTTTATCTTTCATTGTATCTAACTTAATTTTTTGTATACACATAGAGTTTTTTCTTCTAAAAAAATTGGGGTACAACTTCTAATAGATCAAAATACACCCTAAATCTAGCACAGGGCTTTGTTCTAGTCTCCAGCCTGTGCAAATTCTCTCCACTTTCTCTTTCTTTATTCTCCCAACCAATTTATCTTATCAACTCCTTTTTTAGGAATTACAAAAAAAATTTTTCATTTTTATAGTCATATTCCATCCCTTCATTGTGTTTACCTTTATATATATTTTTCATTCTTTGAAATTTGGGGAGGTAGTTTCTTCTGAGAGACCAAAATACTCCCAAAATTAAGTGGGTGACCCTGTTCTAGTCACCAGTCTAATATATATATATATATTTTTTTCTTTATTTGTTTTCTTTAATTTTTTTTTCTGAACTTCTTTTTACCCCCTTTCTTCCCTCCATGATTTGGGGTCTCTTCTGATTTGGTTAAAGCACATTTTCCTGGGGTCTTTGTCACCCTTTTAGTATTTTATTCACGCCTTCATATATTCTTACCTGGATAAAATGACAAGGTGGAAAAACTCACCACAAAAAAAAAGAACAAGAGGCAGTACTGAAGGCTAGGGACCTAATCAATATGGACATTGGTAAAATGTTAGATCTGGAGTTCAGAATGATGATTATCAAGGTGCTAGCTGGGCTTGAAAAAGGCATGGAAGATATTAGAGAAACCCTGTCTGGAGAAATAAAAGTGCTTTCTGGAGAAATAAAAGAACTAAAATCTAACCAAGATGAAATCAAAAAAGCTATTAATGAGGTGCAATAAAAAATGGAGGCTCTTACTGCTAGGATAAATGAGGCAGAAGAGAGAATTAGTGATATAGAAGACCAAATGACAGAGAATAAACAAGCTAAGCAAAAGAGAGACAAACAACTACTGGACCACGAAGGGAGAATTCAAGAGATAAGTGACACCATAAGACGAAACAACCTTAAAATAATTGAGATTCCAGAAGAAGAAGAAAGAGGGAGAGGAGCAGAAGATATATTGGAGAGAATTACTGTAGAGAATTTTCCTAATATGGCAAAGGGAACAAGCATCAAAATCTAGGAGGCATAGAGAACTCCCCTCAAAATCAGTAAGAATAGGTCCACACCCTGTCATCTAATAGTAAAATTTACAAGTCTTAGAGAAAAAGAGAAAATCTTGAAAACAACCCAGGACAAGAAGTTTGTAACATACAATGAAAAAATATTAGATTGGCAGCAGACTTATCCACAGAGGCCTGGCAGGCCAGAAAGAACTGGCATGATATATTCAGAGCACTAAATGAGAAAAACATGCAGCCAAGAATACTATATCCAGCTAGGCTATCATTGAAAATAGGAGAGATAAAAAGATTCCAGGACAAACAAAAACTAAAAAGAATTTGTAAACACCAAACCAGCTCTACAGGAAATATTGAAAGGGGTCCTCTAAGCAAAGAGAGACCCTAAAAGTAGTAGATCAGAAAGGAACAGAGACAATATAAAGTAACAGTCACCTTACAGGCAATACAATGGCAATAAATTCATATCTCTCAATAGTTACCCTGAATGTTAATGGGCTAAATGCCCCAATCAAAAGACACAGGGTATCAGAATGGATAAAAAAACAAAAACCATCAATATGCTGTCTACAAGAAACTCATTTTAGACCCAAAGACACCTCCAGATTTAAAGTGAGGGGGTGGAAAACAATTTACCATGCTGACGGACATCAGAAGAAAGCTGGGGTGGCAATCCTTATATCAGATCAATTAGATTTTAAGCCAAAGACTATAATAAGAGATGAAGAAGGACACTATATCATACTCAAAGGGTCTGCCCAACAAGAAGACCTAACAATTTTAAATATCTATGCCCCTAACATGGGAGCAGCCAACTATATAAACCAATTAATAACAAAATCAAAGAAACACATTGACAATAATACAATAATAGTAGGGGACTTTAATGCTCCCCTCACTGAAAGGGACAGATCATCTAAGCAACAGATCAACAAGGAAATAAAGGCCTTAAGTAACACACTGGACCAGATGGACATCACAGATATATACAGAACATTCTATCCCAAAGCACAGAATACACATTCTTCTCTAGTGCACATGGAATGTTCTCCAGAATAGATCACATCCTGGGTCATAAATCAGGTCTCAACTGGTATCAAAAGATTGGGACCATTCCCTGCATATTTTCAGACCACAATGCTCTGAAGCTAGAACTCAATCACAAGAGGAAATTTGGAAAAATCCAAAAACATGGAGACTAAACAGCATCCTTCTGAAGAATGAATGGCTCAACCAGGAAATTAAGGAATTGAAAAAATTCATGGAAACAAATGATAATGAAAACACAACGGTTCAAAATCTGTGGGACACAGCAAAGGCAGTCCTGACAGGAAAATATATTGTGGTACAAGCCTTTCTCAAGAAACAAGAAAGGTCTCAAATACACAACCTAACCCTATACCTAAAGGAGCTGGAGAAAGAACAGCAAGAAAGCCTAAACACAGCAGGAGAAGAGAAATAGTAAAGATCAGAGCAGAAATCAATGAAATAGAAACCCAAAAAAAAAAAAAAAAAAAAAAGACAATAGAACAAATCAATGAAACTAGGAGCTGGTTCTTTGAAAGAATTAATAAGATTGATAAAACCCTGGCCAGACTTATCAAAAAGAAAAGAGAAAAGACCCAAATAAATAAAATCATGAATGAAAGAGGAGATATCACAACCAACACCAAAGAAATACAAACAATTATAAGAACATAATATAAGCAACTCTATGCCAGCAAATTTGACAATCTAGAAGAAATGGATGCATTCCTACAGACATATAAACTACTACAACTGAACCAGGAAGAAATAGATAACCTAAACAGACCCATAACCAGTAAGGAGATTGAAGCATTCGTCAAAAATCTCCAAACAAACCAGAGCCCAGGGCCAGATGGCTTCCCAGGGGAACTCTACCAAACATTTATTTATTTAGTTAGTTAGTTAGTTATTTTATTATTTTTTAAAAAGATTTTATTTTTATTTATTTGACAGACAGAGATCACAAGTAGGCAGAGAAGCAGGCAGAGAGAGAGAAGGAAGCAGGCTCCCTGCTGAGCAGAGAACCTGATGTGGAGCTTGATCCCAGGACCCTGGGATCATGACCTAAGCCAAAGGCAGAGGCTTTAACCCACTGAGCCACCCAGGTGCCCCTCTACCAAACATTTAAAGAAGAATTAATTCCTATTCTCCTGAAACTGTTCCTACAAATAAAAATGGAAGGAAAACTTCCAAACTCATTTTATGAGGCCAGCATCACCTTGATCCAAAAACTAGACAAGGTTCCCACCAAAAAAGAGAATTATAGACCAATATCCTTGATGAACATAGATGCAAAAATTCTCACCAAAATACTAGCCAATAGGATCCAATAGTACATTAAAAGGATTATTCACCATGACCAAATGGGATTTCTTCTAGGGCTGCAAGTTTGGTTCAACATCCACAAATGAATCAATGTGATACAATACATTAATAAAAGAAAGAACAAGAACTATATGATACTCTCAAAAGATGCTGAGAAAGCATTTGACAAAGTACAGCATTTCTTTCTGACCAAAACTCTTCAAAGTGTAGGGACAGAGGGCACATACTTCAATATCATCAAAGCCATCTATGAAAAACCCACAGTGAATATTGTTCTCAATGGAGAAAAACTGAGAGCTTTTCTGCTAAGGTAAGGAACACTGCAGGGATATCCATTATCACCACTGCTATTCAACATACTACTAGAAGTCCTAGCCTCAGCAATCAGACAACAAAAGGAAATCAAAGGCATCCAAATTGGCAAAGAAGAAGTCAAACTATCACTCTTTGCAGATGATATGATACTATATGTGGAAAACCCAAAAGACTCCACTTCAAATCTGCTAGAACTTGTACAGGAATTCAGTAATGTGTCAGGATATAAAATCAATGTACAGAAATCAGTTGCATTTCTTTACACCAACAAGACAGAAGAAAGAGAAATTAAGGAGTCAATCCCATTTACAATTGCACCCCAAACCATAAGATACCTAGGAATAAACCTCACCAAAGAGGCAAAGAATCTGTACTCAGAAAACTATAAAAGTACTCATAAAAGAAATGGAGGAAGACACAAAGAAATGGAAAAATGTTCCATGCTCATGGATTGGAAGAACAAATATTGTGAAAATGTCTGTGCTACCTAAAGCAATCTACACATTTAATGCTATCCCAATCAAAGTACCATCAATTTTTTTCAAAGAAATGGAACAAATAATTCTAAAATTTGTATGGAACCAAAAAAGACCTCAAATAGCCAGAGGAATATGGAAAAAGAAAGCCAAAGTTGGTGGCATCACAATTCTGGACTTCAAGCTCTATTACAAAGCTGTCATCATCAAGACAGTATGGTACTGGCACAAAAACAGACACATAGATTAATGGAACAGAATAGAGAGCCCAGAAATAGACCCTCAACTCTATGGTCAAGTAATCTTCGACAAAGCAGGAAAGAATGTCCAATGGAAAAAAGACAGTCTCTTCAACAAATGGTGTTGGGAAAATTGGACAGCCATCATGCAGAAAAATGAAACTGGACCATTTCCTTACACCACACATGAAAATAGACTCAAAATGGATGAAGGACCTCAATGTGAGAAAGGAATCTATCAAAATCCTTGAGGAGAACACAGGCAGCAACCTCTTCGACCTCAGCCACAGCAACTTCTTCCTAGGAACATCACCAAAGGCAAGGGAAGCAAGGGCAAAAATGAACTATTGGGACTTCATCAAGATCAAAAACTTTTGCACAGCAAAGGAAACAGTTAACAAAACCAAAAGACAACTGACAGAATGGGAGAAGATATTCACAAATGACATATCAGATAAAGGGCTAGTATCCAAAATCTATAAAGAGCTTATCAAACTCAACACCCAAAGAAAAAATAATCCAATCAAGAAATGGGCAGAGAACATGAACAGACATTTCTGCAAAGAAGACATCCAGATGGCCAACAGATACATGAAAAAGTGCTCCACATCACTCGGCATAAGGGAAATACAAATCAAAAGCACAATGAGATACCACCTCACACCAGTCAGAATGGCTATAATTAACAAGTCAGGAAATGACAGATGCTGATGAGCATGGGGAGAAAGGGGAACCCTCCTACACTGTTGGTGGGAATGCAAGCTGGTGCAACCACTCTGGAAAACAGCATGAAGTTTCCTCAAAAAATTGAAAGTAGAGCAATCTATGACCCCACAATTGCACTACTGGGTATTTACGCTAAAGATACAAATGTAGTGATCTGAAGGGGCACGTGCACCCGAATGTTTATAGCAGCAATGTCCACAATAGCCAAACTATGGAAAGAACCTAGATGTCCATCGACAGATGAATGGATAAAGAAGAGGTGGTATATATACACAATGGAATACTATGCAGCCATCAAAAGAAATGAAATCTTGCCATTTGCGATGACGTGGATGGTACTAGAGGGTATTATGCTTAGGGAAATAAGTCAATTGGAGAAAGACAACTAGCATATGATCTCCCTGATCTGAGGAAGTGGGGATGCAACATGGGGGGTTTGGGGGGTAGGAAAAGAATAAATGAAATAAGATGGGATCGGGAGGGAAACAAAACATAAGAGACTCTTAATCTCACAAAACAAACAGAGAGTTGCCAGGGGGAGGGGGTTAGGGAGAGTGTGATGGAGTTATGGACATTGGGGATGGCATGTTCTTTTTATTATTTTTTAAAGATTTTATTTATTTATTTGACACAGAGAGAGAGATCACAAGTAGGCAGAGAGACAGACAGAGAGAGAGGGGAAAGCAGGCTCCCCACTGAGCAGAGAGCCCGATGCGGGTCTCGATCCCAGGACCCTGAGACCATGACCTGAGCCGAAGGCAGACAGTTAAGCCACTGAGCCACTCAGGTGCCCTTGGGGAGGGTATGTTCTATGGTGAGTGCTGTTAAGTGTGTAAACCTGGCAATTCACAGACCTGTACCCCTGGGGCTAATAATACATTATATGTTTATAAAAAAATTTAAAAATTAAAAAAAAAAACAATGATGTACTATATGGTGACTAACATAACATAATAAAGAAAAATTTCTCCATGGATTAAACTTTGATTCTGTGACCTGCAGCCTCATCCCACCCACAAAACCCATAGAAAACTTGCAGCGCTCAGTGCCCCTCCTTGATTTGTGTTTGGTCTATCTTACATATGCATAGGAAGGGGCACAGCATGGGAGGTGTCCTAAAATATTTCAGAAATGTTGTGCTACAGCAGGCCTTTATCAGCTGGTGAGAGCTCATCACGTTTATCTTCTCCATTCTCCATGGTGGACCTGCTTGTCTTGAAATCATGGTGGGAGTATTTACACCACAGATTATCAACAGGTATTGTAAATTAAGGTGCTTTTTAAAAATTTGTATTTTGTCTTTTCTGGAGAGCCAGTTTGGGTAATCATTTTCAAGCACATCACTCTCAGTCTCAGCTATGCTCTTTATCTATCCCCAGGTTTATGCTAACCACTCTCATGTCTTTGCTCTATTCACCATGGTTACCCCAAAGCAGGCCCACTGGCATTTGTCTCTCTGTTTCCTTTCATATCTTTTATAGTCTGACTTACATGCATACCCAAGAGAAACTGAATAATACTGTCCCTTACCCATTTTCTACCTGAACATACCCCATACCCATTCTTATTCAGCTCAAGTTCTCCCAAAATGGCATATCCCTCACCACTGCCATGAGTCTGTACCCAACAGATTTCAAAACAGAAAACAAATGAACTCTTGCTTTTAGCTACATTTTTCTAGAGTTTCTATTTTCTGTTTTTCAACACTGCATTTAATCCAGGTGGTGGCAGAGTAAAATTAATCTCCCTCTCCCCCATGTGTCCTTTTCTTTTCTCTATACTAACTCTAGACTCTCCCTTCCAGGGCAGAGGCCATGGCAACCTTCAACTTCCTCTGATTTGGGTTACTCTAAACTGTGTCTTGACTTTCTTTGCCTCTCCTATTCGACATATGTATGATCCTAATATGAAGGGTCAACAAGTTCTAATCCTAACATATAAAGAGAGTTTTTTAGATTTGGAAAACAAACAAACAAACAAACAAAAATGTCCTACATTAAAGGGAGTAAGCTTTGAGACTGAAAGTTGATCTATGACTCCTTTTTCCTAAAAATTATCTGGTCTCTCCTTTCCTGAAGTGAGAAATTTTGTGGTTTAGCCTTAACGGTGAAAGAGCTGAAGAGAAACATAGTTTATAGAAAAATTAAAAACATATAGGCTAAATATTTTTAAAATGTTATTTATGCTGTAGTTTCAGTATTCCTGTTGAGAAAAAAGAAAAAAAAAAACATTCTACCTCAAGAAAATACCAGAAATGTATAAGAATTTTATACATTTTGACTTTTTAAGAACATATCACTTATTTACATATTCCTATGGCTCCTAACTGTTAAATATAAAAGTATAAAATGAGTCCTGAATGTCCTAGAAATGTCAAAAACTAAAATAATGAAGGTTAAGGTAAAGAAGTACCCACTTAACAAGGTAACCTCTTGTGAAAATGTGCTATGGAAAATATCTTATCTGCTAAAATAACCAGCAAATATGTTGCAAATACTAATTACTGTGGGTATATTTTTTAACATACTGTAATTAATGTCATGTGCTAAATACCCCACACCCAAATGACTAAATCCTGTTCTTTAGCTTATGACTACAGAGTGTAAATAAAAGTGAAATTGCACTGAGTTGTCATATGAGGATTATTGCATTTGAAATAGTCATACTTCTCCCTACACATTTCCAACCAGGCCAATTGCTGACAGGAATTTGAGAATACTTTTTTGCTCTAAAAAAACTTTTTTGCCCTAAAAAAAAACTTTTTTGCTCTTATACTCAGCTTCTGCAGTGACTTCAAAATGATCTTTGCAAATCATCATACTGATCATACTGTTGCTCCTTTACTTAGTGTGCCATCCAAGTCTCTTTATAATCCCTCAGACCCACGTATGTCATTTCCGCCTATTCCCACTATCATCTGTGCATCCTCCAATTCCGACACATTGATGTGGTTCTTATATATAATAGGTGCAAACTTTTTAGTTGCTTACTTGAGCTGTATCCCATAAGGTACATTTCAGATATAAATAACTGAGCTTAGATTTTATACTATGTGCCTTCCTACAATGGATTAGTCTAGGGGTAGAAAACGGATCCAATGGGACCAATCAGATGACTAAGAGAGCCTACCTCAGTCAGTACTCCAGAATATAGGAGGTACAAATCTGAGAACTACGGAATAAGTAACCTACAACTGCCTGTCGACTGAGATGCTGAAAGTTGGTCTTTGGAGAGATGAGAGGATAGAAATGTACCAAAAGCATTAGAGACTAGGGACCATTAAAGCTCTTAGAGTTTATCTGTCCCTGGTTCCGGAGTCTTCCCCCACACTACTATATCTCTGCTACTGGGTTTTAACACACATTCCTAAATTCTGAAAAAAAAAATCTCTTTGGTTCGGAAGCAAGTTTTAGATGATTTCTGTTGCTGGTAACCCTAAAATTTTCAGACACATGCCCTAATCAGAAATTAAAGATGAAGAAGACATTGACAATTTTGTAAGATACAAAAATTTCACGTCTCAAGATTATCTCATTAATACACACCATAATTTCCAACCTGTGTCATGACTGTTCCCACTCTCAGATCATCTACTGATAATGAGCACTTTATTGATATCTTTGATAACTTTCAATTTTTCTGTGTTAAGTTGTCATTGGGAATTGATTTCTCATTTCCCAGAACACCTGACATGAAGCTGTTTTCAGAAAATAAATATGAACAAAATAGAGAGCATCACTTCCAGGTTAGGACCTATATGCAACTAGTGGAGATTTTCTGTTGCATTTTTCCTATCTGCTTTCCTACATGCAGAGGACCCACTGGAAGTGGAGGCAGGAAGAACCACAAATTATACATGCCACATGGAAGACTGCCTACTAGACCAGGAATATGTGCATTTGGCCAATACCTGAGAAGTATACTACTATCATATGAAATATATATGAAATGTGGGAATGAATCTGTAGACCCCACAGAGACTAGAATGCTGCCAGTCCACAATAAACTTTTGTTGATTAAGTATACAAATCCATTGAACTAAAACTAAATATCTATGTAGTTGTCTTAGAGAAGTGAATATGTGTCAATCCATAATAGAAGGAATTACATTGTTCTTTACCCCCAAGTCATTATAGAATGACCCTTATTTAAGATTGTTACTGGGAGATATGTGGTGATAAAGCAACTCTAGAAAAATATTATTTGAGGGGAAAGAGAAGTGCCCATGTCACAACTTTCCTGCAACTGTGCTTTAGAAATTGAGATTTAGTTAAGATTTTGCCCCATAAAATACCGATTGTTGGGTTTTAAGACCTGGCTGTGTCTTTTAGCCATATATTTAAAATGTAGTTTTCTGCTTTAATTAAAAAATGACCATAAAAATTGATATTAATTTTTGGTGTAAAGGAAATATAGGTCTAAAGAATAGAGTCACTGCCTGGATGGTCTGTTGTATCCGTGGGAGTGTGCCACCTAACAGGGACTTGAGGGTTTGATAGTTCTGGTATTCATCATTAGGATGGCTTTTTCATTGAGGGAGAAAAAAGGTAAGCTTTGAAGGTGGGAGAATGATGACGGCAAACTTGAATTCTAGGTAATCATTTCTCAATACGGTTTACTTTAGAGCCTTCAAAATAAAAACTCTATCATAAACTTGTAAAAGACCAAACTCTCTTCAGATGCATTTCTACCCTTTAACCTAAAGGAACCTTTTCCATAGGCCTTCAAATTGGGACATTTCAAAACATGCTCAGATATACATTTGGAATGCAGCCTTTTACATTAAATGGTATATAATGACAATATAAACTCACTGAAAAAATAAAAAATATTCCTAAAACCTGACTAGAAATTTTCATTCACTCTTAAGACAACTCCATAGTCAATTTTTAAGACCATTTCAATGCAATTTAAGTTTCTATTATAAAATTATTATCCTTTATGGTATTTTGTGACATTTCAGTTAACTGAGGTTAAAATTTTAAAAATAGATCATTGCATTTTTATATTATATTTAGGGTTTTCATGACAGATTTTTTTTTGTTATTTCTGTGGGTAAATTGGAAAAGGAACTATTTTATTTTCAAAGATTTCATTTATTTGAGAAAGAGCATGTGTGCATACACGAGAGAGAGAAAGAGCTAGCACAGGAGCAGAGAGGGGCAGAGGAAGAGCAGCCTCCCTGCTGAGCAGGGAGCCCAACACAGGATTGGAGTCCAACATTGGACTTGGACTGGATCTCAGGACCCCAAGATCATAACCTGAGCTGAAGGCAGACACTTAACCAACTGAGCCACCCCGGTGCCCCAGAAAAGAAACCATTTTAGTTATTTTAGGTAAATCACGCCGGTGAAAGCAGGAAGAGAACTGGTGGTTTTTACACTCATTGGTGTAAGCCTTTTTATTATCTGTGGCCATAACCAGAAATAAAAATTTCTTATATAGAAATCAAAAGATCAAAAATTAAAATGGTAGCATGAAGTAGTCTAGGAGAGGGAAATAACAAAATACACCAAATAAATTAAAAAAAAATCAGTATCTACCAAATACATCAATTGAATTCTGACCAAGTGATTTAATGGTTAAAAAGTTTTATACTTTGAAAAAAGAACACATCAAATCAACAAGATGGTTGAGTAAATGTATTTTCAGTTAGATATATAGTGCAGGCTATACACTGTTATGGTGGAAGTGTTTTTCCATGTACTCTTTTAATTTCCTTGTCTTCACCAAGTATTGGGAACTGATGTCCATATCATTATTTCCTCCTCATCAATAAATTATAACCTCTTACATGCATGTTCTTCGTTTGGAAAAATAAAAGTTAAAAAAAAAAACTGGGTTTACATACACTCCCTCACAGCTCTATCATTTCTGGAAAATAGTGATGGTTTGGATCTTGACATAGAAGCCATTTAAGTACTTTGGAAAGAGTAAGTCATAAGATAATGAATATTAAGATTATTGCATTAGTTCTGTGATGGTCTACCTTTCTGAAAATAGTCAAGGAATTTAGTCTCTCTAAATCTCAGGCTTTACCATCTTAAAATGGAGTATTTTTTTAAATGCATCTTCAGGGTTATCATAAAACTAAAAAGAGATAATGTTACATAAAAGCCTTTTGGACATTTTTTTTAACTTATTATGTCTTGAGGTTGCAGTGGATATACTTTTCATTTTCCTTCCTTCATAAAGATGTCTCAGGAGTCTAGAAAAAGAAGAAAAATAAAGATCAAGGGGCTCACACCCCCCTTAAGAAATCACCTATTCACCAGAAGAGGGGAAAATACCTCCTAGCACATGACATGCTGAAAAGCTCTCTTTAAAAGCTCTATTTAGAATACCATCTGGTCCCAACATGCTTCATAAAACAAGGAGAGTATCATAGGGCTTGGCACATCTACAACTCTCTTCCTGAGTGAAGGAATGTTTGCCATAATACCCACTAATGGATGAACAGCAAAACACAAAACAATGAACAGCAAGTGGGACCCCATCCATTAGGCAATACCACCTAAATATAACTAGCAATCAAAGACTAAGCATGCTTATGATAATCTGTAGGCAGACAACATTCCAAGGACTCACTGATGGGGTCTAGTATAATAGACTAAAAGAAAAGCAGCAGTACTCGAAGAGTGAACAGATTGCTGGGCTGAACCACCGAAAGGGAGAGCCAAAAGCATAATGCCAAAAATTCTTGGAACAGTCAGAAATGTTGTGCACCTGAGTTAACACAGAGAGGATGCCAACATGCCAAGTATACTTTTTAAAACTGGAGTGACATTTCCGTTAGTAATAATAAAACCATCACGTATAATTAGTTATCCTAAGGAATCATGTTAGCTTAATCCTGTCTTTAAGGAGATATGTTGTCCTAGAAAATGTATTACCCATCTAACCAGTATTGGTATTTGTCTCACAACTCAAAACCCTCCAAGTGGACAAAGACCATATTATCCAGAATCGTCAGACTGCTTTTCTCTTTGTATATATGTTGCTCTTCTCATTTTGTTCCTTCTTGTCATCACCTTTACAAAATGAAATTTCACTCTTTGATGACTAGAAATAAAGATCGTTGGATCCCCTGAATCCTTACAGAAAATCATCTGTATTTCCACTCACTGACATACACAGGGCTAACCATATGCGGAAGCACATGGACACGGGGGCACACATACACACAGGAGATCTCAGACAGTCTAGAAAAAAAAAGTCTTATGGTCTAAGATTATTGTGAACCTTCAGGGAAAGGTGGCTAGTTTTTAACTCATTGGTGGTAGAATCATTTGTTTTCCAAAGACAGTACTCTTGATCCATTCTGTAATTATAAGCCCCTGAAGGGATATAATGAGAATTGGAATATTTGGTGGAATACCCAGTAGATGAAGCAGTCAGGGCAAACATAGGAACAGGAAGAATGTAGTAATGAGAAATATCTTCACGTACAGCAAAAATCACATAGCAAAATTTGCAAGTAAAATGGAATGCAGAGATTGACTTTTTTTTTTTTTTTGAACACACACAAGTGAACAAAAGAATACAAACTATCAGAGAGCTGAAATGTCAGACAGCTACCTCATTGGACTGGGTAAGAAATTTTCTCTAACAACTATGGCAAGTCATTTCTTCACTGACTTGGAGAGGGCAAGGAGAAGATATATATATATTTAAGTGATGTTAACTACAAAAATAAATGATGGATATCTGTAGTCCATTAAATGATCTTAGGGATTTTACTAACATCTCATTTAACTCCACCCCATTTTCTTCCTTTTTTAAAAATCCCCTCCTCCCAAGTTTACTTTACAGATACTCACCCAAGGAAAAAGGTAATTAAGGGACAGGTTTTTCTTTGGATATGATAAGGACATTCTGGCTAAAGGTAGAGCCAAGCCACAATGACAAATAATCTCTAAAACTTGGTGACTCCATACCTGTAATGTTTACTTCTTATTTACACAAATTTGGCTACAGTTCTGGACCACCTCATGACAGCCGTCCCCATGCAGCAATTATGTGATTCAGACTGCTTCCACTTTTTGGACCCACTGTCTTAATAATTTGTTGCCTCCACAACTGCCACTGCCGGGGAAGAGACAGGAAAACTGCTTGAGTTCTTCACCACTTCAGCCAAGAAGAGACAAACGTTAGATCTGCACACGTTTGATAGCTCTGAGTTAGTCATAAGGCCTCGTCCATCTGCTGGGGGAGCTGAGAAGTGTTACCTGTGTGTGCATAGAAAAGGAGGAAAACCAGATACTGGAGGACCTTTAAAATGGTTATGACATCACAGCTGCATTTTTAAGACAGTAAGATGGTTTATTAAAAAAAAAAAAAAAAAAGTAACCGTAAAGAAGAACTGAACAAAGACAAAGTAAACGGAAGAACTTTGCTGTTTTCCTGTAACTTAGGGACCCAGGGAAAAGTACAGACTTGTTTGAAGGGCAATGTGGTTAAATTCACAAAGGATGGCCAGAAAATACAACCTGGGAAAGTACTTTCTACATGTAATAAATGCTGTATAATGACAAAAAACATAGAAAAGCAGCTCAAAAAATGTTCATTTCTTTAAAAGATAAAAAATTTAAAAAATTAAAAAAAGCATTTCTTACTTACCAAATCCCTAAGAACATTCTCTGTTCTCCTCTTCTAAATTTTCTAGCCACTTTTATAAATGTCACCTGGGCAAAGGCACTCATTCTATATCATTTCTAAAATGGCTTCCATACGGTTTATCTTTTGTTTACTTGCATTCCAAAGTTAATGAAGTAATATTATGAACAAAATTATTTTTTGTTCATTTTGGGATTTATGTAAGCAATGGTGTTTTTATTTCCTTTTATATGAACTTAAATATACTATTCCAATATGATTTGCATATTTCTTATAAGGACAAGTCAAAAAATACAAACCATGAGTTAATCAGTACATTCTTCATCCTTACACTTTGTGCATATACAGTACAATAAACATCTTTATTGAAATAACTCTATTTTTGGACAGTTAATGTGCTAAAATAAAAGTAGACAGAAATTTAAGTGACTATTCCAAAGTTAAGCATTATATCACTTAAATTATTATGAATGAATAGATTCTAATATAAATATGACAAATATAATGTATTAATGTTTTTGGAAGATTGCTTAAATTATTTCATAAAATTCATCAAAAAAACTTAACAATCCTACAACAATCTCATTAATGCAGTTCACAGTACTGGTCTTTTCCTACTTCTGGAAAACTATTCCCTTTTCTTCTGTGCTACACCTTTTCCTGTTTCATCTCCTAATCCCTCAGATCTTTTTCTTCTTGGTTTCCTTTGTGAACTTCTTTCTTCACCCTCCTATTATATATTAGTGATTTCCATAACTCTAATTTCCATTCATTCAGTTTGGTTTTTAATCTACCTTTGTCTTCTGGTTGAGCTGTCATATTTTTAACCAAGACTATGTGCTAGTAATGTCTATATCTATACATGATATGTAACTCTATTCTGGCATCTGGATTTCATATTTTCCTATAAAAGTACCTGATAGACATAGATCTCTGTATTTTCTCCAGATGCCTCCTGATCAATAAGTTCACCTCATCTTAACCATCAGGATTATACATCTTGAATCTCATTTCACATATTGGCACCATCATTCACAATGTTGTGCAAAATAGAAAAGTCGTCCTGGATAGCTATTTTTCATTTAGATTACCAATCCCTTCAATCAAGGCCTTGTAATTTTACTTCTAAAACATTTATCAAATCTAATATGTCTTCCCTATCCAGAGTAAGAAGACTTTAGTTCTGGTCCTCAATCTTATCTTGCCAAATTACCCCAAAACCTCCTCACTGGAATTCCCAACTCCAGAATTTCCTCTCTCAAATATATCCTTTGATTATTCTATTACCTCTGCCTTGAATATCCTTTTATTGATTCTTTCCCAATTCTTTTCATTGATTACGACTCTTTGATTAAGATTCAGCTCAGGTGTCATTCTCAGGGAAAATTTCCTGAATCACCTTTGTGTGCTCATAGGAAATCCCAAGCATGTCATCTCTATTTATTTGTTCTACTTTCACGATACTTACCTTCTCATATTTAACATTTTCTTTGTATATATCTCTCTTTTCTGGTGGATTGCTAGCTCCTTGAAGACAGAAATCCTTAGAGTACGAGTGCTAGAACAATGTCATTCCTAATCTAGGAATTCAGAAAGTGTTACTTGAACTGAAATACCTTATCATTGACAGCCCATCTATTTCTGCTTCACCTCATTGACTTCCTACACATAAATCCTTAGGAATCCTAATTCCTTTTCTAGGCATTTCATTAGCAATTTTTCACTTGTGTTTTAAGGGGGAAAAATGCACTAGAACTCCATAGAAGACAGAAATTTATCTGGTGGTAGCCATACCTCCAATTCCATTAACTTCAGTTAGCCCATAGGTAAAAATGAGGCAGCGAGTAAAGGTAATAGTAGGTATAGAGGTAATGAAGAAATTAGAATGAAATCCATTCTCATTAATGGCAGAGAGATCCAAGTCTATAGTCTTTAATTTTATAATGTGTTTTGCCACACATATATTTACTTTGATATTTTTTCTGGCTATAAATTTTACCCTTCTCCTAAAAAATTAAAAATCCTTTGAAAATTCTGCCCCCATGTCAACCAGTTTCTATTATGTCCATTTTCTAGTCTTTTCATAACTATTAGCAGTTGCCAGTTTTCATTTTTCTGTATAAGGATATCAAAATACATGAGATACAGTAAAAAAAAAAAAAAGGTTCAGGTATTTTTCATTCCTCTTGGCCCTGTGTCCAGGTTTTGTCTGCCTATTTTCACTCAAGAAACTATTGGTAGCTCTTCCTTTCTTTTAAGATAGTGATTAAAGAATCCTGTTTTCTTTGTAGATGTCTTATTTAGTAACTTATACCTCAATGGTAATTATATCCATAGCTCATCAGAGCACTCCATCCCAACACTAGGCTAATATACAAACCAGCTATAGTGAACTACATATCTTAGTATTTGTTTAGCAAAGAGTGTAAGACTGGATAATAAATTCTTCAGGATAATGATTTTATTTATAACATATTGATAAATATATTCAGTCAATTGATATTTTCTCTGTAGATACGAGAATTTACACCTTCCACAGATTCAAAACTGATCCAAAGCATACAACAGCACATTTCTTTTACAAAGAAGAGAAATATTTTCTGAGAAAAGATGTTTTGTTTGAGAGTAATAAGAAATATTTATAAGATGACATCTTTCTCATGAAAATCTAAGAATAATATTTAGAAATGTTCTATATAAGTTTCTTCTAGATAGCATACTCAAATAATATTAGCACTGCTCAGACATCACAATACTGTGTGTTCAGGTTTTATTTTATGAAGGGAGCTAACAGATGGAGCCGCCACTCTGTCCTAACAGAGAATTTCATAATTTCACAGTGTAGCCAGAAAATGTAGCCTGGAAAGATGCCTTTCTATACTCCCACTCAATGGTAGTTGTAAAATGTCAAAGTAAAAAAAAAAAAAAAAAAGGCAACTCAAAAATGTTAAGCTCTTCAAGCCCCATTTACCAACCACTGGCATCATTGTGTTGCTTGCTCTCCTCTTTGACTTTCATTATCCTCACTTACAAATGTTTACCTGCACAAGCCAGAGATTAAATGTTTCCAAAATGTCTTCTTTGCAGAGTCTCTCCTGTTTGTTTTCACTCCAACATTGGTTAATGAATGATTTAATAAAAATATTCTGCTTTTCTTTTGACTTGATGTAAGTGGTCATTTCTTTAATGAATTCAGTTTTTTAAGTTTTTTAATTAAGATTATTTGTATGGAGAGACTGGGAAGATGGCAGAGTAGGAGGATGCTAAGCTCACTCCATCCCACAGGTACAACTAGATAACCCAGCAGTGTAAATAACTCAGAAAATGACTGGGAGACTGGTAAAAGAAACTCCACAACTAAAGGTAGAGAAGAGGCCGCATCAAAGAAGGATAAAAGGGCAGAAATGTGATAGGAAGCTAACTGGACCACCAGGACCTCCAGAAGGGTGGGAACCATAGGCATGGAGGAGGGAGAGAAACAGACTATCACACAGGGACACTGATGCGGAGGGGAAGAAAAGTCCTCAGAGTATTTGTGTTGGAAAACTAGAGAGGCTGAATTGTGAATTTCATTGTTACAATCAGTGGGACTTAAAGCTTGGAATTTTAAAAATCAGTGGACTCAATTCTAGGAGAGCCCAGAGGATGATAGGAAACCAAGTCCCTGCCCTTAAAGAGACAACACAAAAAACAACCTTCAAAGATACAGCATAGAAGGATCAGTGTGAAAAATGTCTGGAGCATATAGGAGAGTTATTTACTAATCTCAGAGCTTGTCCAGAGGGATAGAGTGTGCCAAGGGAGCTGGTAGGCACACTGTGTCCTTTTCTCAGACCTCATCATAACACAAACCTAACTTACACCAAGTCCTGCCCCTACTCCTACATGCACACATAATGGGCTTCCACAGATGCACTCTTTCCAGTCAGGCCTGCCTCAGTTCCTTTGGTGCAGATCCCCTCCCCTAGAAGAACAGTGCTAACCTTGCTAACACTGCATCTCCCAACCTGTCTGCTTTCCAAGGCCTTGGTCCTGGCAACAACAGGCCCCCTCCTTCAGAAGACCAGCTTGCACCTTGTTAAAATTCCACACCCTCACCGAAGCATGCTGTCCAGTGGCCTTGGTGACAGTCTCATTTTACAAGAAGACTGGAAGGAATCTTGTTAAAACTACAACCCCACCCAGGCCAGCAGGCCTAGCAGCTGTGGCACATTCCCTTTTGTTGGTGAGCAAACATGGCATGCCCTCCCCACTCCAATAAGATCTTGACCAGAACACATTCAAACAAGGGCTATAAGCCTGGCAATGCGTAAGCAGCTCCAACAGGGGCCAGCACCACTCCAAAGTGATTCCTGCCCTAGAGAAAGAGGAAGATAACCACGTACATCAATCCGAAGATGGCCCCAGCAGTAGTCTGGAGGCAGACATTTGGTCAGGTTGCAGGCCATGCCCACCAACAGAAATCTCTGGGGAGACAACCCAGAGAAAGCACCCAAAGTTTGGTGTAGTGGATTTCTGGCAAATGGCTGGTCTGATTAAACTCAGGCCCAAGGCAGCCCTAGACTCATCCACTAACACCAAAAGGATCAGATACGGCCCACAACAGGGAAAGCAAGCAGACAACTAGGCTGAAGGAAAAAGTGGCCAAGAGGCAATGGCAGGGTGCACACAATACACATAGGAGACCCCTGAAGTACCAGGTTCTGGTGGACAGGGGACACAGTTCTGTAGGGCAACTGCAGTACTTACTCTTCATAAGTCCATTACTTTAAAAAGCAGGAGATGTAGTTGACCTTCCTAACACAAAAAAAGCATTAGACAAAATGAGGAGACAGAGAACTATGTCCCAAATGAAAGAACAGGACAAACCACAGCAAGAGACCTAAGCAAAACAGATATAAGTAAAATGCCTGATAGAGAATTTAAAGTAATGATCACAAAGATACCCGCTGGACTTCAAAAAAGACTGGAAGACATCAGTGAGACCATTAACAAAGAGAAAAAAGAACTAAGTAGAGATGAAGAACACAGGAAATGAATTTAAAAATACACTAGATGGAATAAATAGCAAGCTAGAGAAAGCAGAACTACAAAAAGTGACCTGGAGGACAGAGTAATGGAAAGTAAACAAGCTGAGCAGGTTAAAGAAAAAAAAAATATGCAAAATGAGAATAGCCTTGGGGAACTAAGCAACTCCATCAAGCATAATAACATTTACATTTATATAGATACAAGAGGAAAAAGAAGAAGAAATAGAGAGAAAAAAGGGAGAGAGAGGAAGGGAGGCGGGGGTGGGACAGAAAATTTATTGAAGAACTAGTAGCTGAAAATTTCCCAAATCTGAGGAAGGAGACAGATATCCGGATCCAGGCAGCACAGAGATCCCCAACAAAGTCAAGACAAGTATGTCCACACCAAGACACACAGTAATGAAAATGACAAAAAGTAGTGGTAAAGAGAGAATTCTAAAAGCAGCAAGACAGAAGAAGACAATTACATAAGGCTATCAGTGGAATTTTTCAGCAGGAACTTTGCAGGCCAGAAGAGAGTGGCAGGATATAATCAAAGTGCTGAAAAGAAAAAATCTGAGGCCAAGAACACTCTAGCCAGCAATGTTTTCATTCAGAAGAGAAAGAGAGACACAGTTTCTCAAACAAACAAAAGGTAAAGGAGTTGAGGACCACTCACCCAGCCCTACAAGAAATGTTAAAAGGGACTTTGATGGAAACAAAGACCACAAGTTAAGAGTAAGAAAAGTAGGAAACACAAAATTAGTAAAAAAAAAAAAAAAAAAGTGTATCTGTGAAAATCAAGGGATTCACAAATAAAAGTATGTAAATTACAATACCATATACCTAAAATATGAGGGGTAGAAGAGTAAAGAATGGGTTCAAACTTAAGCGACCATCAACTCAGTATAGACTGTGAGATGCATCACATATTATATATAAACCTAATGGTAACCACAAACCAAAAACCAATAATAGACATGTAAAAAGTAAAGAGAAAGGAATCAAGCATATATCCCTAATGAAAGCCAGCAAACCATGAGATAAGAGAGCAAAAGATTAGAAAAACTACAAAAGTAACCAAAACAAGTAACAAATGGCAATAAATACATACCTTTCAATAATTACCTTGAAGGTAAATGAACTAAACAATCAAAATACATAGGGTGATCGAACAGATTTAAAAAAAAATAATAACCCATTGATATGCTGCCTACAAGAGTCTCATTTCAGACCTAAAGACATATGTAGACTGAAAGTGAGGGGATGGAGAAACATTTATCATGCAAATGGATGTGAAAAGAAAGCTGGGGTAACACTTACTGGACAAAATAGACTATTAAAAGAAAGAAAACAGGAGACAAAGGACACTACATAATAATAAAAAGAACAATCCAACAGGAAGACAAAACAAATGTAAATATTTATGGACCCAACATGGGAGCACCCAAATACATAAAACAGCTAGTAACAAATATAAAAACCAATATTAATACAATAATAGGGAACTTTAACACCTACTTACCTCAATAGACAGATCATCAAAACAGAAAATCAACAAGGAAACAGTGACTTTGAATGATACACTGAACCAGATGACTCAACAGACATATTCAGAACATTTCATCCTAAAACAGCACAATACACATTCAAGTGCACATGGAACATTCTCTAGAAGAGATCACATATTAGGCCATCAAAAAGGCCTCCACAAATTCAAAAAGATCAAAGTCATACCATGCATCTTTTCTGACCACAACACTATGAAACCAGAAATCAACTACAACAAAAAATATAGAAAGACCACAAGTATATAGAGGTTAGATAACATGCTACTAAACAATGAATGAATTGACCGAGAAATCAAAGAAAAAATAAAAATTACATGAAGAGAAATGAAAATGAAAATACAACAGTTCAAAACCTTTGGGATACAGCAAAAGTTGTTCTGAGAGAGAAGTTTATAGCAATGCAGGTCTACCTCAAGAAGAAAAATCACAAGTAAAAAACCTAATCTTACACCTAATAGAGCTACACAAAAACAAAACCAAAACCAAAACCAAAAAACAAAAAAGAAAAACCAGAACCAGCAGAAGGAAATAATAAATTAGAGCAGAAATAAATGATACAAAAACAGATAAGCAAAAAGAACAGATCAATGAAATCAGGAACTGGTTCTTTGAAAATATCAACAAAACTGATAAAACTTTAGCCAGATTTGTAAAGAGAGAGACATACAGAGAGAACTCAAATAACATAATCAGAAATTAAAAAGAAAAAATAACAACCAAAAACACAGAAATACAAAGGATTATAAAAGAATATTATGAAAAATTATATGCCAACAAATTGGACAATCTAGAAGAAAAAGACAAATTCCTAGAAACACACAACTACCAAAACTGAAGCAGGAAGAAATAGAAAATTGAACAAACTACCAGCAATAAAATTGAATTAGTAATCAAAAAACTTCCAACAAACAAAAGCTTAGGACCAAATGGCTTCACAGCTGAATTCTACCAAATAATTAAAGAGTTAATACCTATTCTCCTTACTTTTTCAAAAAGTAGAAAAGAAAGGAATACTTCCAAATTCATTCTATGAGGCCAACCTTACCCTGAAACCAAAACCCAATAAAGACACTACAAAAAAAAAAAAAAAAGAGAGAACTACAAGCCAATGTATCTGGTGAACATAGATGCAAAAATCCTCAACAAAATATTAGCAAACCAAATCCAACAATACATTTTAAAAAAATCATTCACTACAGTCAAGTGATATTTATTCCTGGGATGCAAAGGTGATTCAATATTTGCAAATCAATCAACAAGATATCACATCAATAAAAAAAATAAACACCATATGATCATTACAATAGGTGCAGAAAAAGCATTTGGCAAAGTACCACATCCATTCACATTAAAAATCCTTAGCCAAGTAGGGTTAGAGGGAACATACCTCAACATATTAAAGGTCTTATATGAAAAACCCACAGCCAATGTCATACTCAGTGGGGAAAAAATGAGAGCTTTCCCCCCAAGGTCAGGAACAAGATAAGAATATCTTCTCTCACTGGGGCACCTGTGTGATTCAGTTGGTTAAGTGACTGCTTTCAGCTTAGGTCATGATCCCAGAGTCTGAGGACGAAGTCCCTACTCAGCGGGGAGTCTGCTTCTACCTCTGACCCTCTCCCCTATCATGCTTGCTCTCTCTTTCTCTCAAATAAATAAACAAAATTTTTTTTAAAAAGTTAAAAAAAAGAAAAAGAGTTATCTGTTCTCACCACTTTTATTCAACATAGAATTAGAAATCCTAGCCACAGGACAAAAGAAATAAAAGGCACCCAAACCAGTAAGGAAGAAGTAAAATTTACCTATTTCCAGATGACATAGTACCATATATAGAAAACCCTAAGGACTCTAACAAAATACTACTAGAATTGATAAATGAATTCAATAATATCCTAGGATACAAAATTAATGTACAAATCCATCGCATTTCTATACACAAATAACGAAGCAGCAGAAAGAGAAATTAAGAAAACAATCCCACTTACAATTGCACAAAATAGTAAAATACCGAGGTATAAACATAACTAAAAAGGTGAAAGATCTGTATTCTAAAAACCATAAAATCCTGATGAAAAATTTGAAGAGGACACAAACAAATGAAAAGACATTCCACGCTCAAGGATTGGAAGAATACTGTTAAAATGTCTATACTACCCCAAACTATCTACACATTTAATGCAATCCCTATCAAAATGCCAACAGCATTTTTCAAAGAACTAGAACAAGCTATCCTAAAATTTGTATGGAACCACAAAAGACCCCAAATAGCCAGAGCAAACTTGAAAAAGAAAAACAAAACAGAGGAAATGCAATTCCAGACTTCATGTTAGGAATCAAAACATTATGATATTGGCACAAAAATAGACATACAGATTAATGGAATAGAATAGAAAGCTCAGAAATAAACCCACAATTATATGGTTGATCAATCTTTGACAAAACATGAAAGAATATGCAATGGGAAACAAGATAGTCTTTTCAACAAATGGTGTTGGGAAAACTGGACAGCAAGTAAAAGAATGAAACTAAATCACTTTCTTTTCATCATATAAAAAAAAACCAAAAATGGATTAAAGACCTAAAAGTGAGACCTGAAACCATAAAAATCCTAGAAGAGAACAAAGGCAGTGACTTCTTTGATATTGGCTATAGCAACTTCATTCTACATATGTTGAGGCAAGGGAAACAAAAGCAAAACTAAACTATTGGGACTTCATCAAAATAAAAAGCTCTGTAAAGCAAAGGAAACAATCAACAAGACAAAAAGGCAACCTATGGAATGGAACAAGATATTTGCAAATGACCTATCTGATAAAGGGTTAGGTTCCAAAATATATAAAGGACTTCTACAACTCAACACCAAACCCACAAATAATCCAATAAAAAAAATGGGCAGAAGACATGAACAGACATTTCTCCAGAGAAGACATCCAGATGGCCAACAGACACACGAAAACATGCTCAACATCACTCGTCATCAAATAAATGCAAATCAAAACCATAATGCGTATCACCTCATGCCTGTCAGAATGACTAAAATCAAAAACACAAGAAAGTGTTGGCAAGAATGTGGAAAAAGGAACCCTCTTGCACTGTTGGCGAGAATGCAAACTGGCGCAGCCCTGTGGATAACAGTATTGGAGGTTCCTCAACAGTTAAAAACAGAGCTAACCTATAATCTAGAATCACACTACTGGGTATTTACCCAAAGAATATGAAAACATGAATTCAAAGGAATAAATGCACCCCTATATTTATTACACATTTACAATAGCCAAATTATGGAAGCAGCCCAAGTGTCCATCAATAGATAAATGTATAAAGAGGTGGTATATATGTGTATGTATATGTGCATAAACATACACCTATATGATGGAATATTATTCAGTCATAAAAAAGAATAAAATCTAGCCATTTGCATGGATAGAGCTAGAGAGAATAATGCTAAGTAAAATAAGCTAGTCAGAGAAAGACAAATACCACATGATTTCACTCATAATGTGGAATTTAAGAAACAAATGAACAAAGGAAAAGAGAAAGAGAAAAAAAAAAATAGACTCTTAACTTTAGAGAACAAACTGATGGTTACCAGAGTGGAGTTGGGTGGGGGTTATGTGAAATAGGTGAAGGGGTAAGAGTATACTTATCTTGATGAGCACTGAATAATAAATGCAACTGCTGAAATACTATATTGTACACCTGGGACTAATATAAGACTGTATGTTAACTACACTGGAGTTAAAATTTAAAAATTAATTTGTTAATTTAAAATAAATTAATTTAATTTAATCTAAAATAAAACAAAAATAATATTGTATGAATTTCATAAGCATGTAAACATAGAAATATAAACCTTAAGTTAATTACTACATATTTTCCACTTTGTGGAAATACAGTACAATAAACACATTCACTGAAATCTTGCCATGTTTAGGAATTCATACATACAAAATTATAGAGCTAATTATCGGTAACTATTACCAAGGGAACAGTATAGCATTTAAAGCATTATATGTACTATATATAAAAACACATATATCAGTATCTTTTTTTTCTTAGAGAGAGAGAACTAGCATGGGAGAGAAGCAGAAGGAGTGGGAAAGACAGAATCTTAAACATGCTTCGCACACAGTACGGAGCCCAATGCAGAGCTCGATCTCACAACCCTGATATCCACCACTTGAGCCAAAATCAAGAGTCAGACACTTAAATGACTCAGCTACACAGGACCGCTGTCAATATCTTTATAAATAGTAAAAATGAGGGCGCCTGCATGGCTCAGTTGGTTGAACGACTGCCTTCGGCTCAGGTCATGATCCCGAGCTTCCAGGATCGAGTCCCACATCGGGCTCCCAGTTCCTTGGAGAGTCCATTTCTCCCTCTGACCTTCTCCTCTCTCATGCTCTCTCTCACTCATTCTCTCTCAAATAAATAAATAAAATCTTTTTTTAAAAAAAGTAAAAATGAATATTTCCCTTAAAAATATTGAAAGGACTAATTGGATTGCTAAATAAATGTATGATATATCATCAATAAATGTGTGCTTTCATTTCAATACAGTATTTTTTGCAGTAAGATAAAGCCAATACATTATTTTGTAGATGCATTCACAAAATCCTTAATGAAGTGTTCAAAAGTTAGATATAAAATAAAATGTGATAAAAATAAGAGTTAAAACCATAAACCTGCTTTTTTATTACAGAAATGACCACAAGTAACAATTGAAACTATAAAGTACTTTAATAACAGAAATTTCCTACTGTCTCACTGAGTAACATTCTAAAATAAGCATTTTAGGGTTAAGTCAGCTCTGCTCCCTCAGCCTCCTTTAAGTTCAAGTTTCCTCACACCTAAGGTGTGGCCTGGTTTCTGTGACCCAAGATGGTAGTTTCTGAATTCCTCAAAGCAAGATAGAACAAGGGAAAAAAAACTAATAACAGAAATGTTATCTTAAACTGGGTGTCCATGAGCTCAGATATAAGTTAGTGCTTCTACTATGAGGGAAAAATAAAAGGATACTGGACATAACTTTTAAATTCATAGTAACAGACTTTACCATCAGACAATATTTAATATTTCATGTTTCAGAACCTATTAAACTAACAAATTTTTTTCAAAATAAAAATTAAGCAGTTTTTTCACTATGAATTTTTTGAAGTACACAATTTTATCCTATGGGGCAAATACCGTGTTGTTCATTATTTGGTAAATTTATTGCCATATATATATTAAGAAAACTAATAAATAATCAAACTGAATGTTAATTAATGTTGCTGTCATTATTATAACATCTTGGGAGAGATGCCTTTGGGGAAACATGAGAATTATATCAAGTTGTGCCCTACTTTTATGAAGTTAAATAAAAGTGTTGCAGGAGAATAAATTCTTTATGTTCCACAGGGCTTCGTGCAGTGGGATCAGCAAGAGACTGCCTCATAGTCATTGGGGGAATATCTCAGCTTTATTTACTGTGAGTTCTGTGCAATGTGAGTTTCACTGTTCATTTTTACGTTTTTGGCGACAGTTATGGTTAAAAGAAAAATGAGGATTTTCATCAATTTCACAATAATAGTATCCCTCATTTTTCATGATTAAATTTGTTGTACATTTACAGCCACTGTTCAGGAACTATTTATATTCATTTCACAGAGAGGAACCAGAGGCTCAGATCTGTTAAATCATCTATGTAATAAATTGTGAAATCTAATTTGATATCATGAACTGATGGGCTCTAGTGATAATTTTGCCAGGTTGCTGCTTCCAGAAGACATGAGGTTCTTTCACACTTTCGGTAGATCTCATCCACACTAGAGCCAGTGTAAATTTTAACTCCAAAGAATATTTTAACAACCTGTCTTATCTAACTCAGTGCTTGTGTAATAAGGATTTTGAAATATATTAATGTATTTTCCCATTCACATTTTTAACAGTTTTACTGAGATATAATTGATAGACAAAGAACTATATTACTTAATGTGTACAATTTGATGAGTTTGGATATAAGCAAACACCTGTGATACATCACCATAATTAAGATAATGGATGTACCCAACACCTCCCAAAGTTTCCTTGTGTACCTCTGAATTTTGTTTTGTTTTTTTGTGGCAAAGACATTTAACCTAAGACCTATTCTCTTAAATTGTGAAGTTCATGATACCACATTGTTAACTATAGGCACAACATTGTATGGTAGATCTCTAGAACTTAACTCACTTAGAAACTTTACATTCACTTAACAATAAATCTCCATTCTTATCGCCACAACTGGTCCCTGGCAACCACTACTGAATTCTCCGGTTCTATAAGTTTGATTATTTTAGATATCTCATATAAATTGATCATGTAGCATTTGTTCTTCTGTGACTGGCTTATTCCACTTAGCATAATGTCCTCCAGGTTCATCCATATTTTCACATATGGCAGGATTTCCCTCTTTTTAAAAGCTGAATAATCTTCCATCATTCATATATGCCACATTTTCTTTATCCATTCATCTATCAATGGACACTTGGTTTATTTCTATATCTTTATGTGCCAACAAACTGAATAAACTGCAAGAAATGGATAAATTCCTAGATAAATACAACCTACTAAGACTAAGTCATGAAGAAATAGAAAATCTGAACAGACCATAGATTACTAGTAAGGAGATTGCATCAGTAATCAAAAACATCCCCCCAAAATAAAAGTCCAGGACCAGATTACTTCACTATAGAATTCTACCAAATCTTTAAACAATTAATGTCAATCTTTCTCAAATTCTTCCAAAAAATTGAAGAGGATGGAACATTTCCAACTCATTTCATGAGACCAGTATTACATTGAAATCAAAGCCAGACAAAGAAAAGAGAATTATAGACCAATATTCTTGCTAAGCATAGATATAAAAATCCCCCCCCCAAAATACTAGCAAACTAAATTCAACAGCACACTTAAATATTATACACCATGACCAAGTGAGACTTATCCCTGGACACAAGGATGGTTCAACATATACAAATCAATAAATGTGATGCATCACATTAATAAAATGAAGGATAAAAATTACATGATCATCTCAACACATGTAAGAAAAACATTTAACAAAACTCAAAACCCTTTTATGATAAAAACAGTCAACAAACTAAGTATAGAAGTAATGTACCCCAACATAATATAGGTCACATAAGTCCACAGCTAGCATCAAAAATTGAAAGCTTTTCTCCTAAGATCAAAAACAAGAAAAGATGCCCATTCTCACCACTTCTATTCAGCATGGTACGTGCACACTGAAAATTACAAAACATTGATGAAAGAAATTAAAGGAGATGCAAATAAATGGAAAGACATCCTATGTTCATGGATTAGATGTCCTATTGTTAAAATGTCCATACTACCCAAAGTGACCTAAAGACTCAATGCTATCTTCATCAAAATTCCAATACGGCTGGGGCACCTGGGTGGCTCAGTGGGTTAAAGCCTCTGCCTTCGGCTCAGGTCATGATCCCAGGGTCCTGGGATTGAGGCCCTCATCGGACTCTCTGCTCGGCGGAGAGCCTGCTTCCCTTCTTCTCACTCTGCCTGCCTCACTGCCTACTTGTGATCTCTGTCTGTCAAATAAATAATAAAAAATAAAATCTTTAAAAAAAATTCCAATATGGCTTTTTTTACAGAATTATTAAATTATTAAAAACAATTCTAAAATTCATATGGAATCACAAAAAAAAAAAACCCACAGAATATCCAAATTAACACTGACAAAGAAGAACTAAGCTGGAAGAGTCAGACTTTCTGATTCCAAAGTTTGGCACTGGCATAAGACAAACCAAAGAAACTGAACAAAAAGTCTAGAAATAAACCCATGCATATATGGTCATATTTGATCTTTGATAGCAGTGCCAAGAATACACAATAGAGAAAAAAAAAACTCAAAATGTGGTTTAAAAGTAAGAGCTAAAACTGTAAAACTCCTGGAAGAAAGTAGAATAAAAGATCCTTGACATTGGTCTTGGCAACAATTTCTTGGATATTCCACCAAAAGCACAGGCATTAAAACGAAGATAGTTAAGTGAGAGGATCTCAGACCAAAAATCTCCTGTATAGAAAACAATCAACGGAATGAAATGGCAACCTACAGAACGGGGAGAAATAATTGCAAGCCATGTATCTGATAACAGGTTAATCTCCAAAATATGTACAGCTCAATAAAAAAAACAAAACTGATTTTTAAAATGGACAAAGGACTTGAACAGACATTTCTTCAAAGAAGATATACAAATGGCCAATAGGTACATAAAAAGGTGTTCAATGTCATTACTTAACAGGGAAATGCAAATCAAAGATATAATCAGATATCACTTCACACCATTAGGATAGCTTACTATCAAAAAAACAAAAGTTAACAAGTATTGGTCAGGATGGCGAGAAACTGGAACTCTTATACACTGTTAATGGGAATGTAAAATGTGGAAGCCTTGTGGAATATACTATGGAGCATCCTGAAATTAAAAATAGACCTGCCATATGACCCAGCAATTCCACTTCTGGGTATATATTCAGAATCATTGGAATCAGGATTTCTAAGAGATATTTGCACTCCCATGTTCATTGCAGCATTGACATTTCTTTATACATCATTTCCCTCTAGTAATTCAGCAATAGTTGTGTGTTGAATCTGACTTCTACAGGCTTGTAGGAGATGATGATTAAATTTTCAGGAATCTTGCAAACTGTTGGTTGTTAAGTTAAATTCCATAAATTTACATCTAAATAAATTATAATAACAGATTTAATAAATACTCAAACTAATTCCTCTTAATTATTTTAAATTTTATTAATATCTATGTTTTTAAGTTTACTTACTACTACTGATCTGGCAAAAATAGTGTATGATGGTGTATCATTTCTCAGTTTTTTCCATCTCTGGGTTTAATCTGATGTCAGCCCAGTGAGGGAGAATGGTTTTTATACATCAGAAATAGGCAATCACTACAAATCAACACACTCCCCAACTAGAGAGAGAGAGAGAGAGAGAGAGAGAGAAGGCTGTTAACTATTGGTATACCCCTCCAATATGCTAACTATCAGCTTACCACACAGAAGATTAAGATTGTTAAAACCAGGAATGCAAGAGAAAAGAGAATTATCATAATAGGTCTCCCTCCTTAGAGAGACCATAGTCTTACTACCAGATATTGAGTGAGAAATGTATTTTCTAAATTCCTTATAGTCATATTAACATGTAAAAATCCAAGATTTGTGACTTTGAAGGTCCACCAGAAATCTGTGGCAGAGAGAACTCAAAATTCTGTATAAAGGAACTTCCACGCAGGTAGAGAGGAAGTAAGGGGGTTTCTATGCTGGTGGAAAGATACTCAGGTAAAGGAAGAGGTAATGTGAGAAAGTCGGGTCCAGTCTCCTTGTTTCCTAACTCTATGTGCCAGGGTTAGATCCCAAATATGTTAATGGGGGACATGGGGGGGGTACCTCCTATCAAAGCATTAAATCAGTATGAAGGAATTTAAAGATGCTGGTGACAGTGGTTCATTGTCCCAGTGAACAAGGCACCATTTGTCCCATCAATCCATAATGATGCAAGCTGTCTAATGGGAGAGGTGTCTAAATCTGCACTGCCCAATAAAATAGTCACTAACCACAGTAGATACTGGGCACTTGAACTGAGGTGGATTAATCTGAGCTATAATTATAAAATACACACTGTGTTTTAAATACTTAGTAAGAAAAGATAAGATAAATCTCATTGTTCATCTTTTCTATTTATTAACGTTGGCATGATAATTCTTTGGACATAATGAAAAAATGTATTATTTAAATTAACTTTACTCATTTTAGTTCTTAATGTGGCTACTAGAAAATTTAAAATAGCACATGTACCTCATATTCGTGGCTTTTGATGATGAGTAGTAATCTAGAAAGATGACCCTGACTGACTCTCCCTCCCACATGAGTTTCTTTAGGGGTCCAGAAATTCCTTATTGTCCTTTGTACATTAACTTCTTTTAGATCATCTGATAAAGTGATTTGGGAATTAACAGGTGTTACTTAAGATAAAATATAGATACAAAGAAATATATAGATATATGTATACATATATAAAATATAGATAAAAAGATTTTAATTTTTTAAAGAAGAGTGTAATCTCTAAGTGTTGTTTCTGAATAGTGATGCCACTGTTTTACAAATACACTGAGAAAGCATAAAAAATGAAAGTGAAATATATTTTAATTACTACCAATTGTGCCATTATGTAGATTTTAAATGAAACTAAGATATAAACTAAAATAATTCAGAAAGCTCTGGGTAAAAGTTCATACAATTGATAAAGAAAACAAGTGCTAATGATATGACAAGAATTCAGGAGATGGGGATTTTTTTTTTCCATACTGAAGTTTCAGGGGAAAAAATGAGAATACGAGCGCAATCAAACTCATTTCCTGGTAGAGTATTTTGGCATTTATTCATGCAAATATATTCTGCATTGTTTTGGCATGGAATAAAATATTTTAATGCCCTAGGCAAGGGACTACATTACTTGTTATTCCCTATATCTCTTCCACTGAACACCTAGTAGAACATTTAAAATTAATTTTGGATGAACATGGGAGTAGCACTTGTTTAAACCTTGAAAACTGCATAAAGACTCTGAAATTAATAATTAAGCTTCACAGAAATGTAGTTCTATAAAAATAAAAATTTTATGATGGCAAAAATACTTCTCTTGCAGTAGATTAAAATACTGTTTTTAATTGAAATTGTGAAAAAGTGGGATTGTCAAAGTACTGTCACAGGAATCAGTTCTCAATGCTAACAGTGAGAGTTGTCATATATTTTCACAGTCCTTGAATCCTAAATTTTGGGAGCAAAAGCAAGGATTTACTTTTCAGCTTTAGAAGCTATGAATATATGAATACCATTTAAATTAATTTTAAGGTACTCTATTCTCTCTATCCACCAACAAAGGAACATTTGAAATAGTTCCAGCAATGTTTTCTATCTCAGCATATGTTGGTAGAAAGTAAATATACTTAAACTTTGGGAAAACTTATATTATTCCAAACTGCAAAAAATGTATCAATGATTACATAGATACTGTTCACTAGAGTCCAGCATATGGCTTCAGAAAACAAAGTTTTGAATTTTTTAAATTGAGAAATAATTGACAGATAACATTGCATAAGTATAGGGTATGCAACATTATGATTTGGCACATTTTTATATTGAAATATAATTATCACTGTAGCTTAGTTATTGTGTCACATAATTATTACCTCTTTTTTGTGATATAAACAATTAATATCTAGCTTTTTGAAGTTTATAATACAATATTGTTGTCTGTAATCACTATCCTGTGCATTAGATCTCAGAACTTACTTACCTACCAGTTGCAAGTTTGTACCTTGAGCTTTTTTTGAATGTGGTATGATCTTGAGCAATTCCCTGAACTTCTCTAAAACTAGATTCTTTGCAGGTGAAGTGAAAGCAACAAGTCCTCCCAACCTACTTCAATTTGTTGTGAAATACAAACAAGGAAATATGTGAACAATATTGTAAATTACATATTGAAACAATATTTGGCCAATATTTTAACAATTACATATTGAAACAATATTTGGCCAAATATTTTACAATATTTGTAAAATCACGAATTTGCACTGCTCTTACAAGTTGTAACTATTACTGGGATTTTCAAAGAATCTCCAAAGGACTGAAAACAGACCTTGCATTGGCCTAGAATGTGGAATTTATAAGAATGTTTTTCCTTTTTCTCATTCCTTTACTTCTTATCTCTCTTTTTAGAAAGAAAGCAGAAGATTATAAGCAAAATCAACAGCAGAAGGGGTTTTCCTATATTAAAGCCACAACCTGAATAAATAAAAATTATAAAAGAAATTAAAGGAAATGTTGAGTATTATAGAAAAAGGACTGATATTCTAGAAAAGGCTAAATAAAGGTGCTTATACCTACCGGATTCCTTAGAATGGCTCTGTTTTAACAGGAAAACGAGGATATTTCTTGCATAACAGATTAATAAATAAAATTAGCTACAAGTACAAGACCACTTCAACTTCTAGTTTTATGTGCTTCTCCTAATTCCCCACAAATATATCCTGAAGACCATATATGTGCATGCATCTCTCACAAGTTTAAATTTTAAAAGTTAATTCTTAGTTTCATACACTTCTCAGTTCACTGGCTTATAATGATTTTGCATTGCTAGAACTACAAAGGAAATCATTGTACCTATGAAGAAAGGAAACTGAAAGAGTTGCATTACTTCTTCCAAAGTGGATTTAACTGACGGACTGGACCACACATTTGTCTCCACCCGTTCTCACTGGTGCTCCTGTATTCATTCTGTTGTCCTAGCCTTTCCACAGCCTCTTGCCCTTGGACATTTCTAGAGTGTGATCTGGTATCAATCTGCAAATATCCCACTTTCAGGGCAGATGCCAACTATCTAAATGATTCCTGAAACCCCTTCATTTGACTAACTTTGAGGAGGCATTACTCTTATAGCACAAAAATTTCTAAGATACTTCCCTATCAATGGTTTTCTCATTAACCTCCTGAAAGTGGGTGATGAGTTACAGATGACAAAAATCTTTGTTACAATACCATAGAATATCCCACATCCATGTCTGACATCTGTTCTCTCTGCCCTTGAGCTCCTCTGACACAACAGAAAAAATCTAAAAAGTCACATTAAGCAATCTGCTCTGCTAGTTTCCTCCATTGTTTAGACTTACCCTATGGAATCTAAAGCTACATAGCCTGTAACTCTCAACAAAAACAAGTTCTTGGTTAAATGGTAACTTCTACCTTTAAAAGTTTTCAGAAGTTAATTGTGTTGTCAATATTTCTATTTACTTTATATTTGCTTTTGGATAGTCTTCCATTTTCTCAAGATTAGTATTTCTAAGATAAACTAATCCTCTCTGCCTTCACTCTTCCCATCCCCAAAAAACCTTAAATTCCTTTTCCTGATTTCATGTTTGTTTTTTTTTTTTAAACATACTTTGGTTCCTCCAGGAATTTGTGAATTAAAGCTCAGTAGCAGTGCTCACAGTCAGCTCCACTCTTCCTTAACACACCCATCACAATACCATGATTTGATTTCTCTTATCATATTTTAATAGAGCTTTTACTGCCTTATGCTTGGATTATACTGTATCCTATGCTAACTACACTGCACATCTCCATTTTTTGTTTCTCCAACTTCCTGACCACCATTACCAAATTATCATTCACAAATCAATTTTTTTTAACCTCACTCTCCCACTTGAGGAATTTCATATTCTTATTTCCCACAAGATAAAACTTCAGCTTCATAACCCAATCCTTTACAATTTTGATAACGATAGAACTTTCTCTTTTCCACCGAGATTCCAGTACACATTTTCTCACTTTATTCCTTGTTTTCCTTTACATAGTACTACAAATGCATTTGGTACTTTTCTATTTCCACCTTTTTTATTTTGGCAAGTCCTCTGACTTTTTTTCCTTATCCCCTTCCTTTTCTTCATCTATTTAAACAATACCTGTTAGCCAATGTGTATAATTAAGAGCACTGGCCTCAGAGTCAGTGCTTTTCATTTAATACTGGCATTGAACTGTTTTAAGAGGCATCCACAGACTAGGGAAAGCAAAGGATATGGCCTCAAAGACAAACTCAAAGACCTCGTCTGTGTGACCTTAACAAATTACCTCACTTATCTGGTCTTGTTATACTCATCTTTAAAATGAGGAAGTGAGAGGAGACTGTATCTGTCTTTGGTCCTATTCTTAATATTTATCAACAAGTTAGATTTCACAAGTTAATTGTGTTGGATGACTTGTTCACTTTATCAGAGTTTATTTTCTAGAAAATAAAGTATTAGAGAGGATGTGATACAAATATGAGAAACAATTCTTAACATTAATAAATGCTGATATGGTTTCATTTTTACAAGCCTCTGGTGTCTACAAAGAGTTAATAACAACAGCTACTCTGCAGGGTGACTAGATGGCTCATTTGGCTGTGTCCAACTTTTGATCTCAGCTCAGGCCTTGATCTCAGGGTTGTGAGTTCAAGAGCCCCACAGTAGGCTCCTTGCTGACTGGGTATGGAGCTTACATAAGGGGAAAAAAAAAAAAAAGGAACAGCCACTCTGCATCATATGTTTTTCATTTTAGGAATATCCCTACCTATTTAGGTCAATTTCAAACTATGGCAAAAGAAAATCCAAATGCATGATTGCTAGATGGAATTTACTTCAATGATTACATTTAGAAAACTGGTTTCAGTTCTTTAAAACAAATGTTCAGTTAGTATCTCAGATTCTCTTCCTTTTGTGATTTGAATAAAGATCATATGATTTATAAACAAAAGTGGGTTAGTAATATTTTCATTTTTCTTTTCAGTACTGTAAGCACAAAATGCAAAGTATATATTGTATTTTTACAAGGAACTTTTATAGTTATGAAACTCTACCCAAATGTCTAACCTATCAAAAGTGATAGGATAATAGGCTTTCTTCAATATATTTTTGAAATAACATATTTCTTCCCTTTCCAGTCTAGCCTGGTTTTAAAAGTAAAATATCCATTGAACAAAGTAGGAGAAACAAAAGATAAGTACACGAGATCATCAGGGCCTGCACATCAAAGAATAGC
Source organism: Martes martes (assembly GCF_963455335.1). NCBI lineage: Eukaryota > Metazoa > Chordata > Mammalia > Carnivora > Mustelidae > Martes > Martes martes. The sequence continues at coordinate 39,492,987 of NC_137888.1, forward strand.
TACAGAATATGAAACCAATACCAGTGGTTCCAGTAATGACTGTCAAATTGGAATCTGAGGGGAAGATTGAGTCTTTTAATGAGATAGTTCAAAGCAAAAAAAGAGAGTGGTTCAAAACTATCTACCTCAAGTTCAAGACTAGTATGGAAATTGCAAGGATATAAAGGAGTGATTTTTCCCTGTTACTATAGCCTTATTTCATACAATATTTTCCCCTTACAACACCCAATACAGTACTAAGGATAAAGCATATTCTCAACCAATACTTACTGAATTGGATTTAACAGAAATCAAGCATTAAAAAATGTCAGTAGGAACGAAATCCTCAAGGGAACAAATAAGTTGGTAGCTTTCAAAAGATGTAAAATTATGGGTCATTATTGCTTAGTTTTCTCTCAACACAAACTCCACTTGTGTTGCCCTGAAAGGGTCTGAGACTGAAGGAACACTCAACAATGGAACTTGGATAAGATGACTGCTCAGATACCTGAAAATGCTCTACGAACACATCTGAGAAAAATCATTGATTTACCTAAGTTTTTGCATTTTAGTAGAACTAGTAACATCAACTACTGCAGATCAATATTTTTCACCTTAAAATTTAAATCAAGTCACTATTATCTATTACTCAAAATGGAAGTTGATGATCACTTATTAAGGTTTATATAGCCTATGTCCCTAATATCCTTTCCAAAACACTATCTTTAAAACCATTCAGTCTGAGGACAGGTTCTTCTTTCCTCTTTATGTAATATTCAAAGCTCTATAACCAGCAGTGTCTTGAATGCTTTCTTTAAGCAGCTACTGCTTATAAGGAGCAGTGTGTGACAACTTCAAGGGATGTCATACACTTCTTTTTATACTAGTAGAATGGATAATAGAGCTTTGTGATATGGACTCAATTTTTGCTTATAAACATGTTAAAGATTATTTTAATACTAATCTTAAAATAGTAGGTCTTAAGGTTTATAATTTTATTGTGAGACATTCTGTCTAGGCTGCTATGTAATTTTATGATTATACTTATTCCAAATGATGTTCGGTAAAGTAGCCCAGAAATATGCCCCCTAAACATTTTAAAGACTTAAATAGCTTTCTTGATTTTTAGATTTACTCTGTAAATTTAAACACACACACACACACACACACAAACACACACACACACACACACCTATTTTGTAGATTAGCAAAATGTATGTTATAGGAATTAACCAACAAGTCTATATAACAAAGCATAACATCCTAGACTTGTCTTTAATAGCAGATTCATATGGCATTAGGAATTCTAAATATTTAGTTTGTGATTCAGTTTAAAGGAGACTGATAGCAGGTATGGAGTCCTAACTAAATTTTAGTGATAATTTTGTACCTTTAAATGATCACGGTTTCTCATGAAGAAAATACCAATTAGTCAGTGTATTACTAAAAATTTAAAATATTCATACCCCTAGCTTATTTAAATACACATTAAACCAAGTTTAAATTGTTTTAAGACATTTTACTTTATTAAAATATATAAGTTATACAAAAACACTTAGTGTTAAGACTAAAGCCCTATTCCATTGACTTAAAATGATAAGAGCTCATAGAAAATAAATTCAGATAATTCAGCATAAATTATTAACCCATTTTTAAATTAAAATTAACCACCACAGTCAAGATATTTGACATTATAACCATTAAAATACCCATCTTACTCTACTCTTACTTTGCCTCACATTGACAGAGTATTATGAATTTCAGGCTGCTTTCCTATCTGTTGCCCATTTGAGGACAAGCACTGAATCCAGTTCTTGTTATTCCCATCATCCAGCCCACAATCTGGCATATTATATTCATTTGGAAAATGTTTACTGAATTCCCATAAAATAATAAATGGGAAAACAAGGGATTTTCTGGCCCAATATCCTGCAAAAGGGCAACTATTTTTAATTCCCATTTTACATAAAGGAAATGGAGGCACTGAGAAGCTGACTAACCTAACAGGTGCTTCAGTTTGAGGAAGTAAGTTCATTTCATATCAAAGTTCAATTATCTAGTGAATGGAATATCCAGTCAACTATTTGCATCCAAAAAAAAAAAATCAGTGAAGATTCTGGGAAGGAAGCTATCCTAGGGAAATGGAGAATATACTTTCACAACTTGTATACAAGAAAAATACCACCAATCACCACATAATAGTTAATAAACATTATTATATAACTGGCATAAGATTAATAAGGGTTTGGTTTTTTTAAATTTTGTTTGTCAGAGAGACACAGAGAGAGAGAGAGAGAGCAAGAAAGCACAAGCAGGGGGAGCAGCAGGCAGAGGGAGAAGCAGGCTCCCCCCTGAGCAAGGAGCTGCATGCAGGACTCAATCCCAGGACCCTGGGATCATGACCTGAGCAGAAGGCAGATGCTTAACCAACTGAGCTACTCAGGCATCCCAAGACTAATAAGGTTTTGTCTTCAGTTACTAGCTACCTAGCACTAAATGATTTCTAAAGTATATCTCCAGATAGTCTTCATTTCAATTCTGTCAAGCAGATGACAAGAGGAGCACCAATTTTATGAATAGTAGGTCTGTAGTTAAGATGGTTACTCTGAGTTTTCGTAGACTTGCCAGTACCTGTTTGCTGTCATTAGTGTGCAGGACATCCATACTGACAGTGTTCCTGCTAGATGGAGGAGACCTGCTGTGGTCCCTAGAAGCAGATTCTAATAGTGTCTGTGCTGGAAATATCCACCATGACTCTGCTCAGAGCTATGGGGTCCCTGTTAGATAGAAGCATGATGCTCTAACCAAAATTCCAAAAGAAAAAAGGTAAGTCCCAGCTTGAGTGATACCAGGTTATGCCCTATGGCACCTCAGAGGTTTTTTGCAGGCCATTCCAAAACCACTCAGATGTTAAATATGGACCCTGACCTCATATTTATGGCTAAGACACTAACTTCAAGTGAGCATAAGCTCCTCTACCCCAGCTTACGGTTGCCGATGGCTGAGATTTCAACCCTTTCCACTAAGGCAAGAAGTTCCAATTTTAGCCTTAAGAGTTCTGAAAAAAGGAATACCACTCAGCCTTCTTTAAAAAGAAAAAATGGATTTAATGAGATTAGACATAAGGTCTCGATACCAAAGTGAGTTATCCATGGTTAATCCTAGTTATTTTTTAGTCAGGAATGTTGCTTTGTCTACTATGCTATGCGTTGACAGAAAGTTAGACCTCTGTCCTTCCATTCAGTCTCCAGGGGCTTTGTCTATTTATGATGGTATGGTACAACCTGAATGACATCAGATTGAGTTAACCAAACTTGCCCCGGGTAAGTGGTTTGTTCAGAGTTACTGGTATGTAGTGCCTAGAGCAAGGGATTTAGGGAGCCCATACTCATACTTCAATGAACTGTACTGGGATAGAAGTATTTCTTGACATTGGAAAACTCTTTAAAGACAATCTGTTCTTATTACTCTAAAGACTGATTTACAACATCTGTATTCAGCTGAATGAAGGGATCATACACACATCAAATTCCGTTTTTGTTGTTTCTTTGTTTTTTGGAACCCTGAGAGTAAACATCCCTTGGAATCAAATTCAGAGAAATGTGCACCCCTGCAAAAGACCCTCCTTTTCCAAGAAGGAATTCTTTATATGTTAGAGACTTTCACTGATTTTACTAAGGGGAAGTAGCAACAGAAATGAAATTGAGAGTCCACATCTTATAAAAACTATGATTTTAATATGTTGGGAAAACTTAATGAGACTCACAAGATGCTATTTGCAGGAGGACAGGAAGGAATGTATTAGAAATTTAGAAACTAGTCTATGGGGGTGTGGTTGACTGTACAGAAAGCAGGAGAGAGTGGGGTAGGAAAAAAGGACATCCCAGGCTTCTCGACTGGTAGTGGTACTCAAACAAATAGAAGGATTAAAGATTCTATAAAGGATGAGAAAATGTAAGGGTGATAGAAATGATCATTCTGATCTTGAGTATGTTAAACTGATGTTTCTTTGGAATCTTCTTGCTCTGTAAGTATTTAGAAATATGTGCATGAAGAGGAGATAAATTTGGTTCTGACCACCCTTGAAGACTCTGTTCTTCATTATCCTAAGAGGCTGTGATGAGTCACTTCCCGGCTGAGTGTGTATGGCTGTCCATACTGTACTTGGGAATGGAGATAGAGATATTTGGACTCAAATGTGCCCATCATTATTTCTTCCTCTACTGAAGGAATTTTAATTCTCCAGACTTTTCTTTCTCACTTTGGGGTTCAAACAGCTCTACCAGGTTGAGGTAAAATATTAAGATAACAGAACTGATGAAAATAACTTGAAGGAATAAAATGTGACATAAAATCTTAATGAAGTTGAAAGGTAAAGTCATTCATTCACCAGAGTAGGATAAAAAAAGTTTTGAAAAATTATCATAAAACCTTGTAAGCCAAAAAAAAGAAAAAGGTACGTTTTTAATGAAGTCTCAAGAAATGATCACGTTTTTACTGAAAGCAAGAATTTATAAATTCTTAATTATAATACTCTATTTTATGGCAAGAACTGAAGCTTAAAAATATACATAATTTTAAAAATATTATTGTTATAGGAGTTATAATACTGTTATATTTAGGGGGAAAAAGTATTATAGCTGTAACTTTTTGATATTAGTCACCTCTGAAGTGACTGCAAAAATGAAAAGCATTATTAAAGAAAGCTTTGAGTGGAAATCTCCAGAACCAATAGTATCTTTGGGGGAGAAGGGGAGACACTTGTTAGATCTCCACAGGGCAAGAGTTTGTCACAGTTATCTGGCACTCTTTTCCCTTAAAATGGTAAAAGGCAACATCTCTCAGCTGGATTTCAGTGACCTTTTATCTTCTCTAACATAAAAGCTATGGTGCAGCGAAATGACAATGATGTTTTCTTCATATTTCAGTCCCAGAAGAATGGTATACATTTACAAACTAAGTAAATCAGCTAATTTAATCACACAAAGAAATTTTATAATTTCAGAAAAAAACAAGATATAATAGGCCATGCAATACTATAAAGCGATGGTCACAACAATTAAATCAACTGGTGCGGTTTTCACCTTAAATGAAAGAATGCATAATCCTCTGTCCCACTCATATAACATGGCACAGAACACTTAAGCCTGCTACAGATTGGTGGGAACACTGATCCCTTGTGAGGAATAATTAAACTTTAGTAAATCACTCTAAAAGCTTATAAAAGCAAACACCAGAAGCTTACAAAGGATTGTGAAGGAAAAAAAAAGGGGGGGGGCACTTGGTGGAGTTAATTTAAAAGCTGTTGTAGCTAAATTAGAAGACTTAAAATGGAAATTTTAGCTACTTTGCTATTCCGTATTTTTATCATATAATTCCTTTAATCATTTTCAATTAATGTAAGTATGTGGTGTCCCTCAAAGCATATTTACTCACATAGGGTATGTCTTATTTAATGTACACTAAAGACCTAAAAGCCTGCCTAAGATGTATCCTACAACACCCTAAAAGGATATTAGTGGCAGTCTCAGACTTTCTCAAAATATTCATGCTTACTGAAATACCTCCTGGGACATGTGTCTCTCTACCTAAAATTCTAAATGAATTCTGGGAAAAGAATTGAGTGGGGGTTATGTGGGGTATTGTGTTCAACAGGATCTGACAAATAAGTTGGGAACTGTTTGCTTGCTTCTAGCTTTGTAAGAATCACTTGGTAAGTGAATTGATAAAATTTTAAAATATTATAGTTTTATAATAATCACTACTTTAATAAACTAATGCTAAAGATTGATACATGTTTAGAAGAATTTCATCAAGCAAAGTAGAGATGGAGGCTTGGAAATTAAATAGTGAGATCAAACAAAAATATACAACATATGTACCTCCAATTCAAATTCATACCTGTACATGGGAATGACTCTAGTCATATTCGTAATCTACAATTCTCTAATTCCCAGCCTCATACCAAGGCTCTGTACTTTAATTCAAATTTCATACTTCTAGAGAAAATCTTACTAACACAATAGAAGACTTAAAATTTGTGCCTGAAACAATAAAGAGCAAATATGTTAGAAGAAAATGACATTAGAGTTGTGGAGGAACAATTTAGAGGATTCTTCCGCATCTAAAACAAAGAGGATATATGGTATTACAAATGCAAATGATAAGAATACCATGAATGTTCCTGAGGAAACAACCAGAATAAACAGAAGTATATTCAAAGATAGAAAAAAACACATTGAAGGTAGAATGATATCTGAGACAAAAAGGCTCAGGAAGGAACATCTGCCTCCAGACAGTAAATGGAGTAGCTATTGCCACAGACAGCAGTTCAGGTGGAAACAACTATTTCTATGCATTACAAAATGAAGAAACCACAAAGAAAAAAAAAATAAGTTAATTCCACAAAGATTAAAATGTTTTGCATAAACATCCCACAATTTTTTTAAAAGACAATTGGAGAAGCATTACCAATATATGAAATAATATGATAAACAAGAGGAGCTCACAAGAAAAACTATAGAGTTTAGTGACCAATACATATTTTCAAATAAGCTTAACCTCAAATTTAAAAATGCCAAGTTCAAGAATTCAAGTAAAAGATAATTTTTCACTCTCAAGTTGGCAAAGATTAATAAAAATAATTGACAAAATTCATTGTGCTAAGGATATGGAATACTTGACAGACCTGTGCATTATTCTGGAATTTTAGTGCCACATTTTTGGAGGGAAATAGCAACCAAAATATTTCCTTTATTGCTCAAACCCATTGGACCCCAAATTCTCCTTTTTAAAAAGTGTGTGTATGTATATAAATTTTAAAAAGTTACATATATATTTTTTCTACTGAATAATTGTGTTAAGATATAGAATATATAAGGGATACAGTGTTTGAAGCAACATTACTTGGAAACTCTATCAACACTAGAACTACTATAAAGGGGGGAATTTTCTTTGTAGTACAGCTTATCCAAAGATTATCATAGGCATAGAAGAACCAAGTAGAGCTGTAACGAAGTGAAACAAAAAGCAAAGTATGGAACAATACACCCAATATAAATTGCAGATTTTTGTCCGATTTCTGGAAAGATCTACAGGAAACTGCTGAGGGTATGTACCTGTGGCTGTCAAACTCGGCTGAGGGAACTGGAATGTTAATCTTTATTCTTCATATTAAATGCTTTTGTATCATTTAAAATACATATTACTTCAACAGTACCAACTTCAACAAAAAGAGAAATGAAGGTAAGAAGGTAAAGGACAGTTAAATTTTGTATGACATTGGCATTATTAGCTGGACCTTGCGATGAACAAACGTTGAAGGAGCTCCTTAGTGATGATGTGGCTGCTGCTGGCCTGCTACTTCACCCGGGAGTGTGGCTTTCAGGTTAGTGTCAGAGTTTCACTGTGAAGTGGCACATGGAGTTGTGGCCCTCACTGATATGCACTACTTGTTTTATGCAAGTTAAAACGTTAACTCAGAAGACCAAGTGATCAATAGTAAACGTTTCGTGTAGGCAAATATAGCCTTGGCTGGGGGTCTTGTCCTTGTATCTTCCTGTGTTATAATGCCTAATAACCTTACACAACATTAAAACCTTTCAGAGAAACAGACCGTTTTATAACACTGAGAAACTTAGTAGACCATGAAATTTTGCCATTACCTTAGAGGCAGAACTTGTTGTAGTCAATTAGGTGTTAAATAGCGTTTTCTTTCATTTGATTATTGGTTTAAGCATATACAAGAAAGAAGGACTTTGAGTAAAAATCTATGATACACTATTAAAATGTGTCACCACTCTCACATTCCAAAGACTCTAAGTGGGGGGAAAGAATTCTGAATTCTTTTTGGACTTTTTTCCACCCTCATAAACAGTATAAGCATCACATGTTTTTTTTTACATGACTGAAAATAGAAACAAAACCAAAATCTCAGTGCATTCTAGGTCATGAAGAAAACTACTACCATCACCATCACAACAAACTGTGATACCACTAAAACTCGAAGTGTTGTGGTTTTTGACCACTTTTAGCCTTGTCCTTTTCTCACTCAACCCAACCTCTACCAGTACTCCATATAGGAAGAAGCCATCTCTATAAAACAAATTTTGATAAGCAACATAGAATAAGATATCAGAGATCCAAAAGACACTCTTAAATGATAATTGATGCTCCTTAGCTAAGTGATAATTAATGACTGATTCTTGAGTGAGGCAAGGATACTAATGGCCTATCACTTGCTGAATGAATAGTATAAGCTGAGAGCAGAGCAGGAGGTCTCAGGTCCAAGGAAATTATTTTTAGACTCTACGTGAAGAAAGGAGATAAGATGTGGCCAGTGAACTTAGGACAAAGATCCATGATCCTGAGGGAGCGTATTAAGTTTTGCTCTTGGATATGTAGTGAATCCTTACTATTCTTTCTCTATGTGAAATCTCATTAAAATATCACCACTTGTGGGACGCCTGGGTGGCTCAGTGGGTTAAGCCTCTGCCTTCAGCTCGGGTCATGATCTCAGGGTCCTGGGATCGAGTCCCGCATCGGGCTCTCTGCTCGGCGGGGAGCCTGCTTCCTCCTCTCTTTCTGCCTGCCTCTCTGCCTACTTGTGATCTCTTTCTGTGTGTCAAATAAACAAATAAAATCTTAAAAAAAAAAAAATCACCACTTGCTAATGCATCATGGTATCGAGTCTATTAGTAGGGTGTTGATTAGAGTATCCAGGTGGTTTGGAGTGAAGAAGAGACCATCAACGAGAGTGCTGCCACACTGTACACAGGGACAGAAGTTCTTTTAAGCAAAACACTTGAGCGATTTTTCCCTCCTCTTCCTGTTACTGGATACAAAGCAGTCTTTCTCTCTTCCACCTCTTTCTGTCAAAGTTGTTCTAAAGAATGGATCTATTGGTTAACTACAACATATTAATTAAACAGTGTGCTCTCTTTGACATAGTGTCACTTAAAATGTTACTTGAATCATGATATAAAAGGTACTCCTACCTAGTTGACATGATTCCAAGTATAAGTGATAGGGAACTCTTCCCAACAGAATCACCTAATTTGGATCAGAGATCAATAAACCTTATTGGTTTTATTAAAAAATTATTACTGACAGCTTACTATCAAGCTGATACTGGCTCAACATATTCTATCAGTATTTTGAATGATAAGAAGATAAACAGTTGATACCATTTGGGAAAGGGGTTTAGACCTGCAATGCATTCCTGGAACTGAGAACCCCTCTCGAAATTTCCCAGAACCCATGACCGTGAGGCCATCCCCACTGACTGCGGGTAGATTTTCTGGCTGGACACCAGTCTTCCTGCAAGCTTCTACTATCCTTCATACTGTGACCTTCCCAGCACGGCTAGTTATGTTAGAATTTTGGAATTCAAGCCCCCATTTCACTTTCAACTTCATTTCTCAATGTCTGAGGTTGTGTGATCCTGACTGTTTTGAAAAGGATGGTTAGCTTCTTGTCTTTTCACCCCTTGGGAAATTCTTTCCTTCCAGAAGAGAAAAATATAAATTAACAATTCTCTTAGACACAGAGGACTATTTCATAAATGAATCACCTAGAAGTTCACTGTAAAAGACTAAGTTTGCAATGATTTTCTGACTTTGAAAAAGAAAAAATAATATATTATTTAATTTTTATAATCCAAATGCTCATGCTCCCAATGTGCCCAAGAAAATGGATAGTTAGCCATTAGGTCACCATAAAAAATTCTTCCATTTTCTATCTGTAGATTAAGACCAAAAGGAATTTAGGATCCATATTTTGGTAAGTAAAATCCCATTACTAAAATTGCATTATCCTCAAGGTGAAACACAGCAAAAATGAAATTCAGAACAGGAAGACTTAGTTAAACAGATGGTGAAAGTATTTACAAACACTACATAAAGTTCTTGTTTATTATCTAAATGTTAAGAAAATCATTTAGATAATCCATCTTCTGTTCCTACAAACCATATTAATCTTGGTTTTCAGAAGATTTTTAATCATCTCTATCATGAGAACTCCTAGGTACTCTTTTATATGTAATTCTGTGAGTGCAGTAATTGCTATTAAATTTTTGCTAAAGATTGGTGCGCCTGGGTGGCTCAGTGGGTTAAGCCTCTGCCTTTGGCTCAGGTCATGATCTCAGGGTCCTGTGATCGAGCGCCACATAGGGCCCTCTGCTCAGCAGGGAGCCTGATTCCCCCTCTCTCTCTCTGTCTCTCTGCCTACTTGTGATCTTTCTCTCTGTTAAATAAATAAAATCTAAAAAAAAAAAAAAAGAATATATGTTTCTTTAAATTTTTGCTAAAGATCGGACATCAGAAACAGTCAACTAAATTAAATGGCAAATCACTAAATTTCTAGGACTCTGGGAAACTTCTTTAGAGAAATTGCCAAAGTGGAACTGGGTAGAAGATTAATAAAAAAATGAAAGCTACTGTTGGAGTTTAGAGATGACTGGGAACTAGAGATAAATGTGTTTGAATTGTGAACTTGCAATAATCTACCATAAGTATTATAAATTACAATGAGCTTCCATAAATAATTTTGAAGGAGTTTGGCTACAGAATAATAATGTGTGGTGAAATGTTAAAATACTACTAATTATTTTGATAATATATTATAAATGTTCTAACATTTTAGATTAGTAATTTTAACAGAAATTATTCTTTATGTTTAAGAAAGTACCTCTTAGTCAATAGAAATTACATATGGTATCATGTCTTTAAAATGCCCTTGACAAAACAACGTGTGCTATCATCTCACCAACTTCTTTAGGTAATTTCTGTTGAGACACTTGAAATATTCTTTATGTATGTTTATGATTGTTGAATATATAAACAAATGTAATCATTCATTTTAATATTATCTGGGATTTCTTTTATTTCTAAGACATATCTAAAATTTAGATTACAGTTTATTGCATTAAAGCATCCTGTGATTCAGTTTTATTAAGTATGGTGATGCCTTCAGTTGACACTGTCATGAATATCTCTTATAATTTCTATTTTAAACATTTATCTGAAGTTTTCTGATAAATGAAGAATTGAAGATAATTCAAGGCAATTCTAGTAAGGGTGAGTTTATCTCTTACCTCATAGTACTTGATGCCCTTGGACTTTTTTTTTTTTTTTTTTTTTTTTTAGAGTTTGTAGGGTTACCTTTGCTAAGTGGGAAAAAATATGGTCTTCATATGAAGCACTATTTTAAAATTGCACTCAATTTGTTTTGGATTTTTTATTTAAAGAGATACTCTGTAGTATACACGTGAACTAGAAATTAGCCCTCATTCAATCAATTGGCAGTCAAATATTGAAAAATCATATAAGTAGATGATCTGAGTTTGAATTTTCTCTTAATGGCTTAAGTATTTGTAGTGAAACAAGCTAATACATAATATATGTAATATATATTATATATATATTGAATTTATTTCTCATAGACTTTTAAAGTTACATCCAAGATATTTTCATTATATATAAAATTAACCTCTGATTTAATATTCTTTCAAAAGCTTAAGAATTTAATAAAAACATATCACACATTTAATTTCATGGTTCTCTTTTTAAAAATGCTTATGTTAAAATATGACAGTTTCCATTTCATTAGAAACTTTCACTATTTCCTAGGACAGAATATTTAAACATAGCTTGTAATTATGTCAAGTATATATTCTATCATCAAATGAAAGAGTTCTGTAAAGACTTTTTTTTAAGATGTCAAATGTTTGTGATTTGTATTCTGTAGCAATTTTGGTTACTTTAATTGAGTTAGTTTCATCAAAATGTGTTTCATGGGATTGAAATTTAGAGGTTTAGAATGAGACAGATTGATGAGGCCCGCCCACTGTCATTAGGAAACCAAGAAACATTAAGTAGTTTTCTCAAGGTCACACAGAGAGAAGATAGAAATGCCAAACACAGAACCAGCATTTTCTGGCTTACAATCAGCTGTCCTTTTTAACACATAAATTATCTTATTAATCCACACATTTTACTGATGACACAACTTATAAGCAATGTGGTAAATATAATACAAATCATGACACTAGAACTAAAATTAACCAGAGCATTATGGTCAGGGGGTTTCATGAAGTAGACAAAATTGGAGTGTTCTCTGGAATCCTGAAGGAAAGAGAGTTTAAACTTTGAGATAGAAGATTCATGTTCAGTTTCCACATTTTGAAGAAGGAAAATGTAAGACTGGTTCTAGGTAATATTTTAAAATAAGTGTAATTCACCTCTTAAAATCACTCCTAACCTCACATCATTTGTTCTCATATCCTGTCCTTCTCGATGACACATTTGCTACCATCTCTTAATAATATCTCCCTGTCTCTCCTTATTAAGTCTTGCACTTTTCAGGGTTGTCCCGACTTCCACATAAAATCAACACAGCTTATCTTAGCCAGAGACACATAGCTTCTCCTAAAACGTTCAGGACTTTTTGTCCCAGTGAATTTCTATATGATGGGTTCTAAAGCAGTACTGGGGACAAAGAATAGGACAGAAAACTTTTATTCAACTCAGAGTGTATAAAATGTATAAATGTATGCAAATGTGTATAAAATGAGTCCTGGAGAAATAGACCAGTAAGAGTTGATATGTCCTCTTCCCAGGGATAAATGTATCTGTCTTAGATATTTATAAGATTTATTATATATAACTGCCATGAAAAAAAGCATATTCCTTACTATCTCATTAATTCAGAATATAGTTATTAGGTGCCAAAAATAGCAGAAACTCTGCTACATACTCAAATGGATATGTGAGGGGAAAATGGAAAAAACAGATTTAAATCATTAATATTAATTATATATTTTAAATACAAAATTAAATTTTATTCATATATATACTTGGTGAACATACGGATTTTCTTCTGATGTTCCATGGTAATATTTATACAAATAAAAATTAAAATACCATAACGTACCTATTGTCTGTTCCCCAACTTAAGGACTTCACATTTTTCAAATCTTCCCCAAAAATAATTTGATTAAATTTTCTAACTATGTACAAATTCATTAAGAAAGTATTTGATACAGGGGCACCTGGGTGGCTCAGTGGGTTAAGCCTCTGCCTTCAGCTCAGGTCATGATCCCAGAGTCCTGGGATCCAGCCCCACATCAGGATCTCTGCTCAGCAGGGAGCCTACTTCCCCCTCGCTCTCTCTCTCTGTGCTGCCCTGCCTACTTGTGATCCCTCTCTCTGTGTCAAATAAATAAAAATAAAATATTTTTTAAAAAAGAAAGTATTCGATATATAGAGATGCATGTTTTATCACCTAAGGCCTTTCTCCTTAAAGTGTGGGGGTTTTTTGTTTGTTTGTTTGTTTTTTAATTCAGCTGCAATACTGGGAGCTTGTTAGAAATTCAGAATTCCATCCCAGACTTAGTGAATCAGAATCTTATCAGGATTCTGCACGTGATGAGTATCACATTGAAGCTCAAGAAGTAGTCACTGACCTAAGATAAGAACTGGAGAGGCCATGTCTGGTTTCATTGTATGAGGCAAAAGTTTTGTCCATGGAGGAAAGCACAGGAAATCAGCATTCTACTTTATTTTACTATAATGTAAATAAAAATTGTGCCCTTAGATTTTGCTAACTCAGTGTACTGTGTCTATAAACACTAAGAGGAATTTCATGGGACACACAAGTTCTGGAAATTTAGAACCTACAATGGCTGACCATCTAAGTCCCTACCCATCATGAGGTTACACATTCCTCCTTGAAATTATCAGGACTGACCCACCAATTGAATCCACTACTGGTAAGTTTCAATTTCAGAAGTAAATACTGGCTAGCCTAAATTTCTAAGAGCTACATATGAGAATTTCCTTATAATATCCTTATTTTTTTTTAATTCAGTGCAGGTCAATTTATCATTTCTATACTTACTTCGATGTTTTCATCACTACAACCTCAAAGAGAAGAGAATTTTGCCAATGTTCTCCCCAATTGCCTGCTCATTAAGTCCTGAGTTCGAATACAAAGATTCCTAAATGGATTCCTAAATGTTGTTCCCCAGACCTCTCTTTGCCCCAGCTACTCTCCAAAGAAAGACCTCTCTTTCTATCCCCTGCCTTTTTTCCTCTTTCCATTTTTATCTTTTACTTTATTGCTGACCAGGGGAAAAAAATGGAATACTAGTGTTCTTCTTTTTTGGCCATACTTAGGCCAGCAGTCTCTTACCCTCGGAATAGAATGATGCAGTCACAGCATTAACACAATAAATTATCTTAATGAAGAACATTCAAGCCAAATGTAATTCTGTCATTTCTGCTTTTCTTAGACAGCATCCTTCTCCATCTGTTCTGAATTTCGAGCCAAAGTGTGCTCCAGATAAATTTAGTATCTGTGGGAATGGGTGTGTAGGAGTTCAAAGACTGGCCTCCTGGAGGGATTGTCAAAAACTAGGATATATAGAAAAGCTCCTTCTCTTACACACCATAAGGGGGAAAACACACACACACACACACACACACACACACACACACACACAGAACCAAAAGACCTATCTGTGGGAAACCCACATGTGGCACTGTAGAGTATAATACCACTCTATGAACCCCTCTTATTTTATTTGTATCTTAGAGTGAACCCCCAAAACTATCGTTTTTTCACTTCTCAAGAGGTAAGATCATTCATTTCCTCCAAAACCTGCCTGGGAAAATCACTGTATTTCCAAAAACTCTCACCATCATATTCCAGCTCCTTTATTGCTGTTCCCTAACCCAGAGAGACACTTTGATAATGATTTTGCTACAAATCTCCATAGGGAAATAAGAGATTTCAAAGTCATATTATATATAGAGATATAGAGAGAGAGATTGTGAATGCTACACATTTTACATGGCTTCTGGTCTAATGACTTCTTACTCTCTCCAAAACAGAAAATAGAAACCCTGGGGACTTTCATGCATCACTTTTAATCTTCCTGAACTAGGTTAATAAATACTCCTTTGCCCTGTACATTTACTCTACGGTACTCTCTTCCCACTCTAATAATGTCATCAAAACAGTTTTATTTCCAGTAATTATTTGTGTTCTATATAAACTAATTAGATCAGTCTTGTTAGTTGGCTCTTCAAATGTTCTCTATCCATGCTCTTTTGGTCTATCAAATACTAAGAGAATTATGCTCCAAAATGCACAAAACATGCTAAACAAGGCAATCATTAAGAGGGCAGTGTGAGTTATCGGGAATTTTTATGACAAAGTCTAAATGGATAAAACTGAAACAGAAGAAATGCTAACAGACTGAAGAAGACAGAACCAGCCTTTTCACATCATTAAGTCTTAACCAGTCAGTAACATATTTAGTATTCACTGTTCACAAGGCATTGTACCATATAGTGCAGAGATTTACAAATAAATAAGACAAGACTTCTATAGAATAGAATAAAAGAGTAAATAAGGCACACATCAATTCTGATAGAGGATTCATCTGATAAAAGCTCAACAAACAAAAGATTAACAGAACCCAGGGGCAGAGATCTCTTCCAACCAGATTAATTAAAAATGTCCCCAGAAGAAATGACAGAGTCTTGAAGGGTGAACAAAATCATGATAGAGAAAAATAGAAAAAGAATGTATTTTACAAAAGTGAGACAGCAGTAAAATCCTGGCTTGTTCAGGAAAAGAGAAACTTTCTATTTTAGTTGAAATATAGAGTTTATAAGGTGTCTGGGTGATGATTTTATTTCAAATAAGAGGGTTATTATGGACTGAATTGTGTCCCCTTAAAATTCTTATGTGAAGTCTAATCCCCAGTGCCTCAGAATGGGACTATTTTTGGAGATAGGACCTTAACATGGTAAGTAAAAATCAGGCCACTAGGCCTGATCCTAAGATTTAACCCAGTCTTACTGGTGTCTTTATAAGATGAGGAGATTAAGACACACAAAAGTGATGCCAGGGGTTCCTGAGCACAGAGGAAAGGCAATGTGAGGAAGCAGGGAGGAGGTGGCCATTTGTGAGCCAATGAGAGGACGCTCAGGAGAAACCAAGCTCTTGACACCTTATCTTAGACTTCCAGCTTCCAAAACTGTGAGAAAATAAATTTCTGTTGTTTAAGCCACTCAATCTGTGGCATTTTTAATATGGAAGCTGTAGCACATTAATTCAGGGATGTAATAGAAAAATACAGAATGATGTCTGTTTGTCTTTGATTAGCCTTTGAAAGTTGCCACACTGTACATACAGTCTTTTAAAGCTTTTACTATTAAATCTCAGTTTAAGCTGGTTATTAACATGAAAACTCTCAACAATTCTTCTTTGTTATTATTTTTTATTCTGCCACTCTATTTTTACCCATAACAGGACTCCAAATATTCAAGCTTCTAAACCTAGCATTGCTTCAACCATATCAAGTCTCCAACAAAAATCTTCTACTCAGGACACCTGGGTGGCTCAGTGGGTTAAGCCTCTGCTTTTGCCTCAGGTCATGATCTCCCGGGTCCTGGGATGGAGCACCGCATAGGCTTTCTGCTCAGCAGGGAGCTTGCTTCCCCCTCCCCCTCTGCCTCTGCCTGCCTCTCTGCCTACTTGTGATCTCTTCCTCTCTGCCAAATAAATAAATAATATCTTTAAAAAAGAATCTACTCAAGAAATACAGACAATATATTTATAGACTTACTGTATAATGTTAATTTTAGAAGGTTAAGTATGAGGTGATTTTTGCTTTTTTTTTTTAAGAAGGAGAAAGAACAAGTGGGGGGAGTGGCAGAGGGATAGAGAGAATCTTAAGCAGGCTCCATACCCACCATGGAGCCTGACAAAGAACCCCATATGGGACTCCACGGGGTGGGGGTGAGGGGTACTTGGCCTCATGACCGTGAGATCATGACCTGAGCCAAGAGTCAGACGCTTAACCAACGAACCACCCAGTCACCCCTAAGGTTTTAGAATTCTTTATATATATATATATATATATATATATATATATATATATATACATACATACACACACACACACATACACACACACACACACACATATATACACACACACACATATATATATACACACACACACATACATACATATATATATATTTTTTTAAGATTTTATTTATTTATTTGACAGATGGCGATCACAAGTAGGCAGACAAGCAGGCAGAGAGAGAGGAGGAAGCAGGCTCCCTGCTGAGCAGAAAGCCCAATGCGGGGCTTGATCCCAGGACCCTGAGATCATGACCTGAGCCGAAGGCAGAGGCTTTAACCCTCTGAGCCACCCAGGTGTCCTGAATTCTTTATATTTTTTTTGAAGGGGATTGAGTTCTGTCCTTGATCAGGGTTCCCAACCAGTTTATAGCAGTGAAGGTTTCTAAAGAGTGATCTGTAACTTAATCATGCTCAGGGATAAGTGAGCAGCATGATATTCATCCCCTATTCTTCTGCCACTTATAAAAAGCACATCGTGCTTAAATACAAATAGTAAAGCAACATGACTTACACAATTTAACCTTTGTTTCAAATAATTTATCTAATTTGATATTTCTCTAAGCTACTTGAAGCAATAACTTCATCAGAAATGCTATACACTAACTTACATACACACATACATATATATTTTATATATATATATATTTTTTTTTCTTTTTTAAGAAGATAGTGAGATGTGGGGCTCAATCCCACGACCCTAGGATCATGATCTAAGCCGAAGGCAACCACTTAACCAACTGAGCTGCCCAGATGCCCCTAACTTGTATTTTTATTACAAATTATTTTTTTAATGGTATGTTCTTTCCCTATAAAAGACTCAGTCATTCACTGAAGGACTGAAGCTAGTCCTCCTATTTGTTTCATCTCTCAAGTAGTTTGGTATTCCAGAAAGAATGCATATTGTATAAATACGGAAAACACAAACCACAGCCAGAAAGTGTCGTTGGTGTCCATATATTATAGAAACAAATGAATAAGGATTAAAAGATGGCTGAAGATGGATCAACATTGAGAATGTGCCATAGACAAGGCTTATGATCAATTCAATTATGTGCCCTGCAGGTATAAAGAAGCGAAAGGTGTCAGAGAGAGTTTCAAACTTACTTCTAAACCAATAAACCTTAAACTCCTTATGATTCTAATGAAACAGCAAAGGATACAATTTAAGCAGTTTAGTTTGTTGGGACAGTAAAATGAATGTTACAGTAAATATCGATTCTGTCATATCCTCTCTGACTCTTAGATGCTTTAGAAAAAAAGAGAAGTTTAAACAGCAAATCTTCTTCTTTTTTAGTGTAGATATACAAAATTGAAGACAATACTTGGAGTACTTGGATAAAAGTACTTGGATAGAAGGCCATTTTTATGCTTCATATTATACTGTTTTCTTTCATTTTATCATGCAATGATTTGATGAAATTCATAAATTTTGCTTTAAAAGTTAAGAAACTGACAGATGTATTTGGCTGCAGAAATATTTCTGAACTTGTTCCAAAAGGATATAGAAAAGAAAATGTTTGACATATATATATATATATATATATATATATATATATATATATATATCTTCATGGAGGTTTCAGAAAACACATTTCTTGGCATAGCAAATTAGGTTTTCAAGTCAAAATTTAAGTAATCTCCTCATCCAATACAGGGCTGGAACCCATGACACCGAGATCAAGAGTCACATGCTCCACAGACTGGGCCAGCCAGGTGCCCCTCAAGTCAAAACTTAAAACACCGACCCCCATAATGCATGGCTCTTTCTTAACAAGACAGAGATCTAGTTAAGTAGAGAGCATTTGCCTTCTTAGTGACAAAAACAAAAAGCAAGCCCCAGTTTTGTACAAAATAAAGCTCTTTAAGTTATGTTTCAGCAAATGCTCATTATTAGCATTAACAAATGGTTTTCAAGGATTCACCATGAGTGAAGCTAAGTGTGGGGTTTCTGGGTAGATGAAGGCATTGGATATAATACTTTAAGACATAAGTTTCTTCATTACAGGAAACAGAATAACCTATTCTACTTGGTTTGAGCTCCAGTGGATTTATTAAAGGATGTTTGAGGCCTCATAGTTTTTGTAGGAAGACTACTGGATGAGCTTCCAGAAGTAACTCTGCATTGCACAACTGCCTGCTAAGGGAGTTGCTGCTGCTACAGAACCCAGAGGTAACCAGCCTCTGCCTCTACCCAAGCCAGCAGCAAGAATAGAGATCCCACTGGTTCCCTCTGAAGCTCACCTCCACTTCAAACTCTTGCATGGATGGGTCTATTTTGTGAGGCCTAAGTAACACTGCCATTAAGGGGGAAAAAAATATTTATCTTGAGAAAGGTAACAATTTGAGAAGATATAAAGAATTGTCAAAATATGGGAAGGAAAAGTATTTTAAAAAGATTGTGTAGCCACAAGCAAGCATCTGTTTCCATATACCACCAAATTCTAAGTAATTAGCCTTGCCAGATTTTTTTTTACATGCAATAGTATAAAAACACCAGCGAAGTTCTATACTAATCACCCACTCTGGTTTTAAGGAAGAATGATAATACAGAGGGCATTAAGGAGAAGGTCTAGAAAAGGTCGTCTCTAGAGAAGGTCATAAAATACTGAAGCTATTGTTACCTCTTGAGTAATATTATCTTAAATTTTATCTACAATGCATTTTACACTATCTTTCTCAAACTAACTAAAGTGTTAAGGCTGCTTCTACATAGCTTAAACGAAGTAAGAGAATAAGTTACTATTTTTTAAAGTAACCAGTTTTAGGGGCGCCTGGGTGGCTCAGTGGTAAAATCCTCTGCCTTCGGCTCAAGTCATGATCCCAGGGTCCTGGGATCGAGCCCCGCATCGGGCTTTCTGCTCAGCAGGGAGCCTGCTTCCTCCTCTCTCTCTGCCTGCCTCTCTGCCTACTTGTAATCTCTGTCTGTCAAATAAATAAATAAAACCTTTAAAAAAAAAAAAATAAATAAATAAATAAAGTAACCAGTTTTATAATTTCCAGTCCAGTAAGAAAATATCTACATAAATATTGCCAGTATTTGCTTTTCTTGTGAAGGAATAAAGCAGCCATAATTGTTTTCTTGATAAACTCTACAAATGCTTTTACCACCTTCCTCCTGTCTACTTATAATGATAATATGTGTTTTAAGTGAGTCAGCTGAAATACAAATATTACAGCTGAGGAATAAAATTTGAACAATATTAGAAAACAAGATGTGATGGGTATGAAATAACACAATTTATTGCATGCTTCTACCTACCAGGTATTTGTTGGACACTATGGTGAGTAACTATAGGTCACTGTGTTCAAGCCACTTACAGAGAATATAGTAATTGTTCATTTCCAAAACAAGTAGTAGGAACCATGAGGAGTCGTGGTTCATGTACAGAAGAACAAAGTAATCAATGCTTTAGCCTTCATGCAAGAGATGGTGCTTCAGCAACATCTTAAAAGATAAGTGGGATTTCAACAACCCAGAAACATATGCTGTATCAGTAAAATGAGTTCTGCCAACATATTATCCCTTTTAGGTAAACATGAAGGCAACTTGGTAAAATAGACAGCTTGTCAACCAATGATGTAAATGCTAATCATTTTATATAGACTTGGGCACTTCCCAGCTCCTTTCCATTCATATTACATAGACTAAATATTCTTTGAGAAGGAGAAGCATAACACTCTTAAACTGGGTCAGTAAGGGGGAAAATCTTGCTTTTATTGTCTAATATGACAGAGAATAAAATTTACATCGAAAAGATAACCAGTTAGGAGAGAGTGACTTTCCTACCACTTGTAGTGGCAAGTGGACAATAAGTACTTACTAAAAGCACAGAATTCTTTATCCACTTTTTGTGATAATACATCTTCTATGTTTAATGTGATTAAATTATGGAATTGAGTACAAGGCTTGAGGGAGGCTCAGCCTTAAGGGGCTAAGAAGGAAAATGTAAGACTTATTTTAAAGAAATAATAAAAAGAGTATGACACAGAAACCCAGAGACAGCAGGAAAAATATACGTGAACCGAATAGATTTCCCACCCACATCCCCACCTAGGGAATAGAAAATGAGATCAGTGCTTGATTGTAAAATCACAAAATAAGCAGATGAATGAAAAAGCTTAGTGGATAGGACAATGAGCGCCTCAAGCTTTGGGTATTTTGTAACCAAACTTCTTTTCAATTAAAAGGGTGTTTCAACATTCTGAAATCTCCAGTATTTTATAGTTGTTCTTTCTGTTATTATCCAAACCAAACACTTTAGGTCCTTATCACACAGGATGTAATCTAGTCCAATAATCTTCATTTAACTTGAAGAAAATTCCAACAAGTAGAACAAGACAAGGGCATGTGAATAGCAGCAGCTCCATCTGTCTGAATGGGCTTAACAGTAGGCTTAGAATTCTGCATGAGTATTGTTAGGTAACCTTTTCTAGCTCTCCTCCTTGCAATTGGACAGGACAAAGAGCAACCAAGGCATAACCAAAAACAAGCTGAAGTGGCAAAGTTGTGAGATCTCAATATTATGTTTGTACCTCCAATTTATCTGTGGCTATGTCCAGATTTGGGCAGTGCCTGCCACGGCATCTGTGGTTCTAGACTCCAGACTCAGTAGGGAGTCTGGAGCATAAATCATTAACTGAGGCTGTGTTATAGACTGGACAATAGTAATATATTTATCAATATATAAAAATATATAAAGTACTTTCTGTACCCTTCTTTTTCTGCTCCTAAAATATTTACTGCCTCCATCAGATTTAACTCAAAAAAATGCCAGTTGAAAAAATAAATGCCTACAAAAGAGGGAAGATTAAGAAGATGGTTAGCACCATCATGTTTCGGGTAATGACCACTGAGAGATACCAACAAACCAGCTCCCTGGTAATTGTTAGTTGCAAATGGGATGCTTTTGAAATCAGCTACCCCACTATGAAGGGGTCTGCTTCCCCCTGCTGGAAGCATCCACTAGCTGCACCTACTCCAGGAGTTCTCGCAATCACATCCTCGCCAATGAGTAAAAGCTAACGTTTATTGTGTGCTTGCTCAATAAATTGACTTAGTACATGAAAATGATAATAAACTGCCTCTTCCCTCCTGAGCATGACTAAATCTTGCTTGTGAGTCCTGAAGATGTGCCTATGATACTGTCCCGGCCTCTCTTTAACCACAGCACATGTAATAACAAACATGCTCAATTCCATGAAATAACGTGGTTGGATACTTTAAAAATTAAAAAGTACTCTGTTGGCCCCAGCCTATCTTCAGTATGGGCCCACATGTTCTACTTAGTCCCAAAACCCACAATCACATGCAGAATCTCTAATTTCTCAAATGAAAAATCCTTATATTCCTTCTCTGAATAGTATGCCATTTATCTTCCTATACTGTTTATTTAATATTTCTTTTCTTCCAGATAGAAAAACCTCAGGGTCCTGGGGAGGCCTTTTTTCTTAACCAGTTATGTGCATATTTCCTTATAATAGCTCCTATAAAAACTGAAATGCCATAGCCAAACTCTTTCCATATCTTGATAGATAGATTATATACATATTATCCACATAGATTGGAAGTCAACTGAAAGATAATTTTTCTAAAACAATTTTATAGAAAGCCACCAAAAAAATTCACCAGTTTTTCACATATATATTATATACTCTAATATTTTATGTCCAAGGTTAGGATTGAAGCTGCACTTAATAAACACTCAAGGACTGAATATCTCCTGAAGCTTCTGTATAAGAAACATATCTTAATTGTGGCTGGTAGTCATTTGGATGTTTTCCAGTTGTCATCAGGAAATGAGCTACATCCTCAGGAAGATAATTAAAAGAAAATTGTAATATAATTTTCTGGTACAGTAATAAACACTCACAGATAATGAATATCGAAGACAAATTGGTACTTTGCAATTAATTTTGTTTTCCAAATAGAATGTGTGTGTGTCACAGAAGAGGGTTCATTTCAGAGAATGAAATGTCTAAGTTGAAACTGATTTCGGCTAATTCACGGCAGGTAGGAAAAACAAGACCTTAGTTTTCAGATTTTAATAAATTAATATCACATGGCAATAGGAGATTAAAAACACAACAGTTTCAAATTTGGGCGACCCAAGGTGAATATAGATATTCTTTGCAAAACTATGTCCCCAACTTACTAAAACTTTATGAGAATAATATTTTGTTTCATTTCATCATTCATTGGTCAGCACAAGCTGATACTATTTTCTGTAAGTAACAATACCTGTAGGTGACCTTGAACTTGACTTTATAATTTCCATACTACAACATGAAATTTCACAGTACAGATACCAAACTTCAAAATAGGCAAGAATCTAATACTAGGAGATCAGAATCCAAGATCAAAAAATATCTAAAATTACTCTGACAGTCTCATGCAGACTTGGGTTCTGAGATTTTTCAGCTCTGCTGTCATTGTAACTATTATAACTGCAAAGTCTAATATAGATAAGCAGAAATCATTTATGAGCTTTATTTTGGTATAACCATGCAATTAAAATTGGTCAATGGATGCTGATAAAATTATTCTTAGCTTAGGATTAACTAAGTTCTCTGATGGCAGTTTTTTTTGTTGTTTGTTTTGTTTGCTTGTTTGTTTTTTATCCTGGTAGAATTTTATGTTTTTTCTTTTTACTCAGTATTTTGAAGGACTATGATTTCCATATCTAGGAAATATTTAGATTTTTTTTTTAATTTTTGACAAGTCTTAACTTCTAATAAACTGGTTTAAACAATAATTAGGAATGATTTAAAAACCACTGATAAATGAAGGACTAAGATATGCATTATACATAATTAAAGGAAAACGTATTTGATATGCCTATTATCTGGAAAATTGCATAACTCCTTTCTTTGGCTATTTAGAGTAAAGTTAGATATGCCATTCTCTACCAAGTCAAAATTTATTTTTTGTTTGTGTTTTTTAACTCAAGCTCTTTTTGAATATGCCATCAATTTAAATGATCAAACCTCTTTATAAGAAATGACAGAACAGGGGCGCCTGGTGGCTCAGATGGTTAGGTATCTGCCTTCGGCTCTGGTCGTGATCCTGGGGTCCTGGGATCGAGTCCTGCGTTGGGCTCCCTGCTCAGTGGGAAGCCTGCTTCTCCCTCTCCCTCTCCTGATGCTTGTGTTCCCTCTCTCACTGTCTCTCTCTCTCTCTCTGTCATATAAATAAATAAAACCTTAAAAAAAAAAAAGAAATAACAAATTATATGCAATGTTAATGTTAGGAGACTATCAGTGTCCATAATGAAGTATCTATGTTAAAGAAAAATACCAAGTAGATTTAAATTAATACATAGTATTTCATTTTCCCATTAAAGGTATTTTTAATAGGCCATGATTAATTATGATTACATATGTCAACTTGTTTGGTAAAGAGTAACACATCATGGATGAATGAAAATTGCATATTTTTATTCTTAAGTTTAAGTACTAACTTCATACTTGGTTAATATATTTCTTAAAACAATGGCAAATATTCACTGTTCTATTGCTGTACTTTCATACTTAATGTGGTTACTTAAAATCTAGAAAATTTGATTCCTAGTAAAATTTGATCATATTTCCAATCTGTACTTCTTGGGCAAATCTAACACAAGTCTAATTATTTTACAAAATTATGAAATATTGCAAACATACAAAGAGTTCAGAGAATAAGACTTCCTTACCACCAGAAGTTATTCTATGTCATTCTTTGCTTTAGATCACTTTTCCTTTTCTTTCTTTTTTTTTTTTTTTTTGTTTCTTTTTTTGGTTAAAAGGTGTAAAACTTTACCAAGGTAATTAAAATCCACACCTAATCCACCGATTATTGTCAACATCTTTATAGGAAAAACTAATTTTCTTGAAACTGATGTGTAATCTTCCAATCTTTTTTCAAACTTCCTGTATTTATATTTATATATTTATATATACATATGTATATATCTGTGTATAGCAGCATGTGATATTATATATTTTTGTATTTTAAAATTCACCTGAATAGTGACTTACTATATAAGGATACGAAAATAAACTCAAAATAGATAAAAAAAAACCTGGGTGGCTCAGTTGGTTAAACATCCAAGTCTTGGTTTCAGCTCAGGTTATGATCTCAGGGTTGTGAGATTGAGCCCCTCTTCCATCCCCATGTCAGGCTCTGCATCAGGCTCCACCCTGGGTGTTGAGCCTGCTTAAGATTTTCTCTATCTGACAGATGTCAGAAGATGACAGAGGAGTAGCAGACTGAAATGACATCAAGTCCAGGAGTTCAGCTAGATAGTTATCAAACTATTCCAAACACCTACAACCTCAACAGAAGATAGAAGAGAAAAAGAGCAGCAATTCTAGGAACAGAAAATCGAGCACTTTCTGAAAGGTAAGACATGCGGAGAAGTGACTCCAAAAGGACAGGAAGATAGACCATGGGGGAGGGGCTGGCTCCCAGCAGGCAGTGGAGCAGCAGAGCACAAAATCAGATATTTTAGAAGCCTTCTTCACTGAGGCACATCAGTCCAGCGGTTAAGCGGGGGTGGAGCCCTTGCCAGGACAGTGTGGTCTCAGGTTCCGCGGGGTCACAGAAAGATCGGGGGTGCCTGAGTGTGGCGGAGCTCCCAGGTATTGGAGTGGGGAAGCTGACTACAGAGACAGAGCCGAGGAGTGAGCTTTTAGATCGGGTTTACCTTAAACCATGATCCAAGGCACAGTCAAGCAACTGCTCTTCGAGCAGGGACTCCACAAGTGGCAGATTCTGGAGGAGCAGTGCAGGAATGCATGGCAGGAATCTGCTGGGTTTGGAGACTCCAAATGGAGCTCTGTGCCAGAGATAGAAATGCTCAGTCACAGGCTGGGTGAGCATAGAGCATGGCCAAAGACCAGAGACAGGAGTGACTGCTCTTCTCTGAGGGCACACTGAGGAGTGGGGCTTTGACCTCTTGTCTCCTTCAGGCTGGAGACTGGGAGGCCACCATTTTCATTCCCATCCTCCAGAGCTCTACAGAATGTGCTCAGGGAAAAAAAGCTCCTGAGAGTGAACCCGAGCAGATTACCTAGCCTGGTCCCTGGCAAGGATGGTGTAATTCCACCTCAGGAAAAGACATTTGAGACTCATTGCAACAGGCCCCTCCTCCAGAAGATCAGCAAGATCACCCAGGCAAGACCAAGTTCACCGATCAAGGAGAACAGCAGAACTCCAGAGCTAGGGGAAAGAAATGCATAGAATTCATGGCCTTTCCCCCATGATCCTTTAGTCTTGAAAAGTTAAATTATTTTTTAATTTTATTTTTTCTTATTCTATTTTTTTAGCTTTTCATTTTTCCTCTTTTAACATTTTTTAACTAGTTTATCTTAATAATACCTTTCTTTAAAAAATATTTTTAAACCTTCATTGTTACAGTAATATTTTATCCTTTCATTGTGTTTAACCTTATTTTTTATATACATATAGTTTTTTTTTTCTTTAAAATTTTGGGATACAATTTCTTCTAATAGATCAAAATATACCCTAAATCTAGCACATGGCTTTGTTTTAGTCTCCAGCCTAAGCATATTCTCTTTTTTCTTTTTCCAACCAACTTATCTTATCAATTCCTTTTTTAAAATTTTATTTTTAAATTTTCATCTTTACAGTCATATTCCATCCCTTCGTTGTATTTACCCATATTTTTGTATATATATAAGTTTTCTTTCTTTAAAATTTGGGAGGTAGTTTCTTCAAAGAGACCAGAATACACAGAAAATCAAGTGGGTGGTTCTGTTCTATTCACCAGTCCAATATATGTATATATATATATATTTTTTTTTCTTTTTTCCCTCTCTCTTCTCCCCCTGGTTTTGTGTCTTTTCTGATTTGGTTAGCATACATTTTTCTGGGGTCTTTGCCACTCTTTTAGTATTTTATTTTCTCATTCATATATTCTTATCTGGATAAAATGACAAGGCAGAAAAATACACCCCAAAAAAAAAAAAAAAAAAAAAAAAAAAGAACATGAGGCAGTACCAAAGGCTAGGAACCTAATCAATATGGACATTGGTAATATGTCAGATCTAGAGTTCAGAATGATGATTCTCAAGGTGCTAGCTGGGCTTGAAAAAGGCATGGAAGATATTAGAGAAACCCTTTCTGGACAAATAAAATCCCTTTCTGGAGAATTAGAAATAAAATCTAACCAAGTTGAAACCAAAAAAGCTATTAATGAGGTGCACTAAAAAATGGAGGCTCTTACTGCTAGGATAAATGAGGCAGAAGAGAGAATTAGTGATATAGAAGACCAAATGACAGAGAATAAAGAAGCTGAGCAAAAGAGAGACAAACAACTACTGGACAACAAGGGGAGAATTCGAGATGTAAGTGATACCATAAGACAAAACAATACTAGAATAATTGGGGTTCCAGAAGAAGAAGAGAGGGGGGGCAGAAGGTATATTGGAGTGAATTACAATTGAGAATTTCCCTAATATGGCAAAGGGAACAAGCATCAAATTCCAGGAAGCATACTCCAGAGAGCCCCCCTCAAAATCAATAAAAGTAGGTCCACACCCTGTTATCTAATAGTAAAACTTACAAGTCTTAGTGACAAAGAGGAAATCCTGAAAGCAGCTTGGGACAAGAAGTCTGTAACATACAATGGTAGAAATATTAGATTGGCAGCATACTTATTCACAGAGACCTAGAAGGATATATTCAGAGCACTAAATGTGAAAAATATGCAGCCAAAAATACTATATCCAGCTAGGCTATCATTGAAAATAGAAGGAGAGATAAAAATCTTCCAGGACAAACAAAAACTAAAAGAATTTGCAAACTGCAAACACCAAACCAGCTCTATAGGAAATATTGAAGGGGGTCCTCTAAGCAAAGAGAGAGCCTAAAAGTAGTAGACCAGAAAGGAACAGAAACAATATACAGTAACAGTCACCTTACAGGCAATACAACGGCATTAAATTCATATCTCACAGTAGTTACCCTGAATATAAACAGGCTAAATGCCCCAATCAAAAGACACAGGATATCAGGATGGATAAAAAAAACAAAATTCATCAATATGTTGTCTACAAGAAACTCATTTTAGACCCAAAGACACCTCCAGATTTAAAGTGAGGGGGTGGAAAACAATTTGCCATACTAATGGACATCAAAAGAAAGCTGGGTGACAATCCTTATATCAGATAAATTAGATTTTAAGCCAAAAACTATAAGAAATGAGGAAGGACATTATATCATACTCAAAGTGTCTGTCCAACAAGAAGATCTAACAATTTTAAATATATGTGCCCCTAACATGGGAGCAGCTAACTACATAAACCAATTAATAACAAAGTCAAAGAAATACATCGACAATAACACAATAATAGTAGGGGACATTAACACCCCATCACTGAAATGGACAGATCATCCAAGCAAAAGATCAACAAGGAAATAAAGGCCTTAAATGACACACTGGACGAGATGGACATCACAAATATATTCAGAACAGTCCATCCCAAAGCAATAGAATACACATTCTTCTCTAGTGCACATGGAACATTCTCCAGAATAGATCATATCTTGGGTCACAAATCAGGTCTCAACCAGTACCAAAAGATTAGGATCACTCCCTGCATATTTTCAGACCACAATGCTCTGAAGCTAGAATTCAATCACAAGAGGAAAGTTGAAAACAACTCAAACACATGGAGGCTCAAGAGCATCCTACTAAAGAATGAATGGGTCAACCAGGAAATTAAAGAATTGAAAAAATTTAAAAAAAATTGAAAAAATTCATGGAAACAAATGGAAATGAAAACACAACTGTTCAAAATCTGTGGGATACAGCAAAGGTGGTCCTGAGAGGAAAGTATATAGCGATACAAGCCTTTCTCAAGAAGCAAGAAAGGTCTCAAGTGCACAACCTAACTCTACACCTAAAGGAGCTAGTGAAAGAACAGCATAGAAAGCCTAAACCCAGCAGGAGAAGAGAAGAAATCAATGACCAGAGCAGAAATCAATGAAATAGAAACCAAAAGAACAGTAGAACAAATCAATGAAACTAGGAGCTCGTTCTTTGAAAGAATTAATAAGATTGATAAATCCCTGGCCAGACTTATCAGAAAGAAAAGATAAAGGACCCAAATAAATAAAATCATGAATGAAAGAGGAAAGATCACTACCAATACCGAAAACATACAAACAATTATAAGAACATATTATGAACAACTATATGCCAGCAAATTTGACAATCTGGAAGAAATGGATGCAAAAACTACCAAAACTGAACCAGGAAGAAACAGAAAACCTGGACAGATTCACAACCAATAAGGAGATTGAAGCAGTCCTCAAAAATCTCCCAATAAACAAAAGCCCAGGGCCAGACAGCTTCCCAGGGGAATTCTACTAAATATTTAAAGAAGAATTAATACCTTTTCTCTTGAAACTGTTCCCAAAAAATAGAAATGGAAGGAAAACTTCCAAACTCATTTTATGAGGCCAGCATTACCTTGATCCCAGAACCAGACAAAGACCCCACCAAAAAGGAGAATTACAAAACAATATCCTTGATGAACACAGATGTGAAAAGTCTCACCAAATTACTAGCCAATAGGATTCAACAGTACTTTAAAAGGATTATTCACCACGACCAACTGGGATTTATTCCTGGGCTGCAAGGTTGGTTCAACATCTGCTAATTGATCAATGTGATACAATACATTAATAAAAGAAGGAAAAAGAACCATGATACTCTCAATAAATGCTGAAAAAGCATTTCACAAAATACAGCATCCTTTCTTGATCAAAACTCTTCACAGTGCAGGGACAGAGGGTACATACCTCAATATCATCAAATCCATCTATGAAAAACCCACAGCAAATATCATTCTCAATGGGGACAAACTGAGAGCTTTCCCCCTAAGGTGAGGAACATGGCAGGGTTCTCCACTATCACCAATGCTATTCCCTATAGTACTGGAAGTCCTAGCCTCAGCAATCAGACAACAAAAAGAAATAAAAGGCATCTGAATCGGCAAAGAAGAAGTCAAACTCTCATTCTTTGTAGATGATATGATACTATATGTGGAAATCCCAAAAGACTCCACTCCAAAACTGCTAGAACTCATGTAGGAATTCAGTAAAGTGTCAGGATACAAAATCAATGCACAAAAATCTGTTGCATTTTTATACACCAACAAGGCAGAAGAAAGAGAAATTAAGGAGTCCATCCCATTTACAGTTTACCCAAAACCATAAGATACCTAGGAATAAACCTAACCAAAGAAGCAAAGAATCTATACTCAGAAAACTATAAAATACTCATAAAAGAAATTGATGAAGACACAAAGAAATGGAAAAATGTTCCATGCTCATGGATTGGAAGAACAAATATTGTGAAAATGTCTGTGCTACCTAAAGCAATCTACACATTTAATGCAATCCCTATCAAAATACCATCAACTTTTTTCAAAGAAGTGGAAAAAATAATCCCAAAATTTATATGGAACTGGAAAAGACCTCGAATAGCCAGAGGAATGTTGAAAAAGAAAGGCAAAGTTGGTGGCATCACAATTCCAGACTTCAAGCTCTACTACAAAACTATAATCATCAAGAGAGTATGGTACTGGCACAAAAACAGACACACAGATCAATGGAACAGAATAGAAAGCCCAGAAATAGACCCTCAATTCTTTGGTCAACTAACCTTCAACAAAGCAGGAAAGCATGTCCAATGGAAAAAAAGACAGTCTCTTCAACAAATGGTGTTGGGAAAATTGCACAGCCACCATGCAGAAATAAAACTGGACCATTTCCTTACACCACACACAAAAATAGACTCAAAATGGATAAAGGACCTCAATGTGAGAAAGGAATCCATCAAAATCCTTGAGGAGAACACAGGCAGTGACCTCTTCCACCTTAGCCGCAGCAACTTCTTCCTAGGAACATCGCCAAATGCAAAGGAAGCAAGGGAAAAAATGAACTATTGGGACTTCATCAAGATCAAAAACTTTTGCACAGAAAAGGAAACAGTTAACAAAACCAAAAGACAACTGACAGAATGGGAGAAGATATTGGCAAATGACATATCAGATAAAGGGCTAGTATCCAAAATCTATAAAGAGCTTAGCAAACTCAATACCCAAAGAACAAATAATCCAATCAAGAAGTGGGCAGAGGACATGAACAGACATTTCTGCAAAGAAGATATCCAGATGGCCAACAGATACATGAAAAAGTGTTCCACATCACTCGGCATCAGGAAAATACAAATCAAAACCACAATGAGATACCACCTCACACCAGTCAGAATGGCTATAATTAACAAGTCAGGAAATGACAGATGCTGGCGAGGATGCAGAGAAAGGGGAACCCTCCTACACTGTTGGTGGGAATGCAAGCTGGTGCAACCACTCTGGAAAACAGCATGGAGGTTCCTCAAAAAGTTGAAAATAGAACTACCCTACAACCCAGCAATTGCACTACTGGGTATTTACCCTAAAGATACAAACGTAGTGATCTGAAGGGGCACGTGCACCCTAATGTTTATAGCAGCAATGTCCACAATAGCCAAACTATGAAAAGAATCTAGATGTCCATCGACAGATGAATGGATAAAGAAGAGGTGGTATATATATACAATGGAGTACTATGCAGCCATCAAAAGAAATGAAATCTTGCCATTTGCGATGGCATAGATGGACCTAGAGGGTATTATGCTTAATGAAATAATTCAATCAGAGAAAGACAACTATCATATGATCTACCTGATATGAGGAAGTGGAGATGCAAAGTGGGGGTTTAGAGGGTAGGAAAAAAATAAATGAAACAAGATGGAATCGGGAGGGAGACAAACCATAAGAGACTCTTAATCTCACAAAACAAACTGAGGGATGCTGAGGGGGAGGACGGTAGGGAGAGGATGGTGGGGTTATGGACATGCTATGAAGTGTGTAAACCTGGCGATTCACAGACCTGTACGCCTAGGACTAATAATACATTATATGTTTATAAGAAAATTTTAAAAAACTAAAAAAAAATAAAAAAAGAATCGGGGTGCCTGGGTGGCTCAGTGGGTTAAAGCCTCTGCCTTTGGCTCAGGTCATGATATCAGGGTCCTGGGATCAAGCCCCACATAGGCTCCCTGCTTAGCGGGGAGCCTGCTTCCCCCTCTCTCTGCCTGCTTCTCGGCCTACTTGTGATCTATCTCTGTCAAATAAATAAATAAAATCTTTAAAAAAAATTGTGAATTTTTATTCCTATCTCATTAACTCAATAAACTTTTACCAAGAAAAAAAAAAAAAGAATGGGAGAAGATATTCGTAAATGACATATCAAATAAAGGGCTACTATCCCCACTGTTGGTGGGGATGCAGTCACACTAGAAAACAGTATGGAGGTTTCTCAAAAAGTTGAAAATAGAGCTACCATATGACCCAGCAATAGCACTACTGGGTATTTACCCTAAAGATACAAATGTAGTGATCTGAAGGGGTGCATGTACCCAAATGTTTATAGCAGTAATGTCCAAACTGTAGAAAGAAACTAGATGTCCATCAACAGAAGAATGGATAAAGAAGAGGTGGTATATGTATGTATGTATGTGTATACACACACACACACACACACACACACACACACACACATGTATACACATATATATACACATGTATATGTGTGTATATATATGTGTATACATATATGTGTGTATATACATATACACACACACACACACATACATACAATGGAATACTATGCATCCATAAAAAGAAATGAAATTTTGCCATTTGCAATGATGTGGATGGAACAAGATGGTATTATGTTGAGTGAAATAAGCCAATAAGAGCAAGTCAATTATCATATGCTCTCCCTGATATGAGGAATTTGAGAAGCAAGACAGGGAGTTTCAGGGGTAAGGAAGGAAAAATGAAACAAAATGGAATTGGGAGGGAGACAAACCATAAGAAACTCTTAATCTCACAAAATAAACTGAGGGTTGCTGGGGGAGGGGGGGTATGGAGAAGTTGGTCAGGTTATGGACATTGGGGAGGGTATGTGATATGGTGAGTGCTGTGAAATGTATAAGCCTGACGATTCACAGACCTGTACCCTGGTGCAAATAATACATTATATGTTAAAAAAATAATTTAAAAATAAAAAATAAAAAAATGAAAAGATTTTCGCTCCTTCCTCCTCTGCCCCTCCCCCTCCTCACATGCACGCACATGCACACACACTCTCTCCCTCTCTCTTAAATAAATAAAAAATACTTAAAGAATAGATTAAAAACTTAATATGAGACCCAAAACCATGAAAACTCTAGAGGAGAACACAGGCAGTAATTTCTCTGGCATTAGCCATAGCAACATTTTTCTAGGTATGTCTCCTAAGGCAAGGGAATCAAAAGCAAAAATAAATTACTGGGATTACATCAAAATAAAAAACTTTTTCACAGTAAAGGAAACATCAACAAAACAAAAAGACAACATACTTAATGGGAGAAGATTTTGCAAATGATTTATCTGATTAAGGATATTATCAAAAATATGTAAAGAACTTATAAAATTCAATGCTCAAAAACCAATCTAATAACACAATAATTCCACTATTCTTTACCCAAACAAAACAAAAAGACTAATTTAAAAAGATACATGTACCCCTATGTTTATTGCAGATTTACTTACAGTAGTCAAGATATGAAAGCAACCTAAGCAATCATACATAGATGACTATGTAAGGAAAATATGGAATACACACACAGCCATGAAAAAAGTTGAGAGCATGACAT
Organism: Martes martes; assembly: GCF_963455335.1. Lineage (NCBI taxonomy): Eukaryota > Metazoa > Chordata > Mammalia > Carnivora > Mustelidae > Martes > Martes martes. The sequence goes on from NC_137888.1 coordinate 39,526,664, forward strand.
TTGAGACAACATGGATGGATCTAGAGGGTATTATGTTAAGTGAGATAGTTGAACTAAGAAAGACAAATACCATATAATTGCACTCATAAGTGGAATGTAAAGCAACAACAAAGGAATAAGCAAAAAGCAGAATCAGACCTATGAATACAGAGAACAAATTGATGGCTACCAGAGGGAAGAGGCATGGGGGATGAGCAAAATGTGTGAAGGCAGGGAGAGATACAGGCTTGCAGTTATGGTATGAATACGTCACAGGGATGACAGACAGAGCCTAAGAAATATAGTCAATGATACTATAATAGTGATAGAACAGGTGGTAGTTACACTTGTAGTGAACAGAGCATAATATATAAACTTGTCAAATCACTAAATTGTACACCTGAAATTAATGTAACATAGCATTATCATATGAATACTGTCTCACTTCACGTGTCACTGTTTTCTTTCAATATTTCCCACTTAATACATGTAGGCTATATATTTCAAAAGCTTTATTATATCCTACTTCATGTATATACCATAATTTATTTACTCATTTCTTTCCTAAAAGTGCTGTCACAACATGACCTTGTTGCTATCCCTCTTTCATATACCTTGGTCATGATGCTCAGCATCGTGAGATAGCATTAACCACATCCTCTTTCTTGAAACACTCTATTCTCTTCACTTTCTTGACCCACTGTCTCCTGGGTTTCCCCACATCCCTTTTTGTCATCTCATTTTTTTCCTCCCCTTGCATGATTGCATATATTCTTCTGATTTTGATTACAGGTTGGCCAAGGTTTTTCTCCTGAACTTCAGACCTGTAACTGGACAAATCCACTCAGATATCCCACTGGCAGCCTTTGTTTATTTTGCTCAAAACTGAAAGTTTCTTGTCCACATTTGACCTTGGTCTTGTGTAACAATGTCAGCATAAGCATGGTCCTTGACTCCATCACCTCCACAACTAGTCTACCATGAACTACTGTGTAATTTCCTCCTACGTAAACCTTGAATCAAACCACTTTTTCCTGTCTCTAGTCATCACACTTTGTCAACCATTTTCTAAATTGAATCCCGTTAATCTTCCCAAAACCAAATAGGATTATGCAACTTCTTTACCTGACAAGCTTAAGTGACTCCATATGATTCTTCAGATCAAATAATCCAATCTCAATGTAACTCACGAAGCCTAGCATTTCAATTTATTCACATACCTATCATATTCATATTGACACAAATGCTTTCATCAAAACATTTAAAGACAGAAAAAATTGAAAATGGAAACTAATTATATTTCTTCTTTACCTGACAAGCTTAAGTGGCTCCATATGATTCTTCAAATCAAGTAACTCATGAAGCCTATCATTTCAATTTCTTCACACACTTATCATATTCATATTGACACAAACATGTTCATCAAAATGTTTAAAGATAGAGAAAGTTGAAAATGGAAATTAAATATATTTCTCTGGATATCTTAAATGCCTTTATCTAGGTCTGGATACATTACCATACATAAAATAAAAAATCTTGAAATTAGAAAAACAAATTGGATCTCACAGTCTTAGAATGAGGATAGAAGAAGACACTGACATTGAAGAGTAAATAAAGTTCTTATTTTAAGAATAAATCTTATAAATTACAGGGCAAAAAGTTCCCTCTGAAACCCAAAATGGATGAGAAACACAGTACTTTCTTAAAGCTTGCAAAAATAGATTGCATTTAATAGAAGCTAATGTGTATCCAACTGAACCAAATAAATCACACAGATTCTGTTTTCTTTGATCAGTTGAGTTGTTGGTCAAAGAGATACAGAAGATATAGGTTACCTGAATTTAAAGGTATTGACATCATTTTTCCATCAATAATATAATTTCTTATGGTTTATTTTGGCTGACAGAGAAATATGGGCTGGATAAATGACACACCTTATGTAAATGAAAAACAGATTGAATGTGAAACTTTCACAGAAAAAAGTGAAAAAGTGAAACTTTAGCAAACAGTAATAAGCTACAGGGAAATTTCAAGAAGTATGAAATAAAAATGACTTCTTCAGGACCCCCCTATGATTAATGTCTTTATTGATAACTTGGATCAATACTCAAAAAGCTTATTAAGCAGGTTCCTGTAATTTACTTCTGAGGAACAGTGATTTTACATCATTAGTAGAGTGCGAATTAAAGAAACGTTAAGATAATGCTGAGAAAAATATCCAGAATACAGCAAAAAGAGAAAAAGAGAAAAAAGATATGAAAGAGCTAGTCAGAGAGATCTGGTAGAGATGAGAATTCCACAGTACATTTAATTGAAGTTCTAGAAAGAGAATAAAGAAGAGAGTGTAGAAAAAATAAATATTTAGAGTGTTTTCTGAAGTTGAAAAAAGAAATACTCAGCTTGAAAAAGAACAAGTCCTAAGCAGAAAAATAGAAACAAATCTATACCAAATGGACTAGAGTTGAACCGCAGAATACCAAAGACAAAGAGAAAACTTCAAAATCAGTTGGGGAGAAAAGAGAGATTACGAAAATAGAAACAGTAGACTGTCAATACCTAGTAGAAAATAATGGAATAATATCTTCAAAGTGTTGAGGAATAGTTACGCAGAAAATAGTCTATATTTATCTTAAATATGATTAAACAGAATAGAAGTCAACTTTGATAGTTTAAATATCTTGATCTTTGTTAAAAGAACCATTAAGGCATATAGTTCAGCATGGAATAAATTCTCAGAAGGGAAGAGTGATACTTCAGAAACAATGATGAACAAAGAAATGAACACATATGTACATCTAAGTAAACACTGCCTATAAAAGTAATAACTAAAATGAGAATGATAATAGTAACAATACTAACGACAAATTTAAGGCATTGATGAAAAATAAAGGTGAAAAAAATGCTAAAAATATGGAAGATGTCATAATCATAAAATATGAAAGCATTATAAGAGATATTAAAGCATACTGAGGGAAATAGAAAGATTGATAAATCTGACCATATTTAAGTTTAAAATTACCCCCAGTTCAGCAAGTCACTAAACAATTACATATAAGATATTTAACAAAATAAAGGTAGTAACTTCAGTCTATGTTTTTAAAATGACATCACTAAGGGGCGCCTGGGTGGCTCAGTCAGTTAAGCATCTGCCTTGGGCTCAGGTCATGATCCTGGGGTCCTGGGACTGAGTCCCTAGTTGGGCTCCCTGATCAGCAGGGAGTCTGCTTCTCCCTCTGCCTCTGCCCCTTCCCCCACTCGTGTGTGCTCTCCCTCTCTCAAATAAATTTAAAAAAATTAATAAACAAAAGACATTACTCAAAGTTGAGTAGCATTAAATTTTATTTAAATTTAGAAGTAAATTATAATGTAAATAAGAACTTTGAATTTTTCTTTTGGTTTTATATGCTATGTTTTATTATTTTTTTAAACATTTAACATTATATTAGTTTCAGATATATATCATGATTTGACATTTGTATATATTATAAAATGATCACCACAATAAGTCTAGTTAACATCCATCACCATAGCTATAAAAAAAAATTGTTTTCTTGAATGAAGATTTTTAAGATCTACTCTTAGCAACTTTCAAATTTGTAACACAGTATTAAATCTAATTTTAATTTTCTTAAATATTAGAAGAGTGTTTTGTACACAATAGACACACAGCAGTAGGTTTTAAATGAAGATTTGAGTGGCTGAAACAATTTGAGTTTAACAGCAAATAATAAAGAAAAGAGAGTTATAGTTCAAAGTGCAGCTAATAGTATCACTTTGGTTTTTGTTTTTGTTCTTAATATTTCTATTAAAATTTTAAGTTGTATTACTTTTTGGAGTTTATATTTTATACCAAATTTGTAAATGTTATATTTTTTTATTGAAAATTGAGATCTCTGAGTTTTATATAATGTATTCTAATTATTTCAAGTTCCAATAATAGTTAGTCTACCTTACCAGCATTCCTATCTTTAAAATTAAAAATCTGTTTCTGGTACAGAGAAATGGATTTATAGATATTTTGCTTCTCAAATTAGAAAAGCTATATTTAGTCTTTGTTAGATTAATTGCTACATCTTAATTTCTTATTTTTAAAGAGAAAATAAGATGAATATACTGTTGAAAATTTGGGGGGTTACCAGATTCTACAAAATAAAGATCGTCATTGACCTGATTAGAATGTATTCTCTTTCTATAGATTGTGAGCTAGAGATGTTAGATATGCCTCCAGAAACCAAATAAGTCTCACAAAATACTTGATTTTTTAAAAATGCAATGTGGTAGTTTAAAATGAAGGATTTTGAGAACTTTGTTTGAATTTGGTACCGATTTCTTTGCTGGAAAAGTCTCTCCTAAAATAATGCTGAACTTAAATATGTAGCTGCTCCTAACTTGTACCAGAACTGGATTTCTGACAAAATGAAGTAATGCCTCCATAGATTCATTTTCACTTTTCAAAGAAATTAGAAACTTTAGTGACTCGCAAAGCAGAACATGTTAAAATGTGCAAACTGCCAAAATAATATAAATGCATATTTATCTTAGCTGACATTTCAAATCATATTAGCAGCAATGTTTGATTCCTTTTACTGCTCTGGTTACTGCTTAATTGGACTAATATGATTAATCTAATAAAACATAACACAGTAAGCTATTCATTAATTTGTCATAAATTACAGTATTAAAACATGAAATTACTTTAAACCTTTTTAAAGAAATCTTGAGAAACTAAGAGTCAAACATCAGTTTTAATTGATGCTTATTTTTCCTTAATTGTTCATTCAATACCCAGAAAGTTAATAAAAGCAAAATGTTTTTATTTTATTTTATTTTATTTTATTTATTTTTGTAAGTAGGCTCCAGCCCAGCCCGAAGCCCAGGGCAAGACTTTAACTCACCACTCCAAGATCAAGATCTGAGCTAAGATCAAGAATCAGATCCTTAACTAAATGAGCCACCCAGTGCCCCTACAAAATGCCCTTCTAAATGCAATTTCTCTTTGATCTCTTTTAGCAAATATTTACAAAGAAAAAAAATCACACATTCGAACTTCCAATGTATAAACTGATAGAGTCAATGTCTTGGCTTCCCTAATGAGGCTTAAGTTTCTTAATTAAAAATCATGTTTTATCTCATCCAAAGATGAGTCTACCTTTTGAAGTCGATAAACATCAGAAGCCTCCAAGAGTAGAGCCAAAACACTAAAAAATAAATTTAAAGATATCAGTTCAGAGCTACTTATCTGCAATCAAATAAGAAAACTTCTACAGTCATAACTCAGTTTAAACAAGGACAGAGCTTTACAGATCATCTTGTGATTTAAAGTGTCTTTATGCAATAGAACCAACTCTTTTTTTTTTTTTTTTTTTTAGATTTTGTTTATTTATTTGACAGAGAGCGAGATCACAAGTAGACAGAGAGGCAGGCAGAGAGAGAAGGGGAAACAGGCTCCCTGCTGAGCAGAGAGCCCAATGCGGGGTTCGATCCCAGGACCCCAAGATCATGACCTGGGCCAAAGGCAGAGGCTTAACCCACTGAGCCACACAGGCTCCCCAACAGAACCAACTCTTATTTGAAATCCCCATTTACATGGCTCAGTCAGTTAAGCGTCTGACTCTTGATCTGGGCTCAGGTCATGACCTCAGGGTGGTGAGATCAAGCCCCACCTCAGGCTTGGAGCCTGCTTAAGATTTTCTCTCTCCCTTCCCCTGTGCTCCTCCCTCTCCTTCCAGTGAAAGTAGCTATAGTCCTGGATCCTTACTGTATCAACCTGTGTCATTCTCCAACCCTCTCCCAAAGAACTGTCTAAATTCTAAGGCTCTCATAAACATAGTTTGAAAACCATAGAATCCCATCACTTTATGAAAACATTAAAGACAGAGAGTTAAATAATGGCAGGCTTGGGACTAGAATTCTCATCTTCAACTTTATTCTTATTCTTTTTATTAGTGAGACACAAGGAAGCAGTGCAATGTAAGTCATTGAAAGTATGGTTTCAGAACCGAACAAACCTGAATTTGATCCTGGCTCCACAACTGGGAGGAGACGGCTTAAAAAGGACTCACCACAGTACTTCTCCATACTGAGTGCTCAAAAAATATTCAATCTTATTACCGTTATTTCAAAGCTTAACACACTGTACTTGGGCGCTGAAATTCCAAAGTAACAAACATGTTTTAACAAATGAAAGGGGAGGAATTGGGCAGTTTGAGAATAATATAGATGAAATCAAAATGAAACACCATTCCTTATACAAAGGGATTTAAGAAATGGAACAGGAATAAACAGCAGAGCAAAAGAAGAGAACTAGAATTTAAAGATATCCACACTCTCATATTAGCTGAAGTCCTGCCCAACCTCTCTAGAGTTCCTTTCTGATGTTGTTGCTTTTGTTTTTTTTTTAATATGTGCTGAAACCTTCCTCCCCCCTCTGCCTCTGTAGTTACTAATGATCATGAAAGGGAGAAAGCTCTGCCTGATTTGGTTCTATTTCGGGGAGCTGGCTGTCCCTTGTGCAGAAGCTGTTCTTGATCCATCACTCAAAGGGGGAACCACTGATTTACAATGCAGTTGACAATTATGCAAGGGGTTTGACTCACTCTGATGAAAACTGATCCTGAAAAGGAGACCAGAGCCAGGAGTTAAGGTTTTCTCAGTTCCTTGACAGAGATTCATGCAGTGGTAAACACATCCTGCTGGATATCAAAGCAATCTTCCTACCCGAAGAGGCTTCATGTACTATAGCTTTTAGAGATGACTAAATCACTGGACAGTTCACAAACACTGCTCTTCCCAGGACATATAATAAACCTGGTTGAGCTGAAGGAGAATGGTGTGTGACTTCTATTCCTTCACAAACGCTAAACTACCATTCAGCTCATTTTCTCTCTAGGCTAATGCCGTGGTTAGCACACTGATTTTATTTTCCTTTACTTTTGTGGTCATATAATTTTTAATGCTTCCTGGCCTTTTCCTCCCAATTGGCTTTGATTGGGACTACAGAGTTGGGAGTCCCAGCCAAACCCCACTTAGCTAGATGAAGGGTCTCTAAGGCAGAGACCTGTCTTCTGCATGTTTCTAATGTCTAAGAAGTGTCTTCCATATTTGCTACAATGGGATCTTGTCTTTCTTACTGAACAAAAAGTAGGTGGTACATCTTACTAAAGCACTTTTAGCAATAGGCTGTGCATATATACACATACCCATTTATAAAAATGGGCAGGTCCAGATGTACAGGAATATAAGGGAGGAATAATTATGACTGAATGTTAGTATTTCCAAGTAGAAGGTGATAATTAATCTGAGTTTTGATAATTTAGCATAGTCTCATAAATGACAAAACTATCATGAAGATTAACCCAGAAAATGAATCCTATTGTATTTGTTAGAAATCAATAAAAGTTGTTAACTCTTTCAGAAAATCAAAATATAAACATTCACACTACTCAAGGTATTTGAATCATTAATGCAAAACAACAACGTGAATATGCATGTTTCACTCATGGTGCAAATAGGTGACTATTTCACTATGTGTTCTAATGACCAAGACCTTTAGTATTTGAAATACTTATTATTTCCTTAGAAATTAACACTTTATATTGATTAGGAAACAATCAAGGCTTAATATCGGCATTTGGATATTATGTAGGTGGGTTGTATTATCTATGAATTTCATTTCAGGTTAGTTAAAAGGGAATTACAAAATATGTTATTAAAAAGGAATCTGATAGGGCTGAGAACTACTGTCCTGAAGCGAACTGACAAAATTACTGCTAAACAAATTTTCTGGTTATGAAAGTGATACAGGCTTTGTACTAGTTTCCTACAGGCTGCTGTAAAACACACACGTGCGTGCGCGCACACACACACACACACACACGTTGGGTGACTATAAACAACAGAAATTTCCTTCACTGCTCTAGAGGTTAGAAGGCTGAAATCAGGGCAGCGGCATGGCTATGATCACTTGGGAAACTTTTTTTTTTTTTTTTTTAAGATTTTTATTTATTTATTTGAGAGAGAGAGTGCAAGAGAGGGAATACAAGCAGGGAGAGTGGGAGAGGGAGAAGCAGGCCTCCTGCTGAGCGGGGAGTCTGACACAGGACGTTGGGATCATGACCTGAGCTGAAGGCAGAAGCTTAATGACTAAGCCGCCCAGGTGCCCTTCTCAAGAAATTTCTAAGGGAGAATCTTTCTTTGCCTCTTCCAGCTTCTGGAAACCCCAGGCATTCTCAAATCTCTGCCTTGTCTTCACATAACAATATCCCCTCCTACTGTGTCTTCTCTTCTTACAATCATACCAATTATACTGGATTAGGGTCTACCCTAAGGACCTCATCATAACTTGATTACATCCACAAGACTCTATTTCCAAGTAAAATCATATTCACAGGTACTGGGGGTTAGGACTTCAATGTATCTTTTGAGGGGAAACAATCCAACCCGTAGCAGGCTCATTTTAAAAATACAGAATGTAGAGAATATTTCCAAGTACTTCTTACTGCAAATAAACTTGAACATAATTTTTGCCACAATATTTTTCTATTTCTTTAGCAGTGAAATATGGAGAAATATTTTTAAGTACAAATTAGATTAATATGTTTAAGTTCTTACTGCATACAGCCAAATTGCTTTACAGACAAGTTACACTGTTTATGCCCCCTATTCAGTAAAGTTCATGTCAGTTCATATGCCCTCCAGCATTGCTCATAGCCTCGACCTATCAACCTAATGAAGTCTGGGGTTTCTATATATTTGTTTACTTACGCAATTAATGAAAGTAAGCTAGCACTGACAAATGGCATATTATGAGAGAATAAATCAGCCTAATCTTAATTAGTACATGGTGGTTCTCAGGGACACATTTTCCATAATACTGGTATACCATTTGCCGTTACAAATTGAAACAAGTAGAAATTCTAGAGAGTTTTATAAACAGTATGCAAAATTACATTGTACACAAAACTGAAAAGTAAATGAACATTTATTTTATATTAAAGTTTTTACTAAATTGAAAGGTAATTTTAATACCTATATATGTCACTTTTCTTCCCCAAACTATAAATATATAGGATATACATGTATCCTATTGGTTCTGCTCTCCTAGAGAACAGTCATACAGAAGGCTAAGCAGCAGAGAATTTAGCCAAGGTCATACCACAAGAACAGTACAGTTAAAGTTAAGGTACCACTACAGGTATCCTGACCTTGGACACATGCCTTTCCTGCCACACCACCATGAACACGAGTATTCGTTGTGATCATTACAGTATTTGTGACTCTTTTGCTGTGAATACTCTTCAGCTGTCTTAACATCTTCGTTTTAGTCACTCCAAATGCAAAGTTCCATGTGGAAGCATCTAGTTAACCAGTGTCAGAAGGTGGGGAGAGGAAATGCTCAGCCCCTTTAATTTTCTCTGGAAAGGACAAGCCCAGAATCCCACCAAAGACTACACAAGGAAAATCCTCTCCAACTTTTAAAGGGAATTCAGATAATGGCTGGCAAAATGAATGCCAACATTAACCACTATGGCATTCAGAGCCCCTGGTAAGACTTTACCTATCTCCTCTGCTTCATTTCCCCAAATTTCTCGTGATATTTCTCCCCAATGAAGAGTGTCTATACATGTTCCTTCCTCCTTTGCCTACCTCTTAGTAATCATTCCTATCTCAGGTCAGTATCATTTCCCCAGAAAAGGACCCACATGCTAGGATAAATGATCCTCTTATATACTGATAGAACCATATAACTTCCTTTTTACCCCTGATTGAATTCATAATTTTATGTTTGCTCTTATGATTATTTAACATCCATCTCTTGCACTAGATTTTAAGATACATGAATTATGTAGTCATGTCTATTCTTGCTCATTTTTACAACCACATGGTTCACACGGAATGACAAATTATTGGAGGGAACTCAAGAATGAGCTATTAAAAGCCGTAAGAAGTACTTTTCGGTGAGATTTAACAGTAAAGAAAAGGTAAACTTTGAATAAGTAAAGCTTGTATTGGATTTCTAGGAAGTAGAGAAAGATCTGGTTAATTTGGAAGAATGCAATTAGTAAATGCCTTATTCTGATTTTCTAAGATGGTTCTGTCTTTTTGGGATGCCAATTGTGATCAGACTGGAAATAAAACTTCTGAAATTTTTTTTTTTATTATAATCTGGAAAGCATCGTGGTTTTAACAGACACATAGGAATGTGAATTTTCCCTGGTCAGGTTATAGACACTTTTCAGGAGCCAAGTCCAGATTTCTAGAGTTATCTGAACAATTCAGTATAAAGGTGATATACTGTTGATATTTCTGTCCTGGAGAATTCTAGAAGTTATAAACACTGGAATTCTGAATTACTCCTAAAGTTGAGTAAGACTTCCACTAACCAGAGAACTTGGTAGGACGATTTCCACTGAAGGCACAGAGAACAGAGGTAGTAATATTCAAAAGTTCTCTATTCTTCAAATTCAAGTTGTGTGTGTGTGTGTCTAAAATGTGTATTTATATACACACATATATAATACATATATATGTACACATATATACACACACACACACACAAATATATACATATAAAACATATATACAAACATTTATAATAGGTTTCAAATATATGTTTAAATAGGTCACCAAGAAGCATCTGAAGGAATTCTCATACTGGTGTGCTAAAAAGAACATTTCCAGCATTAAAATTTGTCTTCCTCTGCTTCTCTCACCTATTTTAATTATATTCTATCTGAAAGATGATATATATTCTGAGGATGTCATCATAAGTTTTATTTTCAGTTAATTGAACTCTACTATGACTCAAGCATAAGCTCTTTCCCTACTCTTTTGGGAAACACTTTCATAGATATTAAGAATAATGATGAAAAGTCCTTCCAACACTGAAGAGAAATCAATTCTGAACAAGTTAAAAAGAAAAAATCAAATAACCAAAGTTCTAACAAAAAAAAAAAAAATCAATGTCACCAGTAACACTGAAAGATGTTGCTTATAGGAAGTTGAATATTATAACAAAATGGAAAATGACACTGAAAAAGTTTCAAGATTTAGAGTTTCTTTAGTAAATGTCATAATAAACAAGTCAGAAAAAGTCAGATGCTATCCATTCACACTCCTTTTGGATTCCTGGAGGAAAGTGACCTTCTTTATTGCTAAATTCAGGATGCTATTTGAAGTATTGTTGACACTCTGAAAATGTGAAGAACTAAACAGATTTTATAGAAAAACCAAACATTTATACGCTTCAAAATAGTGTTCTATATAACTAGTTAAAAATATTCTAAATTATTCAGTTACCTTTAAATACATCCAAAATTAAAAATAGAAAAGAATATCTTTCTTCCCTATGAAGAAATAATTGCAGTGCACTCTCTACATTCCAGGAACAGTGGGAGATAACTAGAGCTAGCTCCTATAGTCTGCATAAATCTGAAAAGTTCACATATTGCAATTGATAATTCTCTTTTAATCCAGAAGCATACTCTCCACCTTCTTTCTCCCCCATGAATTTTATTTGTTTGAAGAAATAAAATAGTTTGAAACTGCTCATAGTCAAATTTACATTGTTTTGTTTTGTTTTTTTTTAAGATTTTATTTATTTGAAAGAGAATGAGAGAGAGAGAGGATGAGAAGGGGGAGGGTCAGAGAGAGAAGCAGACTCCCCGCTGAGCAGGGAGCCCAATGTGGGACTGGACTGTGGGACTCCCGGATCATGACCTGAGCCAGTGGCAGTTGCTTAACCAACTGAGCCACCCAGGCACCCCTATATTAAGTTTTTATTCTGTTCATTTTTACAACTACTTCAAAGATAGTGTTACCTTCTCCACCCCAAGACACATAATATCTTGGTATCTCTTTTTCTGTGATATAGGTAGCTATTCATATATGCTTGTTTCTCTCTTTGCACCAGTTTTCATGTGAGTAAGTCCACTGACATGATCTAATAATAATGAGCTATTAGTTCCTATTTTAGTATAATTATATACTCAGAGATCTAAACATATTCGATGTGATCCAATCATTTGTGGTCTTTGATAATCTAATTATCTAATATTTTGCCAGTGAGAACCTCCTTTATACAAGCACTTTGGGCATAACCTCTTGGTCTCTGGTATAACAGGTTACAGCTCATCTTGCACATTTCCTGCCCCAGCCCTGAATTCAGCTCATTCTCCAAAGGAAACCCGTTCCTCTTACTGGGAATTTACATTTACGCACAATGTAGGCATTTGATGGCATGGCTTTTCAGAAGTTAAAAAATAGCCAGTTTCAGGGATTTGAGAAAACAGAAAATTTCTCCTTTTCATCAAAGCTCTTAGATCATCAACTAAAGCTATTTTCAAATGATTTCCTTGTTAGGTGCATAAAACAATACAAGAGTAAGTAAGGAATATCATACAAATCTTAAAAGCATAGTCAAACAAGACACTGACCAACTTTCTTTCCCGTACTATACTCAGCTTCCAAATTTTTGTAACATTACTCTATGCTTTTTCCAGGTATTATCATCAGCCACCTTCACAGCCTGCTTTCCTGGCTTTCTGCCCCATGGTCCAGTGCTTTTTGCCCCACTATGGTGTTGCCCACTGATGACAAATGACTTTTTCAAATATCCCTCACATTGAGCCTGAGAAGTCTGAGGCAAAAGGCAGAAAATTGGATATCTTTTTCTCTAGAAATATAGTTTTATGTTAGAATTTTATTTTCAGTTCTAGTAAGTGACACTGCTTTACAGTCCTTGATGTGTCAGGTAATTTGGGAGAAACATTGTCACGCATGCTTTTTTTTTTTTTTTTAAGATTTTCTTTATTTATTTGTCAGAGACAGAGAAAGCACACAAGCAGAGGCAGGCAGAGGGAGAAGCAGGCTTCCCGGTGAGCCTGGAGCCTGATGTGGGACTCGATCCCAGGACCCTGGGATCATGACGTGAGCCAAAGGCAGATGCTTAACCAACTGGGCCATCCAGGTGCCCCCACATATAGCATTTTATTGCTAACTTGTAATGCACTTCTAAAATCCTCATGCAATTAAAATACTTCAGATCTTGTTAAAAAAAAAAAGACAGGGGATTCTGACAATGAAGTAAGCTATAGAAAATTACATTTCTAAAAACTTTAACAAAATAAAACAATGAATACAGTACACTAAAATAGTCAACACGTCTTACGTTAGCCTCTCCCATTTCTTTGTGGAATATATGGGTTCCATTTAATAACAGCTTTACCTTATAATAATGGAATTCTTATTTCTGGGAACTTGAATGTTTTCCTTTTCTTTTTTTAATAAGGTATGTATAAAATTTCTTGTTTTGTCACTGATAATCGAAACATTAAGATGTTTATCCTTGATTATGTGTGTACATGAGAAAGTCAGAGAGTGGAGCTGAGGAAGAGAGAAACCCACATGCATTCTCACTGCTTTCAAATAGAAAAACCTGGAATTGTGCCTGCCTCCAGCACCCCATGGTAATCTCTATAAAAGGAGGGCAAAAGCTTCCGAGGGCAAAAGCTCTGAGAGATGGCCACTGAAGCCAATCAGATAGACATAGTCACATACATACTTTCAAAACTATTTCCATTTAATGCCCACAGTGATTCATGCCAATATACACCAAACGCTGGAGAATTCTGGTCTGGCTCTACCAGTCTCTGTTAAATGTCTCACCTGCTTCCCTCCTAACAGGAGTGCAGTTCTAATGCCTGCATTCACATTTTTTTCAGCATCCTTTCTTTCTTTCAGAACTTTTCCATCACATAACCCTCTAATTCTTCTTCAGTTCTGCCAGATCTCTTTAAACTCCTAAATCTATCTTTCCTTTTTGATTATAAGTAATGAGTCACACCTGTGAACTTGCTTGCTGTCCGATAAACATTTTTATAGTTGAGGAAAAGGTTACAGAAGTAAATCTGAACCCACGAAGACAGACCTGAATGAATACCTAAGACAAGCTCTCCGAGAAGTTTTATTACAATTAAAGAAACAGCAGACTGTTCTCACGGTTCAGAGTTTATGGAACATTAAAATCTTTGATGAGAAGTGAGGAATTCTGACTCTTGATTAAATGCTTTGTAATTTGCACCATTCTGTGTCTGTTTTAAGGTTATAGTGAATTTAAGTGGATGACTCCTGACCTTGTCATTATTAACACAAGAAGATGTCTCCAATCCTTAAAAAACAAGGGGTAATAGTTGAGAAAGGTTAATGTAGCCAGATGGCTACATTGTTGGGTTTCGTTAACTTTAATAGCATAATACAAAAAATTTTAGTATTATCACAAATTTTTTTCTTTTCCATAAATTGATCCTTTCTTTTCTTTCCCTGAGGTTTTCATTCCATAGACCACAAATTACTGTTAATTATACATAGAGGGTTTTATCTCCTGCAAATAACAAGTGAAGATAGTGATATCCAGGTATCTTTAGGGCACCTGGGTTGCCCTGTCAGTTAAGCGTCTACTTTTGGTTCAGGTCATGATCTTGGGGTCCTGGGATCGTGCCCCTGAGCAGGGAGACTGCTTCTACCTCTGCTGCTCCCCGGCTTGTGTGTGCACTCTCTCTCTCAAATAAATAAAATCTTAAAAAAAAAAAAGATATCTTTGTCTTCACAGGCTTCATAATACTCATTACATTTCTTTCGTTAATATTTTTCTCCAATAAATTCCCTTTTACCTACTTTGAGAACAGATTTTCCCCCCTCTATTTAATATCGTGTAACCAGGGAACACTGATACAGTGTTGGAGTTTTGGTTTCCTTATGTCCAATAAGAATTTTGTTCCCTTTGAGACTCTATACTTGTTTCAAAGACAGTTAAGATTGACCTTAGCATATTTTAAACTTTTAAAAATATATTTTTTTAACTAGATGAGCTCTTATTTGTTCTCTACAGATTCTTTTAAAAATGAGAATTTATTTAAAGACCCAAACAAGAACGATCTATTTTAATCTGCAATATTTTAGTAAAGAATGTGTAAATTGATATTTGATTTGATGAGCTGCTATAATGTAAAATTTATTCCAGCACATCAACATTTATGACATTGTGATTCTCAAGTTTATTTCTATTTCACAAAGCTTTGTTTTACTGAAACCTGTGAGTTTCACTTACAGCAATGAAGACTGAGGAGGGGTATGGACTTGCAATGGTTGATGTTTTTAAGATTTTTTTAAAATTTTTTTTAAGATTTTATTTATTTATTTGACAGAGAGAGAGAGAGAGAGACTGCGTACTAGCAGGCAGAGTGGCAGGCAGAGGCAGAGAGAGAAGCAGTCTCCCCACTGAGCAAGGAGCCTGATGCAGGACTAGATCCCAGGACCCTGGGATCATGACCTGAGCCAAGCCAGTGGCTCAACCAACTGAGCCACCCAGGCAACCCAAGATTTTATTTTTTTAAGTAATCTCTACACCCAGTGTAGGGCTTGAACCTACAACCCCAAGATCAAAAGTCACAGGCTTGAACCTATAACCCCATGATCAAGAGTCACAGGCCCTAGGAGCAATACCTTTTTTTTTTTTTTTTAAAGTAGGCTCCAGGCCCAGTGTGGAACCCAATGTGGGATTGAACTCACTACCCTAAGATCAAGACCTGAGCCAAGATCCAGAGTGGGATGCCAAACTGACTGAGCCACCCAGGCACCCCAAACTCGGGGCAACTCTTAAGAACCTCCCAATGTCCATCCATTATTTGATGAGCTAGTACCTCTTTTTAAATGCAAAGCGTTTAGAGGAATGAATTCACCTTGCCTGTTTTAAAGAATCAAACTGGGATTTGGCTCTACTCTAACCACAAAGGCTCAATATACTAATTAAGGCTTGAAGAGACTAAGGAAAATACAAAGCAAGAGGGCAGATCTGGGTGGGGTTGGAGGAATTTGGTCAAAAACTAAATAAATGTTAGTGTGTTCAAATGCTGATTGAGACTGGAAGTGGGTTAATGAAAACGGAGGGAAAACTAGAAATGTGAGAAAAATTCAGAAAGGGGTAGGAGGAAGAGAACAAAGATATGGATCAGTTCAAAATCGTAATGGCAATCAATGTGGCAATGAGACTCTAACTAACATTGGCTACAAAGAACGCGGGTTCTGGAATGGACCTGCATTTTTGGTTGACAGGAGAATAAACAAGTAAAAGGGTATTTCATCTTTACATAATGTTTCACTATCTGACCTTTGTTATTTTTTTTAAAGATTTTATTTATTTATTTGACAACCAGAGATCACAAGTAGGCAGAGAGGCAGGCAGAGAGAAAGGCAGAGAGAAGGGGAGGAAGCAGACTTCCTGCTGTGCAGAGAGCCCAATGTGGGGCTCAATCCCAGGACCCTGGAATCATGACCTGAGCCAAGGCAGAGGCTTTAACCCACTGAGCCACCCAGGCACCACAGACCTTTGTTATTTTAATTGAATCTTCCACTCTGCTCCCTTAAAAGACTTTTTAACAATGGGTTAAACTATCACCAATATGACTTGTAAACACTTTTAAAACAGACCATTTGTGGGGCACCTGGGTGGCTCAGTGGGTTAAAGCCTCTGCCTTCGGCTCAGGTCATGATCCCAGAGTTCCGGGATCGAGCCCCACATCGGGCTCTCTGCTTAGCAGGGAGCCTGCTTCCTCCTCTCTCTCTGCCTGCCTCTCTGCCTACTTGCGATCTCTATCTGTCAAATAAATAAATAAAATCTTTAAAAAAAAAAAAACAAAAACAACAGACCATTTGTGAAGGACGGTATCTGTTCTACACCTTCATCCCACATGGTCCAGCTCAGCTTCTTCTGTCAACTTTTAAGATATCAAATTTGAATTCATTTCTCAAGCCCAGACTAAGGTCCAAATCTCCCCACCAAATCTCTTCCTTTTCTTTCTGGGAAGAGAGGAGCAAAGGAGAACTATCACATCTGCTCATCCCCTGCACCTGCTTTTAAACTCCAGCATCCTCACTAGTCTCAGGATGGAACCAGCTGCTTTTCATGCTTCTTATTCACTTATAGGCAGCACTGTGGAAAGTGTAAGGGCCTATTTAGCCAGACCGGCCCCACCTCAGTTGAACAGCCATTTTGTTGTTTATGCAGTAAAACTTAAATTGACCCTGCCCCACCTCAGGAGAACTTATTTAAAAGCAAGTCCGGGAAACCAGTCCCAGGTAACAAAGCCCAAATATAAGGGTGGGTCAGGTCAGGTGGAGATAACAGCCTGAATGCAGGGATGAGTTGGGTCAGGTGGAGACATACAATCAGTAGAGCGCACATATTGTCTCCCTAGCTACCAAGGAGTGTGGGCCCTGCCTTTTGCATGCCAATTCTGACCAAGGTGATAGGCTAGTTCAAATGTCTACTATAGGGTAAATTGTAATTCAATTGGTCACTTATGTGTGACCTAGCATGACTGTGCAGCTTTCTCTGTGTGTTACAATCTCATTTGCCACCTGTGTGTGGCCAGGCCCAACCACATGGCCTTTGCTCTATAAAAGTTAGTCTGTGAGGCAGGGAGGGGTCGCACTCTCTGTAAGAGGCGTGGCCCCGGCCGGTAGGTTTGATTCTCCATGCTTGGGCGAAATAAAGCTTTGCTTGACCTTTGCTTTGTATCAGTCTCACTCCTTTAATCACAGACCCATTATTGGGGGACCTAGCATTGGGGACCCAGCAGAAAGTACTTGCAACATTTTGAAAATGTAAAAAAAAATAATAATAATTTTCCCATATATTTCAAGATAAACCACAAACCTATAAGCCCTTTCCAATTTTGATTTTTCAGAGTACTAATTCTAAATTTAGTTTCACCTCTTAACAAAATAGAGTATAACTTAAGATAGCATTAATTTTTGGGTTTTGGTATGATGGATTTTTGCTTTCACAAACTTTCAACCTTTCGTTTTAAAAATACACAATGCCACCACCCTAGTTCTTATGTGAGAGGATAAAACTAACATTGTTGTTATAATCAGTGATAGACCTGTCAAGTACCACTTTTAGGTATTTTCATATTGAGATTTTTTTCCACATGTCAGTCACATGGGTAGATCTTCATTCCAAACTAAGTGTCATAAACATTTGTTTCTTGTTAAAAACATTTTTAAAAGATTTCTATGACCATAAATAACCACCGTGGTTTCTCACTCCCCGAAAATAAAATATAAGAAATGCAACTGCTTATGCTTACTTGAAACAGCAAATCCAATTTTTCTAGCTTATAAAATAAAAGGTCAAACTTGACCTACATCTAAATTTTAAGGCAGCCATTTCTAATGTATGTTAACTCTTAGTTTGAGAACTAGGTAAAGTTTTTCTTGAGCAATTTTTTTTTTCTACAAAAGCATTCATAATTTCCTCAAAAACACAGTTACCAAACTTCCCTGGTCATCACCTGCCATCTCTGTGGAAAAGTTAGAAAATTTCCAGGAAGCTAAATTAGAGCACTGAAGTTTTAAAAGTCATTTCTATGGGATTTCTGATAAGAATTTTTTTTAAGTTGAACTTTGAGGACCTTCTTTGTTCCAAATAAAGAAGTTATAGATAAAATATAAAAAGAGTGTGTGCTTGTGCACACGTGCATGCAACATGTGTTTTATATCAAGATAACAAAGTAGATCATCGTGAAAACAGGGAAAAGACAAAGGTGACTGAAACAGGTAAGTGTTAATGAAGGCTTGAAGAGACAAAGGAAAATACAAAGTGAAAGGGCAGATCTGGGTGGGGATGGAGGAATTTGGCCAAAAACTATATATATATATGTTAGTGTTTTCAAAAAGTGTTCTGGGAGCAGACAGACAGAACTAGGAGTTCTCTTCTCATTGACCAGATATCACTTCAGTTAGTCCCAGTAACAACCATATAAGACAATTCCATTTTATTTAGCCACTTTTTCTAGATGAGAGAACTGAAACACAGAGATGATAATTAACTCTATGTTCTGAAAGCTACTAAATGCAGAGCCTGAATTTGAACACAGAAATGTGGTACCAGCACCACTACACCTTGGTGCTTCCCATTCTATATATTCAGCAGGTACAAACAAAAACAAAAACAACAACAACAACAACAAAAAAAAACTCAAAAAGAAAATTACAAATGTCTGGGATTAAATGGGATGTTTCTAAATTTGTACTTAAAAATTTTACCCTGAGGGCAAGTCAATATATCTTTGCTTCTATCTTCACATGAAGTTCTCCTTGTATATTTGGGTCTCTGTATATCCAAAACCTCCCTCTCTCTCTCATAAAGACATCCAGTCATTGCATTTAGGTCCTACCCTAATCCAGAATGATCCTATCTGAAATTGATTGTATCTGCAGAGAACTTATTCCCAAATGAGATCACACTCAAAAACAGCAGGGGTTAGGACTTGAACATATCTTGGAGGACACAATTCAACCAACAACAGTCTGCACTCCAGTCTCCTCAGATTCATGCAAAATGCATTCACCCAGTCCTAACTTTCCCCAAAGTCTTGCCTCATTCCATCAACTCTATATCCAAAATCTCATCGATTAAATGTGACCAACTCAAAAAGTCCCCAGTCTCATCTTCTGAGTCATCTAAATCAGGTATGGGTGAGACTCTGGGTATGATCCATCCTGGGGCAAATTTCTGTCCAGGGCAGGCTTGCTCATCTTCAACAATGTGGATATGCGGAGGATTTCCCAAATCATCAATTAGCAGTTCCTCTTGGGTTAACATTTCCCTCCTCACTTTATCTCATTTTGCTTTCATTCTATAATAAGCAGCAAAGAGAAACTAGGCCATGCCTTCAACACTTGGTCTAAATATTCTCTTATCTAAATAACCAAATTCATTATTTCTAAGTTCTATTTTCCACCCAAAACAATTCAGGCACGTTTTCTGTCACCTTATAATAAGGACCGTCTTTTTACCTTTTCACCAGTGTCCAAATAACATGTTCCTTATTTCCTTCTTAGACTTCACCAGAATCGCTTTTAATACCTACATGTTTTAAATAATCTAGTTTATGGTAATTTGTTACAGCAGGCCCAGGAAATACAGAGGCCTTTGAAATCCATTCTTCTCCTTACCTCCAAACCTTGCCAACCATAAATCTGTTTTCTTTCACTATAGTTTTGTTTGTTTCCCAAAGTCTCAAATAGAATAATTAACACAGCTTTTGGCTTCTTTCACTGCACAAAAGCCTGTACCCAAAGGTCCTTCCACTGGTGAATAAACCACTCTGGTACAACTACTTAAATGAATGCTACTCAGTAGAAGGAAGAATGAAGTATTGATACACCTAACAGTGTAAATGAAGCTCAAATGCAATATCCAATCTGTTTTCAATGAATAATTTTTCAGAAGATGAACAGGTAGACATCTTCCTTTATATTGTTATATCTCATATTGTTCCATAATTTTCTCTAGTCTTTTTTATGAGGAACTTCAGATTACTTTTTTCAAATTTTCAAAATTTCTACTCATTTCTACTATTTCTGTAGTAGAGAACTCATTTATACTCATTTCTACTACTGTGAATAAAAACTGAATAGAAATAATATTGTTTGCTGAAATTAAATATTATGCCAGGTTAAAAATCCACCTGCAAATATTTTGTTTTTTTTTGAAAAGTTAATGGCTAAAATGACTACTCATTCAAATAAAATGTCTTTTATAGTTCTTGCCACATTGCCTTCCAAAAGATTGTGTCAGGTATAAATAGCATTAGCTCTATAAACCTATATCCAGGGGTGCTTAGCTGGCTCAGTTGGTAGAGCAGGAAACTCTTGATCTCAGTCAGGGTTGTGAATTCAAGCTCCATGCTGGGTGTAGAGATCACTTAAAATATTCAGAAAAAAAAAAAAAAAAAAACCTATGTCTATTAACTATAAACTTGGATATGCACTTGGTGACAGATTTTTAAGAAAAAGTTTTATGGAGTTTAGTATGATTGAAATGATAAGTTTAACTTATTTGATCACTAAAGAGAAAAAAATTTCTATCCAACTTTTCCTCTACAAATCTTTTTCATAATAGGATAATGTAAAAATAAAATTCTATAAATAAACATTACTTTTGTTTTTGTCTTCTCTTTATGTTCTTTTCTCAATTTATTTTCATATGCTTGGTTCACTCATCTGTAAATCTTGACTTTCTTATACTCTGGCTTAGCTTTTTATTTATTAAAGCTATGTTGTCATTATTTGGGAATGGAACACACTTTATTTAAACTGTTAAAGTAACTAAAATTTTTAGCATAATTTTTATATAGGTATTTTAAATTTTATGTTCATGTCAATATTTCCTTGCCATTTTTTCTACTTCCTTCAAATGTATTTATCAACTGGTCAAATAAAATACTTAAAATTTTTCTGAATTTTCAAAATACCTGCTTAATATATCTGGAGTTTCAGTATATAGTGTAAGGGATGTAGTGAATTTATGATAAACACTTCTCTGTCATTCATTCATGATCTTTTCTTGTTAACTTGTTTCAAAAAGTTTGTTTTATTATGTTTTATGTCAGTTGTACAAGACAGTACTCCTTGTTCTATTTTTTTATTCCATTTGCTCTTTGTTTTTAACATTACCGAGTATGGTAAGAATCAGCACAAATAAAAGATAACAGTGTCTTTGGAAATAAGATAAATACTTGGGTAGATGATATTTTCTTTAACTTCCAAATTATTTTTAGGTAAAGACAGAATTATGTTGAGAACATGTTTTCACTGTGTGTGTGTGTGTGTGTGTGTGGTGATAAATAGATGATAGATTCATGATCACTTTGAAAGAATCAACCATGCTTAATAGTCTTTAACTGAATGTTAATATGACTACAGAAACTAACATTAAAATCAAGTAAACTAAACAAAGAAGGAAAAACAGCCTCTCCCCTCTCCCATGCACATCTAGGGTTTTGAGTTTAAGACCTGAGTGTGCACAGGACCACATCTACCCCTTCCTTTTCTTCCTTCCACTAGTCTTATTCAGGGGAGCTGAAATTTTAATGTGCTTTAGCGTCATCAAAAGAGCTTGTTAGATACAAACATCTGGCCCATCACAGACGAGGTGAAATCGAATCTCAGCAGATACAGTCTTGTCATCTGTATTTTAATAAGTTTTCCCAATTTGAATGCACCCAGATTCGATTCTGACTTAGCAGTTTGGGGGCATTCTTGCAAGTTTCCTGCCCTTTCCCCCCTTCTGTACTGCTTATATATATGGATTTGAGAGGAATCTAGATTTTGGTATATATAACATTGAATAATTTGGGATCTTCCAAAAAACAACATGCTGTCTTGATTCTTAATGTATGATATGGTTAGAAAATATTCAGAGGTAATTCTTTGCTCCGGGTGTCACAAGGATATAAGATGCCAAAATCCTGCCGTCTTCTTGGGCACTAACAAGAAAGGGGTTTTGTGGCTATACATATAAACATAGTTCAAAACATACATTTGTGAGACTTTAAAAATCCTCTCTATGAACGTACTTGTCCTCATAAGAGTATTTCTCTGGACAATATTTATATTTATGTTCCTGGTTTCCCAATATTCTCAGAGTCCATTAGTGCTAGGATTAAGCATCTCAGACCATTTAAATCTCTCTATATACATAGGACTTATGACAGCCTGGAAGCTAAATTCTTATTCCACTTTATTTCTCAACTCCTAGGACAATGTATCTTCATAATGTGGTGATTATCTCCATCTCATCTCACCTGATTTGGATGCAATGGGACTTATCCTGGATTCAGGTTATTTTTGTACTCTAAGATAGCATTTATTAGGTTTGATCATCAATATCATTTCTAACAGCCT
The DNA here is from genome assembly GCF_963455335.1 of Martes martes. Lineage (NCBI taxonomy): Eukaryota > Metazoa > Chordata > Mammalia > Carnivora > Mustelidae > Martes > Martes martes. Next base: position 39,549,395 of record NC_137888.1, read on the forward strand.
TCTGAGACGGGCAATTTTATTGGCATCATAAGTACAAAGTTGCAATTTGCAGATATACGGGCAACTTGGATTTTAAGGGAATAGTTTCAAAATGAGGTTCCATGAAATAATTACAGTATTAAGCATATTTTAAATTTAAAGATATTTTTACATCTCTGCTAATAAATAAAACTAATAATATTAGCTATAGTGTAATGGAATAAATTGATATGTAGTTCTGGGCTTATTTCATACATTAACTCATTTAATTTTTTAACAATCACCTTATTAAGTAATGATCATTATCATATCCATTTTACAGGTAAAGAACGGGAAACATTAAAACTTATGTAACTTGCCCAAAGGACATCTCTGGTAAGAAGTAGTTTTTGTAAAACAACATCAACAACAAAAGATGTAGTTTCTATATTCAACATATCTAAACAGAAATTATGTTAGGAATGATGATGTTAATTTGGAGATTTTTCTGAAAGTGCAAAATGTAATTATCTATACAGTATGGTCCAAGAAAAACCACCAATACTCATCTCTTTGGAAAGTAATTGTCCTTACAGGAATGGAAATGAATTGATGGGCTACTTGGCTGGTGGGTGAGGTTACTCAGTGGGAAAGCCAAACAAAGAAATAATTGGGATGTTTTTCATAAGAGAAATAATGTTGGGTAAATATTTTTCTAATCTCTCATCTTTTTTTCCTTAGAATTGTTGAGGCGAAAGCAGGAGAGAAATGATTGAAGAACAGCCAGAAGTTGGATTCTTCTTAGGACAATGGGCCAAGAAGAAATCCCAGTGGCAAGCAGTTTATGAGACTTTTAAAAGTTGGAAATTACACCTGCTATTTTAGGTTTTTATATTTGTTGTTTGCTTTTACCTCTATCTATGACCCCCAACTCTCTAGGAAAGACTGTTGGTTTACAAAAGTTTGTGTTGTTGTATATGTTTTTTAATTAGAAAGTGGTAGTGTAACAAAACAGGCTAATGTAGTATGAGGCAGAGATTATATGTGTGGAAGTATGTGATAAAATAAAAATGATATCTAATTATCTGAAACAGAACAGTCCAGGGCAAACCACAGACTCAAACTGACCTGGCAAGTTATTTAATCTTTCTGTGCTTCCACATTTGTATCTGCTCCTAAGTTACATATCCCATTTCACCAGTTTATTTCACAGAATTTTTAAATTTTTTTCAATAAACTTTATTTTCTAGAGCAGTTTTAGATTCATAGAAAAATTTATCAGAAAGTAGAGAATTCCAAGGTGGTTAAGTCATCTTGCATTCCCACCAATAGTAAATGAGAGTTCTGTTGCTCTAGATCCCCGACAGCATTTGGTGATGCTTGTGTTTGGGATTTTAATCATTTTAACAGGAATGTAATTGTATCTTATGTAATTAACCATCATCTAATGACACATGGGGGTCGGCATCCTTTCATTTGTTTAGCTGTTATCTGTACACCATCCTCGGTGAGATCTTTTGTCCATTTTTAAATTGGGTTATTTTGTCAGCATTAAGTTTTAAGAGTTCTTTGAATATTTTGGTCCTTTATCAGATGTCTTTTGCAAATATTTTCTCCCAGCCTGTGGCTTTTCTTTCACAGGTTTTGCTTTTATTGTATCTAAAACTCATTGCCAAATCCAAAGTTAGCTAAATTTTCTCCTATTTTCTGAAGTTTTCTAACTCTGTGTTTACTTTTTGGTCTAGAATCCATTTTGAGTTAATTTTTGTGAAAGGAGAAAGGTCTTTATTTAAGTTTATTTTTTTGTACATGGACATCCACTTGTTCTAATGCCATCTGTTGAGAAGACTGTCCTTTCTCCATTGCATTGCCTTTGTTCCTTTGTCAAAGATCCGTTGACTATATTTATGCGGGTCTATTTCTGGGCACTTCATTCTGTTCAACTGATGTATTTCTCTATTCTTTCACCACTATTAAACTGTCTTGATTACTTCATTAGTTTATAGTAAGCTGTAATGTCAAGTAGTGGTGTCAGAGTCAATCCTCTCACTTTGTTCTTCAATACTGTTATCTAAAATCTATTTTTAATATTTAATCTAAATACCATAAGTCCCATTTCCCTGTTTGAAATATTTTCTTATTTCTATGGTAAAATATTCTACTACTGGGAAAAATCCAAGAACTGTTCAAGGTGTCAATTGTTCAAAACAAAAATCACAGTCGGTTCCAATTACTTCATGGAAAAGAAATTGAACAGTCTGGGCCATTTCAGTGGGCCAATTGTCTGCTCTGTTGTGGCTTTCTGTTGCTATGTGTTATTACAGTTCCACAGCCTCCATCAGCCACTGATGTGACACATCTCTAGCACTGATTTGTCTAGTCTAGCACTGATTTGACTGAGGGTAGGAGAAGAGGCATTGTACCTCCCTGGGTTACATTCAATCACTGCCAGGTCCTGATTATCATAGACCTGAGCCCCAGATTTCATAGATCATTTTCTTACATATACACAGAGATCTAGGCAGCAGTTCCCGCTATACTCTCACTCCAAAACATATGCACAGATCTGATCAGGAGAAGCTCTCTGTATCAGGCACAAGCAAGCCATGAGGAAGTTCTCATTCAAGATCACCCAGAATCCTGTACTGAGTCCATCTGCCTGGTGTATTTCCATTCTTGTGGAGCTGGGTGGGTGGAGGTTGGAGTAAATCAGTCAGGGCAATACCAGAACATCAGAACTATTTCTGTTTCAGTAGATTCCAAAGGAAAATGAATGAAGGTTTCAATTTTATGCCTCCTCCCTTCTAGAAGATGTCCCCACACGTGTATAAGTTTGCTTTTTTGTCCCCAGCAAAAATTAAAACACAAAATAAGGAATAAAACGGGGAGAATTTTTTATGAAACCCAAACTCATCCTATTATATTTACCTTTTCCTTAATGCAATGAGTACCTATTTGCCAAAAGCTGACAATTTTAACCTTTCCTAAAACTTAGCTAACATACCTCTGTCCCATGAATGCCCTCAGCTCCTTGCTAAAAGAAATACATACTTTGAACTTTTTACACCAACTAATTTGACTGCTAGAGATATAAACACAAACTAAAGCTCACTGCCACTAAAACATCCAAACGGAAAATGTATTATTATTTAAAAGAAGCCTAACCAAAGAATCACATTCTATTGACAGCATTAGGAAATGTAATAACCGGTTATATAAAAATTATGTAACGTGGTTTTGTAATATTTTGAAATAATTTACCTATTTCTTATTAGTTTTTGTTTTGGCTTATTTTGTTTTTATATTTTGTTTTGGTTTTGGTTTGGTGTTTGGTCTTTTGTTTTCTGTTTTGTCTTTTTGGAGGAGGTGGACATCACTAAAGCAAACAGCCTATCCTTTATTTTCATGCCTCAGGGGAAATTCGTAGAAGCACAAACTATAGAAGTACCCATAAGTTTTTGTTATTACATATTTTAAGTTCTTAGAAGAATTTAGAATAATAAATAAAGAATTTAGAATAAAGAAGAATTTAGAATAATAAATAAATAATAAATAATAAAATAATGAAAAAGAAGGAATGAAAGAAGGATGGATCAATCTCTGAGTAAAGACCACGTTCTGGTGAAGGAAAAAAGGAAGTGGGATCCCTGCCCCAAAGATGAAAAAGAAATACTTTGGGAGGGTTCTGTGAAGGTGGAGTAGTCGGATCCTAAGCTCACCTTATCCCAAGAACACACCGAGCTAATATCCGTACCAGTGCAACCAACGGAAAAAACCACCCAAAGACAGGCAGAACAGACTTTCCACAGTTAACTGTAGAGAGAAGGACACGTGAGAAAGGTAGAAGGGACAGAGACGTGATCAGAAACCAGACTTCTGGGGGGACTAACCACAAATGGAAGCGATACCATAATCATGGAGAAATGAGAGGAGTAGACCCCACACCAGGCACCCCAGACTCGTGCAACCTGCATTGGAAAGATAAATGCCCATAATATTCGGCTTTGAAAACCAGTGTGGCTTAGTTTTCCTAGTTTTTATAAGCCACAGGGCTTAACTCTGGGTGCCTTAAGAATCAGCAAGCTCTCTGGGAGAGTCTGAGAGCAATAGAAAATTGAGTCCCTGCCCTTAAAGAGACAGCACTGAGATACAACATATAAACAACAGTTTAAAAAGCGCCTTAGGATTATGCATGAAGTTTTATGTACTAATCTCAGAACATGTGCTGGAGGGACAGGGATCTTTAGGAGACTTCTTCAAAAACAGAAAAGCTGGTAGGCACCATTTTTCTGACCCCTCCCCCAGCCTTGATAGCCAGACACTGGCAGGAAATAACACCAACACTCCCCACCCACCTTGCTCACACGGCATAACCTGCCCCCACACTCTGAGAATCCACCCCATTTAAACCACCCACTCAGCAGGAATCCTTCCAAAGCAAGGGACCAGCACCATCCCAAGGTGACTCCTGCCCTGGAGAGAGAGAATGTCACATACCAGTTCCTCTGCAGCTCCAGCAGCTGAACCTTATCACTGGCAGTGCAGAGAAATGCCAAGTTGTAAGTACCTCTGCAGCCCTGAAATGTATCTGTCCCAACTGCCAGCCCTGCCCACCAGTGAGAGTTTCTCAGGAACAATGAGGAGAAAACACCCTATAGATCAGTAGAACCATAGCCCTGGCAAAAAAAAAAAAAAAGGTCCAGTCTGACTGCTGACACCATCCAACTATAAACCCACTGTGGTCCCAGACTGGCCCCTTAACTGGCAAAGTGGCCCAGTGCAGCCAACTGGACTGAAAACAAATGAGGCTCAACTACAACTAGGGTACACACGACACACATAGGAGACACCCCTGAAATGTCTGGTTCTGGTGAATAAAGAAACTATGCTACAGAACACCTCAAGACCTCTTCTTCATAAAGTCACTATTTTCAAGATCAGGAGATATAACGGATTTTCCTAATACATAGAGACAAATACAGAGTTGGACAAAATGAGGAGTCAGAGGAATATGTCCCAAACGAAAGAGCAGGACAAAACCACATAAATGAAATGGAGGTAAGAAATATGCCTAATAAAGAATTCAAAGTAATGGTCATAATGATACTTACTGGACTTGAGAAGAATGGAGGATCCCAGTGAGACCTTCAACAAAATTAGAAAATATTAAAAGGAACCAATCAGAGATGAAGAATTCAATAACTGAATACACTAGAGGAAAAATACTCTGGAGGAAATCAATAGATTAGAGGAGGCAGGGTCCTGAATAGACTTTTCCCCAAAGAAAACATAGAAATGACCAAAAATGACCAACATAAAGAGATGCTCAACATCACCGATCATCAGGGAATGCAAATTAAAACCACAATGAGATATCACTTTATACTTGTCAGGATGGCTAGAATTAAATAGAGATGACAGAACAAATGTTGAAGAAACAGAGAAAAAGGAACCTTCATGCTCTGCTTGATGGGAATGCAAATTGATGTAAACACTGTGGAAAACAGTGTGGAGATTCCTCAAAAATTCAAAATAAAAATATCAAATGATCCAGTAATTCCAATCCTGGCTAGTTAAAAAAAAAAATCCAAAAATACTAATTTCAGAAGATCTATACACCCTTATGTCTATTGTAGCATTTATAATAGCCAAGGTGTGGAGCAACCAAAGTGTGTATTGATAGATGAAGGGGAAAATGGAGTATTTCTCATCCATAAAAAAGAATGAAATTGTGTCATTTACAACAATATGGGGTGGGGGGAGGGTGGCAGGACCCAGACGGTATAAAGCTAAGTGAAATAAGTCAGTAAGAGAAGGACAAATACCATATGATTTCACTCATATGTGGAATTTAAGAAACAGGACAAACCAACAGCAACAAAAAGGGAGAGATTAAAAAAAAAAATAAAAGACTTTTAAATACAGGAAACAAACTAGTGGTTGCCAGAGAGGTGGTTTGTGAGGGGAAGGGAATGAGTGAAATTGATAAAGGTGATAGAAAGTGTACTTATCTCAATGATCACTGAGAAATATACAGAATTCTTGAACCATATATACATGAAACTAATGTAATAATGTATGTTAATTATACTTAAATAAATCACAGCTTTCCAATTACCTTGAAAGAAAAAAATATTGACAGTGGATAACTATAGCTAAGCTATTAGTCAATACAACTATTTAGTCAATAACTAAAGTATTGACAGGAGATAACTATAGGTCATAGGGGCAAAGAGAACATGAGCTCTGCTTGTGAACAGCACCTCAAGGCACATGAGTAGATAGGCACATGAGACAAATGTTTGCATTGCACGTGAACAGATGGAAACAAATGTAGGCAGTCTCACTGATGATTTATTACTAAAAGAGATCAAAAGAAATGGGCTGGGGGCACCTGGGTGGCTCAGTGGGTTAAAGCCTCTGCCTCGGCTGAGGTCATGTTCCCAGTGTCCTGGGATCGAGCCCTACATCAGTCTCTCTGCTCAGCAGGGAGCCTGCTTCCCTTCCTCTCTCTCTGCTTGCCTCTCTGCCTACTTGTGACCTCTGTCTGTCAAATAAATAAATAAAAATCTTAAAAAAAAAAAAAAGAAAGAAAGAAAGAAATGGGCTGGTACTAAAGGGGCATACAGACAGGAATCAGGCATCTGTACCAACTTGACTGAATCTACTACTGATAAAGCACTGTGCACTGGTATGCACGGTGTTATACAGAAAAGACAAAATTTTACAGAGGAGGACAGAGTCTCAGGAAGAACTGAGGGGAAGTTTTCCACGGACCCAGTAATAGATATTTGAGTTAAAAACTGATTTATAGAAAATAGTGTTTACTGACGACATAAGTCTTAATGGAAGTTTTTATAAACTATTTCATAGAAATAATCAACAAGGGCACCTGGGTGGCTCAGTGGGCTAAGCCTCTACCTTCAACTCAGGTCATGGTCTAAGCGTCCTGGATCAAGCCCCATAATGGGCTCTCTGCTCAGCTGGGAGCCTGTTTCCCCGTCTCTCTCTGCCTGCCTCTCTGCCTACTTGTGATCTCTCTCTGTCAAATAAATAAAATCTTAAAAAAAAAGAAAGAATAAAATATGAAGTTAACATTTAAAATTGCAGATAGCTAAAATGAGAGAAAAATCTAATAGTTTTATATGTATTACATTTGCCAGATAAACCCAAGAATGTTGGACATGGTGGAAATAAAGACAAAGAAAGATCCCAATAACAAAAACATGAGCAATACAATTTAATACAGTTGACAGGTGCCCAGTATTCTTTGAAACAATGACAAAAATAATTTAATGAAAATAATTGCAATAAAATTAGGATCAAAAAAATGGGAAGCAGTTTAAATTTGCTGTAAAGAAAATGAGGTAAACTTGCTTAATATAGCCTCTGTCAGAAGACATGTTCCTGATGAAAATGTATCAATATTCGTATAATTCTGATACTAAAATGTACATTAACTCAAAAATATTAGAATCAAGGTTAAATTCAAGATAATATCATCTAAGCATCCTTTGTTCTAACTTATCTACATAACTAAAATAGACCCTTTAAATATTATTGTTTTGGAGATGCCTGGGTGGCTCAGTCAGTTAAGCATTTAACCCTTGATTTTGTCTCAGGTCATGATCTCAGGGTCGTGACTCTCCACACGCTCAGCAGGGAGTCCACTTGGGATTCTCCCTCTTCCTCTCCCTCTGCCCCTCCCCCCATTCACAGTTGTGCTCTAACAAATCTTTTAAAAAATAAATTTAAAAAATTACTGTTTTAAGGAAGAAAAGATCTATTCCATGAAGATTTCTTTCTTCTACCTTTGATGACAAAGTTATTAATGGTTGTTTTCACTCAGAAAGAAGAAAAGAATGCAAGAGAAGGAGGAAAGCAAGGAAAAGTGGAAAAGAAGGAAAAAAAGAGATGAGCATACATAGGCATATTCTAACAGGCAGTTCGACACACAGACTGGGTTGTTTAAGAGTAATTTCAGTGACACTGAGTGGGAATCAGACTGCAATTATCTGGAAGTAAATGCAAGTTTAAGATGTAAAAATAAGAGTGCAGACTATTATTTCAAAAGGGCAGGGAGGATTATTCTGAAGGGCAGCCATCAAGCTCACAGCTCAGCTTCACATCCTAGTTTCACTGGAGTCTGGATTGAACTATCTATTCTGGGTTCCCTTTACCATTTAGATTTTGGCTTAATAATTAATTGCTATATTGTCCATTTATTGGTCTTATTAGGATTTTGGAGAAGTCCCTAAATATGCAAATGTGAATTCTTAGATTTTGAACAGATAATATCACAAGCAGTTGATAATGATCATTTGTGTCATTGTGTGAAATTCTTTTATTTAGCTTGGTCTTACTGGGCTGACTAGACATTCAAATGAAGTATTGAACATTAGAACGGATTTCCTCATTCCTGACTTTATGTGAAATTGGTCTTTGACTTTGAAGTGTTACTGCAGATATTAGTTTAAGAAGTTGTAAAGAGAAAGGACTTTTTATTATATTTGTGAATTTTATCCAAAGAAGTATAAAAATCTAGTTGGCTTTATTCACTGAGTCATGAATTAGGCAACATCCTATCTAGCAAATAGAAAGTTCTAAGGAGCTGCACAAAATCAAAGGCTTTTATAGACTGAAAGAGGTAGGGAAAGGAGTTATTCTAGCAGAGAGGATTGTTCCCAATAAGGTCACTTTTCTTTGGTGAATGTCAGGAGTGAACCTCAGCTTACCTCACTAGTGCTGACAAGAATATTCCAGACAGACTGGTTAAGAGTACATTCCTGAAAGAAGCTGAAACTGCAGATTGGTTAGGTATTGTCTCAGTCTGGTGACATGAGTTGAGCACAAGGGACTCCTTTTGAGACTATTATATTTTTTAATTTTTTAATAAATCTAATTTTTTTCAGCATTTATTGAGATCATGTGAATTTGCTCCTTTAACATGATACTGCATCAAATTTAGTTTCTGGTGATAAACCTTCCTTGTTTTCCTGAGATAATTCTAACCGAGTTATGATGCATTTTTTTTAAATCGTTAGATTTAGTCTTATCGTTTGATTTTTGTCTCTAAGTTCATAGAGAGATTGGCTCATGAAGTTGTTCTGTTTGTATTATACTTATTACTTTAGGTATCCAAATTATGCTAGCTTTATATAATGAGACAAAGTATACTCCTTACACTGTTTCTATTTTCTGGAAGAGTCTTCCAATAATGTTTGGTAGAACATATCCGTGAGGCCATGTGGGCTAGTTTTCTTTTGGGGAAGATTTTTGTCTCTTATTGAATTTTGCTAATGGTTTTAGACCATATAAATATTCTATTTCCTCTTAGTTTGGTAAGTAATATTTTTCTACAATTTTATCCAGTAGATCAAAGTTTTTAAATTACAGGGGTTAAACTTTCTATCTTTAAAGGGCCAGAAAATAAATATTTGAAGTTTTGTGGAATACAAATGGAATCTATTGCATATTCTTTGTTTTCTGTTTTCTTTCTTTTCCAACCCTTTAGTAATGTAAAAGTCGCTCCTAACGTGAGGAGTATATAAAAATGGTCACAGGTCAAACCTTGGCCTAAAGTTATATTTTATTGTCATTTAGAAGTCTGCAGTACCTATCCTTGTAGCTGGTTTCCATTACCAATATCGGTGATTATTGACTTGGCTATCTGGATGCATCTTACTACAAGATTATTGTTTTTTTAGTCTTTCCAAAACATACAGTACAAATAGCAAGATGTAGATTAAATCCAACTCCAATGATAGTTAGATTGAATGTATATCTACACACTATAATTAAAAAACTACAATTGAATAAAAAAAGCTCTAACAGTCATTGTCTACGAGGAATCCACTTTAAAGATTTAAAACCCCTTGTCCCATATTTGTTAAAATAATAAGACAGTAAGTCAGTAAGGATAAAGAATTTTTGAGCAACACTGTCAACAAATTGGGCTTGACTTGTACAAAACACTGCACCCAATCTTTTCAAATGCACATGGAACAATCACCAAGAGAGGCTCTTTGCTTGGCAAAAACTAACAAGTCAACCAACACAAAAAACAGGCCTCAGTAAATTTGTTTTATGTTTTTTGCTTTCATGCTCTGCTCAGTAACAAAGCAACTTTATTCACAGGCTCCTTGGCCAAGCAGGTGGTTCAATGTATTTTTGGTTCACCATTACTATAACTGTGCAACCCTTTGTGGCCCATTTTGGCAGGGAAAACATGACTTTGGCATCTAAATATTCATACATCCTCTGGTTTCCACTTAGAGTTAGCCTGGTGATTTTTCACTATATTGCCACTGTTTGATGTTTTTAAAGTATCTACTTTTCAAGTTTTTATCCAGAATTTTCAGTTGCTTTCAATAGGTACAAAAATATAAATATTCTAGCCTGTTATATTAACAGGATCATAATCCTAGCAAACCACTTTTTAGCACTCAATATAATGGTAAGATTCTTTCTCGGTAAATATGATGCTTAATTTCTTACTAATGGTCCAATTTGTTACTACTTCCTGACTAGCTATAATAAAATGTACCTAGGTAGTTGCCTATTTTTTTACATTACTTCCTTTAATAACTCAGTTATGAGTTTGCTTATATATTGCATGCATACTTTTCCATTTCATCCAAATCCATGGCATTTTAGCTAAGATATATTCAAATTTCATCTAGGCTAATTCTTAGAACAAAGGATAAATCAAGTGTTGACTTTTTATCATAATTCTGGAAAATTGTGTGATATTGTGATTCAACAGCTTTCACTTTACATTTGACTTTTATAGCATGAACTTAAAAAGAAAAATTCGTGCAAAAATTGCCAACTGCTTCATCTATCTTCTCTTCTTTGAATCACTTGATATTCAAATAAGTCTCTTTTAAAGGCCCTATAATGTCATAATTCTTGCCAATTTCCTCTTCAATTTGTGGAATCAGATTGTAGACTTTAATGTGATTGAGCTGTATTATAAAGTATAAACTTCAATTGTATTTATTAAGAAATCTGGTGAACATGAGTTTTCATTCCTGGAGAATTTAAATGCTATGTAAAATCACCTCTCTTACCATGTGGAAGAAAAAAGTCTTGTAAAATATTTATTCTTGTATCAATAAAGGTACTAAAATTTCATGATGCTATTAGAGTTTAGCTAACTGAACTAAAGGTCTCAGTAGAACTCTCAACAAGTGGGTTCAGAGAGAATATACCTTCACACAACAAAGGTCATATATGAAAAACCACAGCTAACATCATATTCAATGGTGAAAAACAGAATTTTCCTTCTAAGATTAGGAATAGAACAAGAATGTCCACTCTCACCACTTTCATTCAATATAGTACTGGAAGTCGTAGCCACAGCAATCAGACAAGTAATTAAAGGCATCCAAATTGGTAAGGAAGAAGTTAAACAGCCAGTATTTGCATACGACATGGTACTATACACAGAATACCCAAAAAACTCCACCAAAAAAAAAAAAACCTATTAGAATAATTAAGTTCACTGAAGTTGCAGGATACAAAATACACAAAAATCAATTGTGTTTCTATACACTAATAGTGAAGTAGCAGAAAGGGAAATTAAGAAAACAATTCCATTTGCATCTGCACCAAAAAAGGATGAAATACCTAGAAATAAACTTAACCAAGGAGGTGAAAAAGCTATAAAACACTGATGAAAGAAACTGAAGACAACACAAATAAAAGAGACATTCCATTCTACCCAAGCAATTTACAGATTTAGTGTGATACCTATCAAAATACCAATACTTTTCACAGAATTAGAGCAAATAATACTAAAATTTGTGTGGAATCACAAAAGACCTCAAATAGCCAAAGCAATCTTGAGAAAGAAGAACAAAGCTGAAGGTATCACAATCCTAGATTTCAAGATACACTACAAAGCTTTAGTAATCAAAACAGTATAGTACTTGTACAAAAATAACGAAATGGAATAGAAAGCCATAAAAAATATACAATGGGGAAAATAGAGCCTCTTCATTAAATAGTGCTGGGAAAACTGGATAGCTACAAGCAAAAGAATGACACTGGATGACTTTCTCACACTACACACAAAAAGAAATTCAAAATGGATTAAAGATCCAAATGTGAGACCTAAAACCATAAAACTCCAAGAAGAAAACACAGGCGATAATTTCTAGGACATCAGCCATAGAAAAAATTTTTCTAGACATGTCTCCTGAGGCAAGAGAAACAAAAGCAAAAGTAATCTATCAGGACTGCACCAAATAAAGCTTTTGAGCAACAAAGGAAACATCAACAAACAAAAAGGCAACCTACTGAATGGGAAAAATACTTTCCAATGGTATATCTGATAAGGAGTTAATATCCAAAATATATAAATAATTTACACAATTCGACCCCCCCAAAAAATACCAATCAGATTAGAAAAAGGGCAGGGAATCTGAATAGACATTTTTCCATAGAAGACATATATACAGTCAATAGACAGTATATGTGAAAAACGTAAAAAGATGTTCAACATCACTCATCATCAGGGAAATGCAAATCAAAACCACCAGAAGATATCACCTTACGCCTGTCAGGATGACTAAGATCAAAAACAACAAAAAGTGTTGCTAAGGATATGGAGCAAAAGGAACCTTCATACACTGTTGGTGGGAATGCAAACAGGTGTAGCTATTGCGGAAAACAGTATGGAGGTTTCTCAAAAAATTAAAAATGAAAATACCATACAATCCAGTAATTCCACTACTGGGTATTTTACCCAAAGAAAATGAAAACGCTAATTCAAAAAAACATATGCACCTCTACGTTTATTGCATCTCATTATTTACAATAACCAAGATCTGGAATCAAGCTAGGTGCCCATCAATAGATGAATGGATATAGAGCATGTTGTCCACAGACACACACACACACACACACACACACACACACACACAGGAATATTACTTAGCTGTAAAAAGGATGAGATCTCACCATTTGCAAAAACTTGATAGACCTAGAGTGAAAGGAGTCACACTAAAAAACACTATAGGATTTCACTTACACGTGGAATTAAAAAAAAAAAATGAATGAATAAACAAAAAGTAGAAGCAGACTCAAATATAGAAAACTAAGGTTGCCAGAGGGAGGGAGTGGGGAGGATGGGCCAAATGGGTGAAGGGGAGTGGGAGATATAGGTTTTCAGTTAGGGATTTAGTGAGTCATAGGAATAAAAGGGAATACAGTCAGTAGTACTGTGATAGCATTGTATGGCGAGAGATGGTAGCTACACTTGTGTGAGCACTTCATCAAGTATAAACTTGTTAAAATCACTATGCTGTGAACCTGAAACCTATGTAATGTTGCATGTCAACTACATATCAATAAACACACACACACACACACACACACACATACATACACACAGATACTAGTACATACTCATGAAAATGCCTAAGCTTACATAATGTCAAATGTTAGCAGGATGTAGAACAGTTGCAACTCTCACACATTGCCGGTACCACCACTTTGGAAAACTGTTTAGACATTTCTTCATGAAGTTAATCACAGACCTATCTATGGATGCAGCAATTCTGCTCCTGGAGGTTTATCCAACAGAAATGAAAATGTCTTTATAAAACAATGTATATAAGAATGTTTACAGCAACTTCATTCCCAATAGCACAAAACTGGGAACAATCAAAATGTCCTTTGATAAAAGAATAGATAACAAATTGTAGTAAATTCATACAACAGAATGCCCCTAAGCAACACAACAGAGGGAACTATTGATAGGCTCAACAACAAAATCTCACAGAAAGGCTGAGCAAAAGCAGCCAGAAACAAACAAACAAGCAAACAAAAGTATATACAGGAGTTTCCATCATACAGGTCCTAAAACAGACAAAACTTTAAGTTTCAAAAAAAATTAGGGCACTGTTTCAGTTTTTTCAGCTGAAGGTGGGGGGGCGGGGAATAGGCAAGACTAGAAAAGGATAAAGGGAATTTTGGAGAAGATGCAAAATGTTTTATATCATGACAGGTTGTAGGTTGCACAGTGTATCTTTTTAAAACCTAGATGTAAGATTTGTACATTTAAATGTATGTAAACATCTATAAATAATAGTAATAATAATTGAATGAGGGGTGGAATGCAAGTAAAGGAATAAATAAACCAATGTTGATTAAAAAAAAAGTCTCAGTACAGATTAGAGATATATGTGTTCTTTCACTGCTGGTAATCAAGTTTATATATCTTCTCCCTATGTTTACTCATAGTTAATGAGAAAAAGAATATAAATACTTTCATAACAAGTCTTATAAGCATATTTTTTGACCACAAACTTCTGATGGGAGTTTAACCACATGGGTTATAAAACATATTATAGAAAATTGTATTTTAAGTTACAAAGAACAGCAATCTGCCAGCTTGTCCACTGTTCTTAACTAACCAAAATTTTTAGTATTTTTTCAAGAGAATTTTAGCAGACCCTTTCCTCTGGTTATATAGATTGTTACTCCTTACAAATCTAATTCAAACACAATGTGAAGCTTAATTTCTTTGAAAAAGCACTGAAAAGAGAATTTCTTCCACTCATTTATCCATGACACTGAATGTGATTCAAAGAGCTCTAAAAACATCATTGAACTTGACTTCATGAAATTCTTTATCCTTTAAAAGACCTTGAATTTCAGTTGGCAATCATTTTGCATTTCATTTGCACTTTATGGTTATATCTGCATGTACCCATATTTTTTAAAGAGTCAACCTGAAAATTGATGTCAGGAGCAGGAGTAGACATTACTGTGAAGGCAAATGTTTACTAGTGAGCAATGATGATGAGTTTCAGTTCCTTAAGCAGATGTATAAATTTGAGACTTCATATTATGAACAAATAATAATGTTTCCCCTGTTTTTTTTTTCTCTTATCTATAATCATCATTGGTTTCAAGAATTTATATATCAACTCTTATATCTTTTCTTTGGTCTAGGATATATTTTTTCAAAGATTTATTTTTGTGTGTGTGTGAGAGAGAGAGAGGAGAGAGAGGCAGGCAGGCGAGGGAAATACAGGCTCCCTGCAGGGAGCCTAATGCAGGACTCGATCCCAGCACCCTGGGATAATGCCCTGAGCCAAAAGCAGGCACTTAACCAACTGAGCCACCCAGGCACCCCAGTCTATGGTACATTTTTAATCTGGAATTGCAAGTCTACTTTATTTTTTTGTCTTTTTTTTTTTTTTAATATATATAGAGAGAGGTTTGGAAAGAGCGTGTGTGAGCAGGATGGGGAGGGGCAGAGGGAGAGAAAGAATCTTAAGCAGAATCCACACCCAGAACAGAGCCCAATGTGGTGCTTGATCTCACAACCCTGAGATCATGACCTAAACTGAAATCTAGGGTTGGACACTAAACTCACTGAGCCAACCAGGTGCCCCTATTTTCTCTAAATAATCTTTAAGTAGAATTCAAGTCCTGAATAAAATTTCCTTTGAGATTTCTTCGAATTTCTGATACAATGTGAGAACTGGTTTATTAAAAAAAATTGAGTCTACACAATAAGAACATTTCAGTTGTCAACAAGAGATACGAAGGCAACCAGAAATGAGGGTAATTGATCTTTAGATTAAGTTTTCTTTCCCTGAAAACAGTCGGCATAAAGTAACAGGAGCCAAAATAATGTAAACGTTAAGAGCACAGATTGTGGAATTAGACTTGGTTCAAAATCTGGGCCCAATAGCTAGATGTGTGATCTTGGACAAACTACTTTTTCAGCCCTCAGTTTCCCATTTACAAAATGGGGATAATAACAGTACCAACTGGATATGATATCTGAGAATTAAATAAGTTTGTAATTGTAAAATGTTAGCTTGGAACCTGGTATAGGCTTTTATTAATAACTCCCTTCTTAGAATGAACTAACCATTATACTTTGGGGAGATCAGAAAATAGAACTGTGTTTCACTGGAGGTTTTTTTAATTTCATTTTATTTTAACATATACATGTAGCAGAATATTGGCTGTGACTCTTACTGCTTTCTGCAAGTTTGTGCTGATTCCCAAAAGAATGAAAGCAATATACAATGTGACAAAGACCCAAATATCCTATGATGAAAGACATTACAGAGACTGAAGCCAGTTCTGCCAGCCCATTACTCATCTTACATTAAGTGAAAGAAACATTCACTGGAAGTCTGGAGCTAAAGAAGCTGATAAAGACAACTTTCTTTGGATAAAGTTGTTGGAATGGAATTTTGGCTTCTCTTCATCCCAGGTCAAGACAGAAGAACCAGCCAAGGTTTGGAGTAAAACTGTTACCAGGTGAGTATAAAGGAAAGAAAGGGACTGAGGTCTGAACACAAAGAGGGCTGCTTTGGGGATTACCTACATGTTCATCAACATCAAAGATGTCTGTTGTCATAAAACGAGGCATGAACTTATCGAACAAGCCAGCTTTGGGTCACCTTATAAAGTAGTTCATCCAAGAAAACCATTTGTGTCATTGAAGACATAACAAAATCTATGAGGTAGGTAAAAATTGTTTCCATGAAATATTTCGCAGGAATCCAACTTGGAAGAACCACATGAAATACTGAACCACCACCAAAACCACTAGAAGAGTTGAATACCCCCAGGGTGCAGATGCAAAAAGGCAGAACCAGTTTGACCCAGATCTGAGCAGACTTGTGCAGAAGTCCCCAAAGCTGCCCTCAGTTGCCTTTAGTGATTTTAACACTAAACTCTCCTCCCAAGGGGTGGGGTGGTGTTCTGCCACTTTTTTGAACATAAGAGATATGCACTAGCATATTAACATGCTAAGCGTGTGCATTTAGCTTGGATACCTAAGTAATAAAATATGTATGAATTCCCTAATAAATATGCAAGCTTCCTGCCCCTGCCCCCTGGCATGTTAAATAAAACCTGCATTAACCCCAAGGGGAGACTGTTTTGAGAACTATCTCTGTCTCCTTACCTCCTCTCCTTGTTTGTAAATAAAACAACTTTGTTTAAACCAAAAGACATCCCAAGTGTTAGACTCTCTGTGTTGAAGGATATTGGAAAGGCAGAAGGCCCCCAACAGAGGGCTGATTAGAAGAATCCCAGAGGCTAGGATGGAGTTAAAAGCAGCCCTAAGCAAAGCATGGGCTTTGATCATCCTCCAGGGAAATGCACCTAGATGTTCCCTGAAGGAAGCTCTCCAGGGAAACCCAAAAAAGTATGTTGCAAGTGAAAAAAGTCAGCAACTGGCCTTAAACCTAGAGACTCCATGGCGCAACTGAAGTAAAACTTTCCTGGTCTTTGGCTCACCTGCCTCTCTCTCTAGCCCAATTCCAAAATAACCAGAGTCAATTTAGAGAGAAAAGGAGTAAACAATAAAATAATTTGTCCCTTCTGAAACAAAAGTCATCTGTAGGAGGAACAAGGTTTTCAACTGAATCATATTTGGGGTGATGTGGTTATTAGTCTTTACATTTGCATGCAGCTTAAAATGTAAACAACTCTTAAATATAGGAAAAGAAATTCAACTTTATTACATGCAAATTAAAATCAGAGATTTCTTCTTTTTTTTTTTACTTATTAAGTTAGTGAGGAAAAAACATCTGCAACACTAAATTGGAGAGGGTGTGTGGAAAAGAGAAATAGTTACCTATCAATGCGGGTGAGTATTTGGAACTTGTGAATGTGTAAGTAAACTAATGTAGATTTTCATTGCAACATGTTTTGTTATGCAAAATGTTGTAAGCCATCTTAATGTCCAACTGGTGGAAGAACTGGGTAAAATATTTAATGTGTCTTCATACAAGGTAACACTATACAATCATCAAAAATATTAAAGAAACTCTATAGAGATAAATATGGAAAATAATCCAAGATATATCACAAGTCAAAGTAGAACAGCATGTATACTTTGCAATTACAGGTAAAAGTTATATACATACACACATTTATATGAATCAATTTATTGATGTTCAAATGCTTACAATATCTTTAGAAGTTATAGAAAATAATGGCTCATGCAGAAAAATGAAATTGGACTATTTCCTTACACCACACACGAAAATAGACTCAAAGTGGATGAAGGACCTCAATGTGCGAAAGGAATCTATCAAAATCCTTGAGGACAATGCAGGCAGCAACCTCTTTGACCTCAACCGCAGCAACTTCTTCCTAGGAACATCGCCAAAGGCAACGGAAGCAAGGGCAAAAATGAACTATTGGGATTTCATCAAGATCAAAAGCTTTTGCACAGCAAAGGAAACAGTTAACAAAACCAAAAGACAACTGACAGAATGGGAGAAGATATTTGCAAACGACATATCAGATAAAGGGCTCGTATCCAAAATCTATAAAGAGCTTATCAAACTCAATACCCAAAGAACAAATAATCCAGTCAAGAAATGGGCAGAGGACATGAACAGACATTTCTGCAAGGAAGACATCCAGATGGCCAACAGACACATGAAAAAATGCTCCACATCACTCGGCATCAGGGAAATACAAATCAAAACCACAATGAGATACCACCTCACACCAGTCAGAATGGCTAAAATTAACAAGTCAAGAAATGACAGATGCTGGCGAGGATGCGGAGAGAGGGGAACCCTCCTACACTGTTGGTGGGAATGCAAGCTGGTGCAACCACTCTGGAAAACAGTGTGGAGGTTCCTCAAAAAACTGAAAATAGAGCTACCCTACGACCCAGCAATTGCACTCCTGGGTATATATCCTAAAGATACAAACGTGGTGCTCCGAAGGGGCACGTGCACCCGAATGTTTATAGCAGCAATGTCCACAATAGCCAAACTGTGGAAAGCGCCTAGATGTCCATCAACAGATGAATGGATAAAGAAGAGGTGGTATATATACACAATGGAATACTATGCAGCCATCAAAAGACATGAAATCTTGCCATTTGCGACGACGTGGATGGAACTAGAGGGTATCATGCTTAGCGAAATAAGTCAATCGGAGAAATATAACTATCATATGATCTCTTTGATATGAGGAAGTGGAGATGCAAGGTGGGGGGGTTTGGGGGGAGGTAGGAAAAGAAAAAATGAAAAGATGGGATTGGGAGGGAGACAAACCATAAAAGACTCAATCTCAAGAAACAAACTGAGGGTTGCGGGGGGGAAGGGGGACGGGAGAGGGTGGTGGGGAAATGGACATTGGGGAGGGTATGTGCTATGATGAGTGCTGTGAAATGTGTAAACCAGACGATTCACAGACCTGTACCCCTGGGGATAAAAATACATTATATGTTTATTAAAATAAAAAAATTAAAAAAAAAAAAAAGAAAATAATGGCTGTCTGCTGGAATTTGAGTGGCTAGGGACAGGGGAAAGAGAATATACTCTTCAATATACATGCCTTAAAATTCCGTACCTTGCAGGTTTGCCACCTATGTATATAATACAACAATCAAAATGATTCTCTGAATAGAAAAAAAAAATTGGAAAATCCTTAAACTATTAATTAAATTATCAACTGCAATACAAGTCAGATTTGTCTGGTATTCTTAATGACTCACCAGATATAAATAATGATAAAAAAAAATGTTTTATATTTGAAAAAAGAATACACCCACAATAACTGTCAGTGACTCAAAACAATATGCCACTTTTGGAGGAAAGAAATATGAATGTTTGAATGTGACAAAAAATAATTCTAACTAGTCAATCCAAATCATATTTGGGGACAACATCTGGAATTGCCAACTGGATACCTTTAGAACCTCTCACATAAAACAAATGTTATCACTCTGATATATTTTGTCAAAAAAAAAAGGTGACATTATAACAAAAATAAAAGTGTGACATTCTTTTATTTTGTGCTTTTTATAGAAATTTTTAATCTACTGACAGCCTAATAGATCAGCTCATATGATAATTCCTGAGTGGATAAATAAATTCACCTCTTTATTTACAAAAGAAACATCTAATTTCAGGAGAGAAACCATTGTTTTTCATCTTTGAGGCAGCCTCATGAGACTCTTATCTGGAGTTGGTAATGGACCAGTTCAGGAATCACCAAGCTGAGAGCTTTAAATGAAGCAGAAATATGGACCAGGTACAAGGGGAATAATAAAGGTAATAAAGCTGGAAAAAAAAATGCATTAAATCAATTCCAATGCAGTGTTAGGAACTTGAAATAGTTGATGCAAAAATCTTCATCATCTTCTATTTGAAATAATCTGTATTTTGAATTTGACAGAATTTACAAATCCTTGGGAACCAATAGTTTCTTTGGTTAATAGACAGCAGTTGGATGTGGAATTTCTTCAGGCTATTTCTTATTCAGGAATCATTTAAATATTCTTTGTAGAATCTGGATTTCTTTTTAAACATTTCAGTAAGTCCTACCTTAATCAAGAGTGATTTAAAATAAAGGGGGGGGGGGTCTAAATACACCATCTACAATGAATCCTGTTATTGAAAGTTTTGGTACAGATTCCTTTGCAAAGTTTTTCTTATGCATTAAGAAGATTTTTAAAAATACTGATTGCAGAAAACTGAAAGCAATTATCTAAAGGTTACATTGTGGGAGATAAGATGAAAATCCTCTATCACTAAGAAGGACCATAAACACACACTGTATAAAATTACCAGCAAGGCTAAAGCTTATTAACTTGATAACAAAAATTTACGGTGAGACATCTTCCCAACTCACAGATGGGCAGTAGCAGCACTCTGCTCTAAGAAACATTTGCCCCCTTATTCCCCACCCACCTCTCTCAAGCACCATAGGCACTTCAACTACCTCATTCAGGAGCACAGAGATATTTTATTTCCATTGAAACTTTCATTCTTGCTCTACAGATTTTTTTTTGTTTTTTGTTTTTTAATTTTTTTAATTTTTTTTAATTTTTTATTAACATACAATGTATTATTAGCCCCAGGGGTACAGGTCTATGAATTGCCAGGTTTACACACTTCACAACACTCACCATAGCACATACCTTCTCCAGTGTCCATAACCCAACCACCCTTTCCCTGCCCCCCCCACAACAACCCTCTGTTTTGTGAGATTAAGAGTCTCTTATGGTTTGTCTCCCTCCCGATCCCATTTTGTTTCCCACAGATTATTTTTGATGTTTTACTTTTTACTACTTTTATGTCAGAGAAGTTTGGCCAATTTAATACCATTTTCTAATGACTTGAGAACATAAAAGTCACTGATATTTTTAAAGGACTGCTTAGATGTAAATAATGGGAATATTTCACACTGATATTTAAAAATAAGGTGTCACACAAAATAAACTTAACCTGTCTGGTTTGGAAATTTAAAAAGTCAGATAAATTGGAGTGCCTGGGTGGCTCAGTTGGTTAAGTGTACAACTCTTGATTTTGGCTCAGGTCGTGATCTCAGGGTTGTGAGATCAAGCCCCACACAGGGCTCCATGTTGGGCATGGAGTTTGCTTAAGAGGCTTTCTCTCCTTCTGCCCATCATCACCTCTCTCTTTCTCTTTCCTCAAAGAAAGTCAGATAAATTATGAAAATTAATATTAAAACATATAGTAGTTGAGATTGATAATTTGACTTCAAAATTTACATAGAAATTCAAAGGCTAGGAATGACCAAGATAATCTTGAAGAATAACATTGGAGGATTAATTCTCCCAGATGTCAAAGGCTTTTTATAAGCTATAATAATTAAGACAAAGGTAGACAAAAAACAACCAAAACAAATCAGGGTCCAGAGTGACCCACAGACATAATGTCCACCTGATTCATGACAAATGTAAAAGTGCATTCAAGTTGGAAAAGGATGGCCTTTTTTTTTTTAAGATATTATTTATTTGAGAAAGAGAAAGAGTGGAAGTGAGAGTGAGAGAGCACACAGAAGAATGAAAGAGGAGAGGGGCAGAAGAAGAGGGAGAAGCAGTCTCCCTGCTCCAACCCAGGAGCCTGAAATCATGACCTGAGCCAAAGTCAGATGCTTTACTGCCTTAAGCCACCCAGGTACCCGGAAAAAGGATGGTCTCAATAATAGATTCTATTTACATCAATGGATATCCATGTGGGAGAAAATGAATCTCGATGCTTAAATGACATAGAATTCTACATGGATTATAAACATGAATGTGAATGGTAAAAATAAAGCTTTGGGAAAATAACAGTAAAGGACATCTTAACCTTGGGGTAGGCAGAGATTTCTTAAATAGATCACAAAAAGCACTAAACACAAGAATAAATAAATTGACATTGTTAGAGGGCCTGAATGGCTCAGTCAGTTGAGTGCCAGATTCTTGATTTTGGCTCAGGTCTTAATCTCAGGGTTCTGAGATGGAGCCCTACTCTGGGCTGCCTGCTCAGTGGGGATTTGGCTGGAGATTCTTTCTCTCCCTCTGCCCTCTCAACCCATGCTGTCTCTCTCTAATAAATATCTTAGAAAGTTAGACTGTTAAAATTAAAAATTTATTCATCAAAAGATATTAAGATAGAGAAAAATTAAGCCATAAAGTGAGAAAAAATTTTTTCATATGTCTAATGAAGAACTCATATCCATAACATATAAGGAATTTCTACAAAGAGAGACAGACAACCCAAACACAAAATGGAATAGGCACTTCCCAAAAGAAGATATCTGCACATATATGGTCAATTGACTTTTGACAAAAGTACCTAGATAACTAAATAGGGAAAGAATACTCAATAAATACTAAAACAGTGAACATTAATACATCAAAAAAGAATCTCAATTTTTATGCGTAGGATATAAAAAAATTAACTCCAAGTGGATAATAGACTCAATTAAAATCTCAAGCAGAAAGATTCATAAAACATAGGGAATAAATCTTTGGGGGTGCCTGGCTAGCTCAGTCAGTAGAGAGTGCAACTCCTGATTTGGGGGTTATAAATTCAAGCTCCATGTTGTGCATAGAGATTACTGAAAAATAAAATATTTTATTTTTTTTAAAGATTTTATTTATTTATTTGACAGAGAGAGAGAGATCACAAGTAGGCAGAGCAGCAGGCAGAGAGAGAGGGGGAAGCAGGCTCCCCGCTGAGCAGAGAGCCCAATGCAGGGCTCGATCCCAGAACCCTGAGATCATGACCTGAGCTGAAGGCAGAGGTTTAACCACTAAGCCACCCAGGCACCCCTGAAAAATAAAATATTTTTTAAAAATAGAAAAAAAAAATTTTTTGTCATCTTGTATAAGCAAAAAACCATCCTATATCTCAAGAAATATCTCAGGAGGCACAAAAGATAAAATTCATAAGTTGGACTTTTAAAAAAGCAGAAGTTTTCATTTTTATGAAGATTTACTTATTTAAAGAGAGAGGAGAGAGAGATTTGGGGGAAGAGGGAGAGAGAGAATCCCAGGCAGACTCCATGCTGAGTGTGGAACATGACACAGGGCTTGATTTCATGATCCTGAGATCATGACCCAAGCTGAAATTGAGAGTCAGACGTTTAACCAATTGAGCCACCCAGGCACCCATAAAACTTCTGCTTTTTAAAAACACTATTACAGAAATGAAGACAAGCCCTAAAATGGAAGTATTTACAAAACGCTTATCAGTATCCAGGATATTTAAAGAATTCTGATATGCCAATGATAAGAAAATATGCCCAATTTGACAAAATACATCTATGGATGACAAATAAGCACATCAAAAGTTACTCAACATCATTCTCATTAGGGAAACAAAATTAAATAAGGTATCAATACAAATCTACTAGAATGACTAAAATTTAGCCACTGCTGGCAGGAGTACCCTAGTAAAATCAACTTGGAAAACATTTGCCAGTATCCATGGAATCAGAACATAAATATATATAAGCCATCAAATCTGCTCCTAGAATATAAAAATACGTCAGATAGAGTTATACATTTGTGCATCAGACATGTACAAGAATTTTATAGTAGTACTATTTTAATAGTCCAAAACTTGAAACAAAGTGGATTAATAGTACTATAAATATATTTACCATATATATACATATATATACTATATTCATACAAGAACTATTACACAATATAAATTGCTGCACATTCAACAATGTGGATAAGTTTCAGAGCTGTAATACTGAGTAAAAAGCCAGACTCAAAAAATGTACATAAATAGGATTTCATTTCTTTAAAGTTCAAAACAGAAAAATAGACAGCATGGTGATAGAAGTCAGAACAGTGGTTAACTTTGGAAGTGGCAATGGTGACTAGAAGTTTTCTGGGATTTTAATAATGTTAATGTTATTAATTTTTATCTGATTTCATGACTACATGAGTGTGTTCAATTCATAAAATGTATCAATCCACATGTTTCTGTCTTTGTACTGATATATTTCAATTGAAAAGATTTTAAATATTCATTAGCAAAATCTAGTGTACAAGTATAAATTATATTTTTGTTTCTTCCTCCATGTTTTAATGGGGAGTAATTTTAATGTTTACATTGAAAATACAAAACTATAAATAAAAGTATGTAACACTGAGTTAAATTTCATCTGGAAAAATACCATAGCATCATCTGCTATTTTACTCTAATAAAGGATAGCCTAATGACTCTTCAAGAACTCTAGTTTTGGGGGTTTCTTCCACCCTCAATTGCTGCTATGCCTTACATTGAAATATATTTTAAAGGGATGTGTAATTTCTACTTAAGTAACTTGAACTAATTTCAAATAATTTTATGCTCTAGATGGTCATGTTTCTTCATGGATGAACACTAACTATAAAAGTCACTTTATAATGTAAATTGCTGTCATAGACTATTATATTTTTATAGGGATACCTCAGAGACATGGTCAATTCAGCTCTGGAAATAAAGCAAGTCAATACAGGGAGCCAAATGACCTTTTTGTTATCCCATTGTGTATATAAGTTATGTTTACACTATGGTCTATTAAGTGTACAATAGTATTAGGTCTTTAAAAAAGTACATACTTTAATTTAAAAATAATTTATTGCTGAACCTAAATGTGAGATCTGAAACCACAAAATTCCTAGAAGAAAACACAGGCAGGAATTTCTTTTACATTAGTCATAGAAATATTTTTCTAAGTAGGTCTTCTTACACAAGGAAAACAAAATTAAACTATTAGGATTACACCAAAATAAAAAGCTTTTGCAAAGCAAAGGAAACCATCAGCAAAACATAAAAAGGCAACCTACTAAATGGGAAAAGGTAGTTGCCAATGATATCTGATAAGGAGTTAATATTCAAAACATAAAGAACTTACACAACTTAACACCAAAAGAATGCTCTGATTAAAAAAAAAAAAAAATGGACAGAGGATGTGAATAGACCTTTTTCCAAAGAAGACACATGGATGGCTGACACATGAAAAGATGCTCAACATCCCTAATAATCAGGAAAATGCAAATAAAAATTGAGGTATCACTCTACACCTGTCATGATGGCTGGAATTAAAAAGGTAAGAGGTAACTGGTGTTGGCAAGAACGTAGAGAAAAAGTAGTATATATCCTCTTGCATTGCTGGTGAGAATACAAATTGGTGTAGCCACTGCGGAAAACAATATGGAGGGTCCACAAAAAATTAAAAATTGGATTACCGTAGGATCCAGTAATTCCACTACTATTTACACAAAGAAAACAAAAACACTAAATTGAGAAGACATATGCACCCCTGTATTTATTGCAGCATTATTTACAATAGCCAAGATATGGAAGTAACCCAAATGTCTATCAACAGATGAATGGATAGAGTGGGAGATATAACACACACACACACACACACACACAGTAATATTAGTTATCCATAAAAAAAGGATAAGATATTTCTATCTGCAACAACATGGATGGACCTAGAGAGTATAATGCTAAAAATAAGTCAGAGAAAGAAAAATGCCATATAATTTTACTTATATGTGGAATTTAAGAAACAAAGGAACAAAGAAAAAACAAAATAGACTCTTAAATAAAAGAGAATAAACTGGTGGTTGCTAGAAGGGAGGTGGGTCAGAGAGATGGGTGAGATAGATAAAGGGGACTAAGAGTACACCTATTTTGGGGCACCTGGTTGGCTGAGTACACTTATGTTGATGAGAACTGGGTAATATACAGAATTGTTGTATCATATTGTACACCTTGAAACTAATCTAACACTATGTTAACCATACTTCATTTAAAAATAAAAACAAAAACAAAAAAACAAAAAACCTTGTTACTTAAAAATACTAACCATCATTTCAACATACAGTGAGTTGTGATCTTCTTGCTGATGGAGTATCTTGCCTTGATGTTGATGGCTACTCATTGATCAGGGTAGGGGGTTACTGAAGGTTGGGGAGGCTGTGGCAATTTCAAAAATAAGATAACTAAGTTTGCTGTATTGATAGACCATTCCTTTCACTTGAACACTTAGAAGGCTTTGTAGAGTTATTAGTTGCATAACTTTAATACTGTTGTGTCTCAAGGAATAGGGAAGCCCAACGAGAAGGAGAGAAATAATGGAGCAGACAGTTGATGGAGCAGTAAAAACAGTTATGAATTAATCTCATCATCTTGTATGGGCAAGGTTGTGGTACTCCAAAAACAGTTATAATAGTAACATCAAAAAGCAATGATCATAGGTTGTCATAATATAATAATGAAAAATAAAACTGAAATATTGCAAGAGTTACCTAAATATGACACAGAGACACCAAGTGAGCAAATACCATGGGAATAGCACTGGCAGACTTGTTTGCAACAGAGTTGTTACAAACCTTCAATTTGTATAAAACACAATATTTGTGAAACACAGTAAAGCAAAGTGTAATGAGGCCCGCCTGGATATGACCCAATCTTCCTGATTATCTAGTAATCCAGTCATTCAAGTTTTACCTCAAGTTGGTTTAGAGGGAAAAAACTAAAACAAAACAAAAAACCTTTCAAAAATTGAACTACTTTTCATTTAGTTTTTTGTAACTTTTTTCTTTACAAAATTGCCAAACACAACTATTTGCCACAATGTGGTAACACACACACACACACACACACACACACACACACACACACAACTTAGAAGACCTGAGCTTGTGGTTTTTACAATTGTGGTTTTTACAATTAAGCAAATTTAGATGAGCAATTTAATCCCTGGATATCATTTATTTAACTCATTTGAAAAAATGGTGAATTTTGTGATCCATAAGGTATTCTTTAGCTTCAGGAAATGTTGATATACATAGGTCAAATTAGTTAAAATAGTAAAATAGTAAATAGTAGTAAATAGTAAAATAGTAAAATAGTAAATAGTAAATAGTAAAATAGTAAAACTGATCTAAATGTGACTATATTGCCTGAGACCATTCTTATACATGAAACACACTTTTTATGATAAACTGTGCCAAAAAGGCATCAAAGCAAAAAAAAAAAAAAAAAGAAGACCAGTAGTTGTTTATAAAACTATTTATAAACAACTTATTACTTAAAAATCAGCATGACTATTTCATTTCTAAACTGTAGCCACACACCTAAACACCCATCCTCAAATACTTGAATTCAAAGCCCAATTCAGTGTAAATATCTTCAAATAAAAATTAGGCAATTCTTCCCATTTTACCCCAGTGCAATACAAAGTTTAATATATGAACTATATCTACAAAATAAACATTAAGAAGGATGAGTAATGAAGCAAAAATAGCAGGCAGCGATTGGTCAGGACATAATGGTTATGGAATTAAAGATATGGAAGAGCTAAATTGTGTCCAACTGTCTCAGGTGAGGCAAAGGGGGAAGAACAGCAATTTCCCAAGGCATTACTGTAGTAAACGGAGATGTAGACTGCTGTAGTCCCCACTACATGACATTGCCTAAATAACCCCAACAAGAAAACCTTTCACAAGTGCCAGCTCCAGCCATGGCAGTGACATAACTGATTAGTTCATTAAAGGTCCACAGGAGGGGTGCCTGGGTGGCTCACTCATTAAGCGTCTGCCTTCAGTTCAGGTCATGATCCCAGGGTTCTGGGATCGAGCCCCACGTCAGGCTCCCTGCTCAGTGGGAAGCCTGCTTCTCCCTCTCCCACTTCCCCTGCTTGTGTTCCAGCTCTCACTGTCTAGCTCTACAAATAAATAAATAAAATCTTTCAAAAAATAAATAAAGGGTCACATGAAGGCTACCATTCATAGGTATTATTGAAGTATTATGAAGTGGGATCATTGGATATCAGCACCAAGTGGAATATATAGGTACAACAATCTGCCTGAATTCATCTTTTACCAAGTCATAAATGAAAAAATTCAAACTGAGTTTAATTCAAATGGCACCTCTTTCTCAAAGCATCAGCTAATCTTTGCAGTCAGATAGTCTCACTCTTGTTTCAAACTCCAGATATCATTTGGCTGTTTTTTTATGCCACTTGTCATTATCGTTGTATTATAGTGATTTGTGGGTGTTGTTTTTTGTTTTTTACTTCATCTTATCCCTAAACTTGCCTATTTAATCCAAAAGGACAGGAATTATTCATCATATCTTTCAGTGTGGCACAGTAGCTATTACATACTTAAATGTTTCTTGCTTAAATGGATGGATGAGTAAGTATTCCAGCTTAAACAAAGCAAAGGTAAAAGATAGAAATCAACCCCAATAGTAATACATCTTTTTTAAATGGTTATACTAGAAATGGAAGCCATTCTTCCATTATATCTATAAAATGCTATCTCTTAAAAAAAAAAAAAAACAACTATAAAGTCATGAAAAATTAAGATTGATAAAGCTGGGTGTGTGGTGGATAAAAAGGGTTCATATGTTATCTTTTCCATCGCTCTACATATTTGAAATATCTCACAACTTAAGAATCTATGGGACACAAGGCAGTGTTAATACTTCATTCTATGCACAATATAATATAATAACATATTATATATTATATAACCTAGTATATAACCTTGACCCAAGTTGCTTGTCTAATATAACTATTTTTTAAAAACAGTGTAGCAATATGACACTAATCTGAAGATAATAAGGGACATAAACATAAAACCCTATCAGAAACCAACATACAAAAAAGAACTCTGAAGTAAACAAAATTGGTTGTAGAGATTTTATGAAACAGAAAACACAGATTTACATGACCAAAAAGCCTCTTTCTTAACACATTATTCTACTAAGTACAGCTACTTAGTTCTCCTAGTTATCTAAGATTCAAAGGCTCAAACGTTTAAAATGGACACAATAGGAAGACTAGGGAAATATAAAATTTATAGTTATCCAAGGATAATTTGATAGAATATATCATTTGGGAAGCTTTACTATGCATGGGATAAAATATAGTGATCAAAATGGGGATAGTCAGTTCTTCCAGGTGGGGAGTGAGGCAGTCAGTTCTATTCCATACAATCTTTAAGAATTCAGAAACATGGGATGCCTGGGTGGCTCAGCTAAGAGTCTGCCTTCAGCTCCGATCAGGATCCCAGAGTCCTGAGACTGAGTCCTGCATCAGGCTCCTTGCTCAGCGGGGGAGCCTGCTTCTCCCTCTGTCTGCCACTTCCCTTGCTCATGCTCTGACAAATAAAATCTTAAAAAAAAAAAAAAATCAGAAACATAGGTTTATATATCAGAAGGAATTCTACTATTTAAAAGTTTTATTAAAGTTTGGAAAAAAAAAAAGTGACTCTGTTCCACATACTTGGAACATCTTATTTCTCAGTAATTCCACTGAGGTCAAGTCAACTAAAACAATTTTTGAATGCCATAAATTAATTATGAGGTACAGCTACGATGGGAAATTTTAATGAATTCTAAGAACTATTAAACAAAAGAATCTTCAATAAAGCCTATTTTTGTGGAATCATGTTAACAAGATGCATTATTCAAATATACAAGTCAATTGAAATATGAAATGAAAATTTCACTGAATGTATTTAGAAAAAACTGGAGAACTATAAAGGGCCTGTTCTTCAAAGGGAAGTGGGTTATAGCACGTTTTCTGTAAGAATGTCATTCTATTCAAAAGCAATATAATGCCTCTGCCCAAAAGGATCTAAAACAAAGACTCTGATATTAATATATAGCCCCACCATCAGCTTTTAATCAAGTGAGCATGACATAACCTAGCAAAAGTATTTCCCCTTCATTTAAAAAAAGGGGTGGGGGGAGAAATCCCAGTTTCAAAACAAGAGCTACAATAGCAGGCAAAACCACAAAGATTTAAGAAGCCAAAGAAAACCACTTATAAAATGAATACATGTATTTTTAGAGTTTTAAGGATCTTTGAGCTTCACTTAGTCCAAACCTCTTATTTTACAGTTGAAAAAAACAATGAGACTTATTACTGTTTATTCAGTTTCAGATATAAGACTGAAATCCAGAGCTTCTGACTGCCAATCTACTTTGACAGGATACCTTGCAAAACTTACAATAACTTAAATAAAAACTGAGTTGAACTGTTTTGTCCATCTCTGCACACCATATGAAAACTCAGACAGAAGAGGTCACAGACATGGCAGCTGTTAGGAGGGGAAGCTGACAACCAATCTGCAGGTCTGATATGTGCATCTGTAACTGTGCATGCAGCTAAAACACACAAAAATCAGCTGGTAAAACCAGAGCAGCTTCCCATATATGCTGCACCACCTCTGCAGCCTTAATATGTTGAAGGGCAGCCCAGGCATCTACAAATGGGCTGTGCATCCATCCACACTAGAACTGGTCACTATACTCGCTGATGCAAGGGTGTGTATGTGTTTGCGAGAAATGGGAAAATGGATACAATGCAATTTGCAAAAGGTTCTAGGCTCAAGAAAATTGCTTATCCCCTGGGACTGGCTACTTTAGGAGCAAATGTTCGCTACCCAATTCCGTCAGTAATAATTGCAAAGGTAACTGGGGAAAAGGGCATATTCTATAAGCCAGGAAATTTATGAAGCAGTTAAATCATTGTGGACAAAAATCAACAAGAGAGAGTCATTTCCTAAACCCAAAGAGAAAGCTAAGCTAGGAAATTCTGCTGAAACAGAAATATCTGAAAAAACAACTGACAGCCTGAAATACTCAGTGCCCTTGCCAATAGAACTCAACTCTGAAACAAAGACAAGATCAGAATCCACCTCAGGTGCTACACAGTTTATGCCTGACCCCAAGCTCGTGGATCACGGGCAGTCCCATCCAGAAAATGTAGGTTATGTAAAGCAGTAGAAGCTGAAGTAGTCTGCATAGAGAACTAGAAGATGTGTGAAGTAGAAAATAATGATGAAAAAGTCATGTAAAGGTTAACTATGACACAGAGAGTATAACTTTTTTTTTTAAACAGTTTTTCTCTCACATCTTCTAAAGTAATGTACCGTTTGACCCATCACATAAGGGATTAAAACACAAACTGTGAATTTAATCCCAGCAATATTAAAAGACTGATGAAGAGGCAGAAGTAGAAGTATTGGGAAGCATTTAATAATTTTTAAGGGTGTTTATAAAAAAACAAAAATAGCATAAATATATGAACAGTGATGAGGGGTGCCTGGGTGGCTCGGTGGGTTAAAGCCTCTGACTTTGGCTCAGGTCATGATCCCAGGGTCCTGGGATGGAGCCCTGCATCAGGCTCTCTGCTCAGCAGGGAGCCTGCTTCCTCCTCTCTCTCTGCCTGCCTCTCTGCCTACTTGTAATCTCTGTCTGTCAAATAAATAAATAAATAATCTTTTAAAAAAAATTTTAAAAAATATATGAACAGTGATGAAATAACGTATGTGTATACTTTTACGGATACATATACATATTTGCTTTAGCCTTTTCAAATTAATGTCAGCTAAATTAGAATGGTGTGTAGAAGGATGTGTTCCCTCTCTTTTTTTTTCCATTCCCCAGAGCTTGAATATCCATATTTTATGAAAAAAAATTAAATAAAAACTATTTGCCTCGATAATGTGATATTAATATATTTTCATAGGATTGTGGGGGAAAATATGTAAACAAACATACCATCAATTTGATGTATTCAAGCTTAAAATAAAACAAACAAACAAAAGAAAACAGTAAACTTCCTAGTCTAGAATCACTTTTACAGGCTAAGTAAGCATTCTAGCAAGACAAAGCAATTTAATATAATAACAGAAGAAAGTTCCTCTAAATGCTTCATTTTTCTTTCAAAGGTACTAAAGAACATTCCCAAAACCACAGAGCATTGAGATACCCACAGATGACTGGGGAGTTATCCCACTGTCTGCAATATATTTTGTAGACAACCAAAGTGGAATAAAAATATATATGAAACATCTTATTTAGAAATATTAATTTTATTCTTATAAAAAGATGCTAGGGTCACTACAGTCAAATTATTGCGTTTCAAAATATACATTTTATATTAAATTAATATAAGGATCTTATTTTAAAACTAAACCTATATTCTATAATACATAAAAATATTTAATGCACTGTCATAGGTAGGACTTATTTAAATCCTCAGGTTACCACATTCTCCTTGAAAATAATTGAATTCATGCTTTAAATATGTGCTTATTCTTTACAGAGAGATAGACAAAGCTTTCAATCTGTAGCCAGAAAATCTAGATTTAAGTTCCACATGTTATTAAGCTGCTTTGACAGCTTAAGTCTGTATAAAATCTGGTTTCTTCTGCCAGAAAGAAATATCATCTTTAAGGGCACTGTTAGCTTTAAATGAAGTCTATATATAAAGTTTGTCAAAAAACAATATATACATTTAAATCCTTATTTTTAATATATGTTATTAGTTTATATTATCTATAAAGCAAGGAGGCTAATTAATGGGGCCATTTAGACTCTGTTGATAAAACAGTCTAGTCTGTTTTATTACTGTACAGGAATAAGAGTCAAACTATTACCATCTTATTGGAAAACAATTGCCATGAACAAATTCCATGATTATGACTACTGATGCAAAAAGAAAAGAGAACAGTTTAAATATCACAAAATACTTCAAGTATATTTACTCAATTATACCTACAAGGACTTGATTCACGCTTTATTCATCAAATCTTACATTTGTTCAAGCAGCACATATTTGGCAGTTTAAAGCTCAATCTGGGCTTTTTGTGTGGCTATATGAGCAATTAGATGTGAACCAACTGTAGCTTTTATACATTGCAAGAGGGAATAGGAATTCGTTCAGCCACTTTGGTAAACTACTTACAAGTATCTACCCAAATTAAGTACATGACCTCCTCTGACCCAGGATTTCACTCCTAAGTATATATCCCAAAGAAATGAGGGCACAATTTCACCAAAAGTAAAAAAAAACAAAAACAAAACAAAACAAAAAAAACTTCATAGAAATTATGATCATAAGAGTTCCAAACTAGAAACACACCAAACATTCATCATAAGAATAAACGAGGTTAAGCAATGAAGTACCACACTGCAGTGAAAGAGCCAAGTACTGATACATGCGGAAAAGATCAAGCTCAGATCTTACACTGAGCAAAAGACGGCAGGCACTGTAGCATTCATACTGCTTCATTCCATTTACAGGAAGTATTTAAAAAAAAGGGAGGTGGCAGGGGGGGCATCTGGGTGGCTCAGTCTGTTAAGTATCTGACTTTTGATTTCCGCTCAGGTCGTAATATCAGGTTGTGGGATTGAGCCCCGACCAGTTGCCCTCCGTGCTCAGCTGGGAGTCTGCTTGAGATTCTCTCTCTCTCTCTCTCTCTCGCCCCTCCCCCACACTTGCATGCACATGTACCCACACTCTAAATTCTTAAAAAAAAAAAAAAAAAGGTTAAAAAAAAGGGAAAACTCTTTGGTTACTCAAGTCAAGATCATTACTGCAAGTGGGATGCTAGTGTGTAAGAAAACTAAGACATGTGTCACTGGTTTCGACCGTGGGCAGCAGGCAGAAGCTAGAGCATTCTTGAAGTGTTACTGAAGGCTGGAAAGAGTGAGAAAATTTTTATTGGAAATTGCTGGTAGGACAATTAGCAAAATGCTGGCCTGAAATAACAAAGGCTGTAGAAAGTGGTTGTCTTGGCAGAGGTAAGGAGAAATTGACAGGGAAGGGACAGGGAAAGCTTTCTAGGAAGAAGAAATACTCTACACCTTTGTAAGCTGGAATGAAGTTGGTGTAAATGTTCGTTAAAATGGTACACTTATGAGCTGTAATTTTAGTTGCAGATAAATTGAAACTTGATTTAGAAAAAATAAATTTATCAAAGGATACATTTTAAAAGATTTTTAAAAATTAGTCTCTAACACATAATACTGGTATGTTATAGTTTAAGAGTTGTGAAAAAGTAGAGCACTTATAGATTTACCATATGTTATGGCTTTCAAATAGCATGAGGCTGGCAACAGCTCTGGTTCATAAAAATCACACTGGGATTTCTCACTTAGTGCTGTGCCATCAACCTCAAATCATCCACACTTCTCTGTGGTTTCTAATGGAATGCTAACACAGCTCATGTATGTGTCTGCAACACACATATGAATCATGTTAACAAAGAAAAATCATAAAAAACTTCTTTGTCAAAATAAATGCTTTGTTTTGCTCTAAGTTTGAGCCATTGAGTTAGAACTGTTGAGCTTTTTACATAGAATAAAGAGGCTGATGTGTCAAAAACATCTGAAGAAAAACCTTCAGTGTCAGAACGCAGTGGATTGACAAGACAATTATCTAATTTTGGCCACAGAATTTAGCATAATTGAAAACAACCACATTAGACTTGGAAACATTTTTATACACATTTGTGTGAGCACTGATTCTCATGCAGATAATGGCCAATCATCCTACATTAATAGGGCCCATAAACTTAAATGGCTTCCCATCTTTTTGTGATTATTCTGCAATCAAAACACACACCCCACGTGTAACTAATACCAGCATTTTTGCTATATATTTTTTAAACAGTAGACATTTGAACATGCCAAAATATTGTTCTTTCCACCCACTATGGGTAAAATTGTGTCCCCCTTCTCCAAATAAATAAGTTGAAATTCTAAATCCCTAGTACCTCAAAATGTGAATGTATACAGAGAAATTTACCTCTTTAAAGACAAATTAAACTGAGGTCATTAGGGTGGGCTTTAACCCAATCTGACTTGTGTCTTTCGAAGACATTAGGACCCAAATCTGTGCATATACAAAGAGAAGCCATGCAAAGACACACGGAGAAGGTGGCCACCCATGGGCCAAAGAGAGAGGACTTAGAAGAAACCATCTCTGCCAACACCTTAACCTCACACTTCTAGATAAATTTGTTAAATCCTCTCCAGTCTGTGGCCCTTTGTTATGGCAGCCCTAGAAAACTAATCCACAATCACATTACAAAAGAATATATTTGGAAGCAAAAGACTTTAGAAACCTGTTTTTTCATTTGTTGTGTAATTTAAGATGATCCACATCAATGTGATTGGAATAGGAGACAGAGGACTGACCCAGCAGGACTTCCCATGGTGTGATGTCAAGAACAAGGACCCAGTGACATCCTCTTCCTGTAGGCAAACTCAATTCCATTCATTCAACAAGCATTTGAATTGCCCTCACATGTCTACCTCAGATTTTTATTTTAATTTTGTTAGAAGCTTATTAAGTACTCTTAAGTCTTCTCTTAAGTACTTAAGAGACTTAAGTACTCTTAAGTTAAGATGAACTCTTATAATCTAAGAATGTTAGCACCAGATGTTAGGCTATTGGTAGAACTTAGAGACAGAACAGTAGAGAGAACACTGGACCCAGAAATTAGACTTACTAGTTCTGCTTGAGGTGATCTAGTTGCCTGCGGTTAGACAATTTGCTTGTTTGGGGCAGTAATTCTTCATCAGAAATCCCCAAACACAACCTCAAGTAGAATTTTCTGGAGAATTTTTTAAAAACAAATGTCTGGGACCTACTCTTGTACCTGGTTCTCCAATGTCTGGATATTAGAATCATCAGGAAGAGTATTATTTTTTGGAAGATTTTTAAAATTGTGATAACTCTACTCCATCCTCCACAGATTCTGATTTTTAATTGGTTTAATTGGCTTGAAATGTGGCCTTGGCCTTGGGATTTTTAAAATTCCCTACTTCAAAGATGTTCTCCACTGCCCTGGACAGTGTGATTTAATTATTCTGCGGAAGATCCTGGGCATTAATACCTCTTCACCAAGGAATTCCGAAACATTTTAACTCCCTGGGTGAAACCTAGGCACAACCATCTGATGCAAAGGTAAAATAATGCTCATGTCCCCTTTAACAATTTGACTTTTTGTGATGTATGTGCTACTGTTAAGAACATAGGGGCACCTGGGTGGCTCAGTTAAATGTCCAATTCTTGATTTCGGCTCAGGTCACTATCTCAGAGTCATGAGATCGAGCCCCAAGTCAGGCTCTGAGCTGAGCATGGAGCCTGCTGAAGCTCCCTTCCCCACCCCTCAAGGTCCCTTTCCTCCACCATCTTAAAAAAAAGAAAAGAAAGAAAAGAAAAAAAGAAAAACAAACTAAAAAGCATGTTCTTCAAAGTGTCTTATGTTTAAACACGTTTACTTATGCATAGGCTCATTAAATAATTGTGTAATTAGCATGAAGTTTTATTTCTGAGTCAAACACCTTTCAAGTGTTTTCCAAGAGTTCCTAAGTCAGGAGAGAGGCTCTGTATAAAAATGGGTTACCATCCCAATCCCAGCTGTCTGATGGATGTAATTATTTCAAGAAAGAACACGTGCAAAGATGAAGGCACAAAACATAATTGCTTCTATGATAGTAATTTAGTTTCCTGGGGTAAAGATTCAAACCAGCATCTCCCATTAGTCTAACAACAATTACGTAGTTTTCCCTTTCATCCATTTCTTTCAGGCTTTTCTTATATCTGAAGCTTTCTAAAGGGTATTTGAGTGATTTAACATTAACCACCCACACACTGTATTTACCACTATTATTAGCACAGTGGATGATCTTTACAACTTAGTGAAGTTCCAAGAAGCATTATTACTGATTTTTTAAAGTGCCTCTAAATCATTTGCCATTTCTTCTGATTTATCCTAGGCAGAATTATTTTCAAGTGACCTATTAGTCTCATATTCCTTAAGTCTAAAAATGACTACAACTAGTGATGTGATGTAAATGCATCTTGAACTTTGAAGTGTTACATCTCAGTTTACACAAGTTCAGGTTAGAAGATATGCAATGCCAAAGGAAAATACAATAGTGGTATAAGGGGGA
Organism: Martes martes; assembly: GCF_963455335.1. Classification (NCBI taxonomy): domain Eukaryota; kingdom Metazoa; phylum Chordata; class Mammalia; order Carnivora; family Mustelidae; genus Martes; species Martes martes. The sequence goes on from NC_137888.1 coordinate 39,586,381, forward strand.
AAAAAAAAAAGGTAGGTTTTTTTAGGTCTGGAAACAACTACATCAGTGTCTGAAGGGAATTAACTAGAAGGGGAGGGGGCTGGTTCTAACTATTAAGGAGATATTTGGTTTTAATTCAAAGAAAAGATAGAAAAGTCATATACAAACTCTATTAAAGTGAATTCGCTTTTAGTCTGTATTAATAGAAGTGTCCAGAATTGAGGAGACAATCATTCTGCTCAATAGTTACCAAATCAAACTTCCAGTATTACGTTAATTTCTGAAAAACACTTCATTGTGTCAGTAAACATGCATCATTGTATTAAATAGTAACCAAACTATATCCAGCAGGGAGTAACCAACCATACCACATGTGGAAAAATTGAAAGAGAAATGGAAAGAGAATTACACTGTTATCAAAATGCCATAAAATGACCTGCATGCGATTAGCAAAAGACATACTGTGAAGTAAAAAAATTTTAAAAGGTTTCAGAGTCTGCCTTTGAGAATTCAATGAGGTCCTAATCATTGATCATAAGTTATTTATGCACAGGCTAAAAAACACTTGATAGGGAAACAGGGAAGGATTTATTCTGAGACAGAGTTAGGCTAGTGACAAGGTACATTAACATTATCACACTCCTGCAACTCAACACCTGATGAAATAACAGTTGTGTTTTGAAATCTACTGGGTTAAAAAGCTCCTGTTACCCTCATAGTCTATTCTGAGTGTTCAACCACAAAATGCTCAAAGTATAAAAGCTTAATTTTCTTTGTAGCATTGCAACAACTTGTTCTCAGGTTTTTTCACTAAGGACTTTGAACATTGTCCCTGACCAAGTGATTTGAGAAAGTCATCATTTTAATACCAAAACTCCAATTAGTATAAAACAGTGTTGCTTAAACAACTAGTTAATTAAGAAAACAAACAAAAAACAACAACAAAAAAATCTCATTTCAAAGGCAATGAACTTCTCCTAAATTTCAGAGAGGCAATATTAAAGTGAAAAAAATTCAGTTCACTGTAACATTTTATAAAACAATGTGGAAACACTGGCTTTTTATATACCAATCTATTAGACTTCAGCACTTTAAAGTATGCAAATTGGAATCCCTATTTTGTCCAATTTTCCAGATGTAGAGAAAAATTAAAATACAGATTCCTAAGGAATTATTCCTAAGACCAATTCCTCTTTCACTTTGGAAAAATCATGACTTTGCTAGAAGTTTCTGGTGTTCTCTGTACTGATAGCAATGGTCTTATATTATTGTTCTTTCCTCTATGTGGAGATGTTACACTGCAGTCATCTCTTGGGAGGAATTCTGCAATCTTCCTGTGCCAATCTCCATGTCTGGAGGAAAACATCAGAAGAAACTAAAACAGCCTATTCTCATCTTGCTTTTCTCATTTTGTCTCTGGAATTTGACATATTTAGACACACTGAATGAAAAATAGAAGTTGGGACAGATTTCCCTCCAGGACCACAGCCTAGACAGATTAGGAGAAAGATGAAGATACACAAAAGAAAATATTTAAGTAAAATAATATGTTGCCTTATCCTCATTTCCATTTACTCACTGCTTAACATATTTAAATGACTTTTAGAAGATTATGATTAAAATTTTAATATACACAGGTATTTTACTAAATGAAGCACATTCCAATCTTGCATATAAAATTTCAAAATACGGGGCGCATGGGTGGCTTAGTGGGTTAAAGCTTCTGCCTTCAGCTCAGGTCATGATCCCAGCATCCTAGGATTGAGCCCCGCATCGGGCTCTCTGCTCAGCGGGGAGCCTGCTTCCCCGTCCCCCTCTGCCTGCCTCTCTGCCTACTTGTGATCTCTGTCTGTCAAATATATAAATAAAATCTTTAAAAAAAAAATTTCAAAATACAGAGTTCAGTAGAACTATAAGGAAAATAGTTTCATTAAATTTGGTAATTTCTAATATCCCAAAGTGGAAGAGGACAAACCCAATATTAAAAATTACATACTTCAGAAAGGAATAAGCAATTCACCCAGTATGTATGTACAGCTTATATATACAGCTGCTGAGACAAAGGCTTAAGATCACACAACATTGATACAAACTGTGTTTGAGTGTCTAACATTTGGAAGTTAGGCATTCTCTGGCTTAACCTTCTGTGACAACTTCTGTGTATTGATTTCAAGAACATGATCAATTTATAACCATTTTTATGTATGTGATAATTTGCTTTTCAAGGACCAGACCTGCCTAACAATTCTCTACAACACCTTTTCCACACCCCCACGTCTGTGTTATACTCTCTGCCTCCCTTTTTCCCACTCACGAACACTGCTGCCACAGTAATTTCTCTAAAATATTTATTATGCCATTGCCCTAAGGATAAGAGGAAAACAGACTGGTGCAAAATGAAGTCAGAATTACCAAAATCAGGTCTTCATCTCTATCCATATATTTCTATTCTTTTCCACTTGCACCCTAACCTAACAACTTGCTCCTATTACTTGGAGTAAACTTTCATATTAATCTCTCTGTCCAAAAGGCCCTGTTAAATGTCTTTGTCCAGGGATTTCTCCCTTCAAGTCATAAGAGAGCTTAAATATCTCTAATCTTCCTCATTCTCATTCCATTCTCAAGGGGCAAGAAAATTCCACTGCCACTTTCTGTTCTTACAACACTTTTTCCATGTCTCTAATAACTTGTATTTTATAGGACGTTACATCTTAATTCCAAATAATAGGTATTTTTTAGGGTACCACCACTCTAACTCCATCCATTCCCATAACCCCAAGAGTATTATCCCCTATGCCTTTACATTTCCATGGTTTAGCTGAGTACCTATTACATACTAGCTATTGAATAAATGTTAGTATAGATCCAATTTATTTTTATACTAATAAGGCCATGAGTGGCAAAATTTCCATATTTTTCTTAAAACAAATTGTCATGAAATATTAAGATAATCTCAAAGGGCCTTGTAAATTGTATCTAATTTTTATATTTTATGTAAATAGAGAACCAGAAAAGTTCGAATCATTCAACAAATACTTATTGCATATGTACTATATGCCAAGACCTCTTCTTTGCACCATAGAGGATTTGTTTAAAAATATTAACTGTATTTGCACAACTTATAGTCTGGGAGGGTAACGGACAAGTTAAAGCTCAGGATACTATGTGACAGTGATAATTGTTATAAGATAATCAAAATAATTCACTCAAGTTCATACTAGTTGTAGCGTTGAACTTGAGCTGTGGTCTCTTGTGTCTCAGTCCAGTATCACATTTTTTTTTAATTTTTATTTATTTATTTGACAGAGAGAGATCACAAGTAGACAGAGAGGCAGGCAGAGGGGGACGCGGAAGCAGGCTCCCCGCTGAGCAGAGAGCCCGATGCGGGGCTCAATCCCAGGACCCCGAGACCATGACCTCAGCCAAAGGCAGAGGCTTAACCCACTGAGCCACCCAGGTGCCCCCAGTATCACATTTTTTAACAATCATATTCCTATCTCCAAATCAAGTGCTGCTTTTACAGTACTAAAGTTAAAATCCGGGTTGCCATGGAGCAGCAGTCAGTATAAGCGAAGGTAAATGTAAGTTGCTGTAACATAGCCCAGAAGTATAATGGCTTAATTAAGATAGACTTTCACAAATAGTCCGAAGATTAAGAGTTCATGCTATTGGGGAGACTGTGTTTCTATTCTGTCATTCAGAAACTCAGATTCCTTCCTATCATGACTCTACCAAGCATGGCGTGATTTTACCTAAAGCATGGAGGCTGACACATCTTTATTATAGCCAGTGGAAAGAGCAAGAAAAGCACATACCCAATATCATAAGGTCAAGAACTGGAAATGGTCATATCACTCTTTGTTCACTTTCAGGGGCTGAACCCAAGAAAATATACCAGGATGCAAGGGAGCCTGGAAAAGTCTCTAATAGGATGGCCACCTGCTGAGCTCAAACTCTGCTGGGCATGGGGTAGCTCTAGCAGTTCAGAAAGGAGGGATTTATAAGAGAGGGTAGCATTTATTCATCGCTGCCTCACTGGGACGTTATTATCTACCTTTGCTTGATCTTAGAAAAGAAACCAGAAACATAGGTAAATAAAGAGATCAGAAGAGTTATTTAAAAATGTTATCAAAAGCAATGAGACATTTAATGTTAAAAAAAAAATCTGGTAACATTATTTTGGTGAAAAGTGGCCCAGTTTCTACTGCCTGAGAAACTCAATACCAAGTTTAAAGAATACCTCCACTTAATTCCCAAAGAAAGATGTAGGGGAGTGGGGGAGGAAAAGGAAAAACATAGATCAAAAATGGCATCTGTTTGTGTTGCCAAACTGATTTGAGTAATAGAACCCACTATAATGAACCATAACTGTAATTTAAGTTGACTGTCCTATGCACACTCTAACTCACTTTATAAACCCAGAGTATCACTCTTGATAACTGAGGTTAGATCTTCTCTTGCTCTGAAATCAACAAGGAGGACAGCTGCCTGAAACTGGTAATTGAGCACTCCTTTAGCAATTCAAGGTTGCCAAGTCAGAGAGATGTGGAGGTAATCGCCTGGGGGCACAGGAGTCCTTTCCTTCTTGGTCAGAACGAAGTGCACTTAGTGCTTTGAGCAGACACTTCTTGGTGTTATAAAGAGTTTCCTGACACAGTTATTCATCTTCAAGTCACATCTGAGAAGACAACTCAGGTGGTATCTCTTCAAATAGACAATGATGTTGATAACATCATATCTCTTCTCTTCCCATTTTTTTTTTTCTCTAGTAAATTCATTCTTAAAGGGAATGAATTAGTCAAATCCTGTCTCCTCTAATAAGGGAAAGATCATTATAAGGCTAATAACAGGTCTGACAACAATAGAGCTGAGGACCTAAGTTCAAGCAGATAATGAATTAACTTAGTAAAGATGAAAAGCTCTCCTATCCTAGCAAACATTGCAGAGCAGGGAATGTTCAGAGTTAAGACAAATATTTCAAGGTTATAGGAAAGCAATAGTTGGTAAATAGTTTGAATATTTAAAAATAAAGTTAACACAAGAGGTACTCAGAATTAAGAAAAGGGGGGTGCCTTGGAGGCTGAATGGGTTAAGCCTCTGCCTTCGGATCAAGACATGATCTCAGAGTCCTGGGATTGAGCCCCACATGGGGCTCTCTACTCAGTGGGGAACCTGCTTCCCCTCTCTCTCTACCTGCCTCTCTGCCTACTTGTGATCTCTCTGTCAAATAAATAAAATCTTTAAAAAAAAAAAAAAAAAGAAAGAATTAAGAAAAGGATAATCAACACCCAAAAAACAGTACTAAATTTAGGTACTTAGATTTTTTCCAGTTCCTTTCTGGCTATAACAATATGAGAAAGTTAAATTCTATTGATAACAATGAATTCTAATATCAATGAGGCCTAACGTTATATGTTTACTAAATATCTGTTTAGTACTTACAGGCATACCCTCAGAGATATTGTCCATTCATTTCTAGACCACACTAAAGTGAATACTGCAAAAAAAAAAAAAAAAAATCTAGTCAAAATTTTTCCTTTCCCAGTGTACATAAGGGTTATTTTTCCATTATTCTATAGTTGATTAAGTGTGCAATAACATTAAGTCTAAAAAAAAACTACATGTCTCAATTTAAAAATACTTTATTGTTAAAAATTGCTACCAGTCACCTGGGCTTTCAGAGTCCATCTTTTGGCTGGTAGAGAATCTTGCCTCAGTGTTGATGGCTGCTGCCTGACCAGGGTGGTAATTGTTGAGGTCTGGGGTGGCTGTGGCAATTTCTTAAAATAAGACCACAATGAAGTTTGCCACATCGACATCTCTTCCTTTCATGTACAATTTCTCTGTAGCATGCAATGCTGTTTGATAGCATTTTACCTGCAGAACTTCAAAATTGGGGTTGATCCTCCCAAACCCTGCCACTGCTTTATCAGCTAAGTTTATGCAGTATTCTAAGTCCTTTGCTGTCATTTCAACAATCTTCACATCTTCATCAGGAGTAGGTTTTATCTCAAGAACTGACTTTGCTCATCCATAAGAAGAAACTCCTCTATTCCAGTTTTATCATGAGACTGTAGAAGTTCAGTCCTATCTTCAGGCTCCACTTCTTTTTTTTTTTTTTTTTAAAGATTTTATTTATTTGACAGAGAGAAATCAGAGCTAGGCAGACAGAGAGAAGGGGAAGCAGGCTCCTGCTGAGCAGAGAGCCCGATGCGGGGCTCGATCCCAGGACCCTGAGATCATGACCCGAGCTGAAGGCAGAGGCTTAAACCCCTGAGCCACCCAGGTGCCCCAGGCTCCACTTCTAATCCTAGTTCTCTCCCTATTTCCAATCTGAGTTATATCCTCCACTGAAGTCTTGAACTCCTCAAAGTCATCCATGAGGATTAGAATCAACTTTTTTGAACTCCTGTTAATTTGATGTTTTGACCACTCTCATGAAGCACAAAGTTCTTTAATGGCATCTAGAACGGTGAATCCTTTCCAGAAGGTTTTCAATTTACTCTTCTCAGACCCGCATAGGAGTCCCTACCTATAGTAGCTATCATCTGACAAAATGGACTTCTTAAGTAAGAGTTCATAGTCAAAATTACTCCTTGATCCACAGGCTACAGATTGGATATTGTGTTAGCAGGCATGGAAACAACTGACATTCCCATCAGGGCTCTTAGGTTGATATTAGATTAGATATTAGATTGGATATTGTGTTAGCAGGCATGGAAACAACTGGGCATTCCCATCAGGGCTCTTAGGTAACCAATGCATTATCTAGGAGCAACAGTATTTTGAAAGAAATCTTTTGAACAACAGCTCCCAACACTGGACTAAAAATATCCAGTAAATCATGTTGTAAACAGATGTGCAACCATCCAGGCTTTGTTGTTCCATTGACTGAGAGCACAGACAGTAGATCTAGCACAATTTTAAGGGTTCTAGGATTTTTTAGAACGGTAAAGGATTTCAAATTAAAATCACCAGCTGCATTTATGCTTAACAAGAGGCAGCTGTCCTTTGATTCTTTGAAGCCAGGCATTGACTTCTCTCTAGCTATGAAAGTCCTTGATGGCATCGTCTTCCAACAGAAGGATATTTCATCCCCACTGAAAATCTATTTAGCTTCACAGATCCTCTAGGTAACTTACTGCAACACTTGTGCGTTCACTTTGCAATTTTATGTGATGCAGAGGGTTTCTTAAACCTTAAGGAACAACCTTGGCTAACTTCAAATTTTCCTTCTGCAGCTTCCTCACCTCTCTCAGCCTTCATAGAAATGAGGAGTTAGGGCCTTGCTCTGGATTAGGCTTTGGCCTAAGGGAATATCATGGCTGATTTGATCTTTTATCCAGACCTCTAGAATTTTCTCCACCTCAGCAATAAGGCTGTTTTGCTTTCTTCATCTGTGTTCACTAGAGTAGCACTTTTAATTTTTAGCACTTTTTACTTTTAATTTCCTCCTAGACTTTTCTTTTCAATCACAGCTTGGCTAAATGATACAAGAAGCCTAGGTTTCAGCTGGTCTTTGCTTTTGATATGCCTTCATCATTAGCATAATCATTTTTAGCTTTTGATTCAAAGGAGAAAAGTGTGACTCTTCCTTTCACTTGAACACTCACAGACAATTGTAGGGTTCTTAATTGGCCTGATTTCAATATTACTTGGTGTCAGGTAATAGGGAGGCCCAAGGAGAGGGAGAGGGAGAAAGCTTGTTGCGGAGCAGTCAGAACACACAACATTTATGGATTAGGTTCATTCTTTTATATTGATGTGGTTTGTGGTACCCCAAAAACAATTATATTAGGAACAAAGACACTAATCACACATCACCATAATATAAAAGCATTGAAATATTGTAAGAATCACCAAAATGTGACACAGACACAAAGTAAACAAATGCTGTTGGAAAAATGAGGCCAATAAATTTGTTCAACACACCGTGGTTTTACAGCCTTTCAATCTATAGAAAACACAATAAAGCAAAGTACAATGAAAAAAAAATAATAAAAAGGTAGGGGCATCTGGATGGCTCAGTCAGTTGGGCATCCAACTCTTTTTTTCTAATTTTTGTTGTGTTGTTAGTCACCACACAATACATCATTAGGTTTTGATGTAGTGTTCCATGATTCACTGTTTGTGTGTAACACCCAGTGCTCCATGCAATCCCCTCCACCCTCCTCCCCTCTAAACCCCTCAGTTTGCTTCCTGGACTCCACAGTCTCTCATGGTTCATCTCCACCTCTGATTTCCCCACCTTCACTTTTCCTTTCCTTCTCCTAATGCCCTCCATGTTATTCCTTATGTTCCACAATTAAGTGAAACCATATGATAATTGACTTTCTCTACTTGACTTATTTCACTTAGCATAATCTCCTCCAGGCCCATCCATGTTGATGCAAAAGTTGGGTATTCATCCTTTCTGACGGCTGAGAAATATTCCATTGTGTATATGGACCACCTCTTCTTTATCCATTCGTCTCTTGAGGGGCATCTCAGCTCTTTCCAGTTTGGCTATTGTGGACATTGCTGTTATGAACATTGGGGTACAGACAGCCCCTCTTTTCACTACATCTGCATCTTTGGGATAATACCCAGTAGTGCAATTGCTGGGTCATAGGGTAGCTCTATTTTTAATTTTTTCAGGAAGCTCCAAAATTGCATTCCCACCAACAGTGTAAGAGGGTTCCCCTTTCTCCACACCCTCTCCAACATTTGTTGTTTCCTGCCTTGTTAATCTTTGCCATTCTAGGTGGTGTAAGGTGGTATCTTATTGTGGTTTTGATTTGAATTTCCCTGATGGCTAATGATGATGAATATTTTTTCATGTGTCTGTTAGCCATTTGTAGGTCTTCATTGGAGAAGTGTCTGTTCATGTCTTCTGGGAATCCAGCTCTTCATTGGGGCTCAGGTTATGATCTCAGGGTTGAGATCGAGCCCCACATCAGGCTCCAGACTGGGCATGGAGCCTGCTTAAGATTCTCTCTCCCACTTTCTCTACTCCTCCATGCCCTGTCCTGCCACCCTCCCCCCCAATACCTGCACAAGCACATACTCTTTCTCTCAAAAATAAATAGTAAAGGGACGCCTGGGTGGCTCTGTTGGTTAAGCGTCTGCCTTCATCTCAGGTCATGATCCCAGGGTCCTGGAATCAGATAGAGCCCCACATTGGGCTCCCTGCTCAGAGGGGAGCCCGCTTCTCCCTCTGCCTACTGCTCTCCCTGCTTGTGCTCGCTCACTCTCTCTCTGACAAATAAAATCTTTAAAAAATTAAAACAGTAAAAAAAAAAAATTAAAACAGTAAAAAATTAAAAAGGTATGTCTGTATTATATGCCAGGAACTGCAGTCAACATCTTTTCAGCTAAATATGATACAGTCCTTGCACTCCAACTTGCCAGCAGGTTATTTCAATGCAGATATTTCTCTTGTAATATAATTAGACTAGAGTTACAATAGCTTTATATATGGACTCCTGTTGGTTATCTTATAACACAGCAGCTTTATTTATGAAAGTTGATAACTTATTCTAACAATGGGAAATAGTATATCTTATATTTTCTCTGGGCTAATGATAGAGCTGGAGAGAATTAAAAAAACATGTCATTTATCTTGAAGAGTAGCTGTAAATAATCAAACAAGTGAGTTTCTCTCATGCAGGTAGATTTTAGGAATATGCCTCTCTTGCTCTCCGTTTACATCTACTGTTCCATCTCCCATACAGATATACCTTTAGATAAAGTAGAAAAACTTTGTTCCTATTGGTCTGTAATTCTAATTCCTGATTTCCTACCCATTTAACACTTATAACAACCTTCTGAGGTCATTTTCATTAATATTCACATTAGCAGATGAGGAAGATTATGTCATAGCAAGGTTGAATGATTTGCCCAGTGTCATGTAAAATACCATATTTTAGAATCCTTTCCTACTCATCTGGGTCAAAATCCTATTATCTTCAAAGTTCAACAAAACAATTCCCAAGGTTTCTTTGTTTCCTTACTATTATAAATCTTTTAGTTTTCTAGTTTCAGCCTTATTCAATAAAATAGTATATCTAGAAAAGATAATTATACTTTCCAGGTGAAAATTACTCAGGAAATAAATGAGATCTTGAAATAAAGCAATTGTTCCTTGAGAATATTCTTTTCCTTCAGTTCCAAATTATCTTATTATCAAAATGAAGGCAAGTTACTTTACACAATCAAGAGTATACATAATGGACAGTAATTTTATATAAAGAAATATTTCCAAAAGGATTGTCTTTCTTCTTTGGTGTCGTATTCTACCTCCTTTGTTCATCAGTTGCATTAATTTTTTTGTTGTTACCATAACAAAATTTCCACAAATTTAGCAGCTTAAGTTGACACCTCTTTATTTAAGATTTCGTATTCATTCATTTGAAACAGAGAGAGCATGCATGAGCATGGGGAGAGGCAGAGGGAGAGGGAGAAGCAAATTCCCCACTGAGCCAGGAGCCTAATGCAGGACTCCATCCCAGGACCCTGGGATGATGACCTGAGCCAAAGGCAGATGCTTAACCATCTGAGCCACCCAGGCACCCCTCAACACCCATTTATTATCTCACAGTTTTGTTCAGCAGACATCCAAGTACAATGTAATTTAACCGTCTCTTCTGTTTAGAGTCTCACGAGGCCAAAATCAAGGTGTCAGCAAGGTTGCATTCTTTGCTGGAGGTTTTGAAGATATCTCTCCTTCAAAATTCATTCATCTTGTTTCCTGAATTCCATTCTTTGTGTTTATGTAACTGAGGCCCTGTTTCCTTACTGGCTGTCAGCTGATGTCCCGGGATGGGGTTGGGGAGCAGCCTTTGTCTGAATTTCTTCCTCTGCTTTCCATATGACCATCCCTCCAACAATGGTGAGTTGAGTCCCTCTCAAGCTTCAAATCAGACTCCAGCCAAAGGAAATATGGCATTTTGTAATTTCTGCCTTTTTATTAGAGCTTCTCAATTTAAATAGAAAGTTATCTTAAGATTTTGTTGCTGTTTGTGTGGGGGGGGGGTAGGATTTTTTTTTTAATTATAAGAAACCTCATAAAAGAGGTGATAAAATATGACCAACTAGTACACTGAATGATTTTATAATATTCTGAAATTCAACATTTCTATTCCTATCTCACATTCCTCATTTTCACTATATTTTAAACAATTTTCACATGTTATACAAATAATTAAGGCAAACATTTCCTGAGCAGAGTAGATAAGCCAAAAATATTCATCTCCATTTTTTCAAGAGGAGACAAGAATGTTGTCTAGAATGCCAAGAAATGGAGATGCATTTGTTTGAGAAAGCCACTCACAATGGTAAGAGGAAAGCATCAAATCTTTCAGTGGTTTCTTAGAATGCAGAATTTCTACATTAAAGAATAATCTGATTGGTTCCTTCTTGTTTTGAAGCACTTTTTCTGTCTGCACATTATTATATCCTTATAGTCTATTTAAAGTCCATTTAATTTAGTCAAGAGAGAAAGACCTGAGTCCAACTCTCAGTTTGCTTAGACAAAACTTTAAGGTCATTATCCTTTTCTTTTGCTCATACCTCCCATCCAATTTATTCTGTTGCCTCTAACTGAAAATATATTCCAAATCCAACAGTTTTTCAGTATCCTCAGTGCAAAAGCCTAGTTCAAGTCAATCTCATCCTCCATGGCAATTATCTCAGTAACCTCCTCATTGTTTTGGCAACTTTAACTCTCACTCTTCTAAATCCATTCACCACAAAGAAGCCAAGAAGATCTTTCAAAAATTTAACCAGGTCATGTCACTTCCTTGCTTAAAACCTCTCAATGACTTCCTATTACAAAAATCAACCACTTCCAAATTCCTGAACTACAGTCTTTAAAATTTTCTGATCCATTCCTGCCCATCTATTACCACATACTTTTCAGGACTCCCTCACCTTCCATTTAATTTCCCAAGTAACTGGCCTTGCTGGCTCTTGAAATAACAAGCTTGTTAGCATCTTAACACCCACTGTTTCTTCTAGCCATTCTCAATTAAAGTCTACCTTAAAAGACAATGTTTGATCACCTGGTCGCTTTCTAATTCTTTACCAAATTGTATTTTTTCACAATCTAAATTTTACTTTGTCCTATATTAGCTTATGTGTTTATTGTCTATTTTTCTATACCTAGAATACTTCTATCCACTAATACATAAATTCCTTGAAAACAGGTATCCTGTCTCTTGTTAACCACTTTCTCTCAAGCACCTGTAACAATGCCTAGTCCACAACAAATATATATGGACTAACTTGTAGAGAACTATTATATCTTTAATAAATCTTTTTCCATTTTATTTTTTTTTTAATTTTTTATTTTAATAAACATATAATGTATTTTTATCCCCAGGGGTACAGGTCTGTGAATCATCTGGTTTACACATTTCACAGCACTCATCATAGCCCATACCCTCCCCAATGTCCATTTCCCCACCACCCTCTCCCGTCCCCCTTCCCCCCCACAACCCTCAGTTTGTTTCTTGAGATTGAGTCTTTTATGGTTTGTCTCCCTCCCAATCCCATCTTTTCATTTTTTCTTTTCCTACCTCCCCCCAAACCCCCCCACCTTGCATCTCCCCTTCCTCATATCAAAGAGATCATATGATAGTTATATTTCTCCGATTGACTTATTTCGCTAAGCATGATACCCTCTAGTTCCATCCACGTCATCGCAAATGGCAAGATTTCATGTCTTTTGATGGCTGCATAGTATTCCATTGTGTATATATACCACCTCTTCTTTATCCATTCATCTGTTGATGGACATCTAGGCGCTTTCCACAGTTTGGCTATTGTGGACATTGCTGCTATAAACATTCGGGTGCACGTGCCCCTTCGGAGCACCACGTTTGTATCTTTAGGATATATACCCAGGAGTGCAATTGCTGGGTCGTAGGGTAGCTCTATTTTCAGTTTTTTGAGGAACCTCCACACTGTTTTCCAGAGTGGTTGCACCAGCTTGCATTCCCACCAACAGTGTAGGAGGGTTCCCCTCTCTCCGCATCCTCGCCAGCATCTGTCATTTCTTGACTTGTTAATTTTAGCCATTCTGACTGGTGTGAGGTGGTATCTCATTGTGGTTTTGATTTGTATTTCCCTGATGCCGAGTGATGTGGAGCATTTTTTCATGTGTCTGTTGGCCATCTGGATGTCTTCCTTGCAGAAATGTCTGTTCATGTCCTCTGCCCATTTCTTGACTGGATTATTTGTTCTTTGGGTATTGAGTTTGATAAGCTCTTTATAGATTTTGGATACGAGCCCTTTATCTGATAGGTCGTTTGCAAATATCTTCTCCCATTCTGTCAGTTGTCTTTTGGTTTTGTTTACTGTTTCCTTTGCTGTGCAAAAGCTTTTGATCTTGATGAAATCCCAATAGTTCATTTTTGCCCTTGCTTCTGTTGCCTTTGGCGATGTTCCTAGGAAGAAGTTGCTGCGGTTGAGGTCAAAGAGGTTGCTGCCTGCATTGTCCTCAAGGATTTTGATAGATTCCTTTCGCACATTGAGGTCCTTCATCCACTTTGAGTCTATTTTCGTGTGTGGTGTAAGGAAATAGTCCAATTTCATTTTTCTGCATGTGGCTGTCCAATTTTCCCAGCACCATTTGTTGAAGAGGCTGTCTTTTTTCCATTGGATATTCTTTCCTGCTTTGTCGAAGATTAGTTGACCATAGAGTTGAGGGTCTATTTCTGGGCTCTCTATTCTGTTCCATTGATCTATATGTCTGTTTTTGTGCCAGTACCATACTGTCTTGATGATGACAGCTTTGTAATAGAGCTTGAAGTCTGGAATTGTGATGCCACCGACTTTGGCTTTCTTTTTCAATATTCCTTTGGCTATTCGAGGTCTTTTCTGGTTCCATATAAATTTTAGGATTATTTGTTCTATTTCTTTAAAAAAAATGGATGGGATTTTGATAGGGATTGCATTAAATGTGTAGATTGCTTTAGGTAGAATAGACATTTTCACAATATTTGTTCTTCCAATCCATGAGCATGGAATATTTTTCCATTTCTTTGTGTCTTCCTCAATTTCTTTCATGAGTACTTTATAGTTTTCTGAGTATAGATTCTTTGCCTCTTTGGTTAGATTTATTCCTAGGTATCTTATGGTTTTGGGTACGATTGTAAATGGGACTGACTCCTCAATTTCTCTTTCTTCTGTCTTGTTGTTAGTGTAAAGAAATGCGACTGATTTCTGTGCATTGACTTTATATCCTGACACTTTACTGAATTCCTGTATAAGTTCTAGCAGTTTTGGAGTGGAGCCTTTTGGGTTTTCCACATATAGTATCATATCATCTGCAAAGAGTGATAGTTTGACTTCTTCTTTGCCGATTTGGATGCCTTTAATTTCTTTTTGTTGTCTGATTGCTGAGGCTAGGACTTCTAGTACTATATTGAACAGCAGTGGTGATAACGGACATCCCTGCCGTGTTCCTGACCTTAGCGGAAAAGCTTTCAGTTTTTCTCCATTGAGAATGATATTTGCGGTGGGTTTTTCATAGATGGCTTTGATAATATTGAGGTATGTGCCTTCTATCCCTACACTTTGAAGAGTTTTAATCAGGAAGGGATGCTGCACTTTGTCAAACGCTTTTTCAGCATCTATTGAGAGTATCATATGGTTCTTACTCTTTCTTTTATTAATGTATTGTATCACATTGATGGATTTGCGGATGTTGAACCAACCTTGCAGCCCTGGAATAAATCCCACTTGGTCGTGGTGAATAATCCTTTTAATGTACTGTTGGATCCTATTGGCCAGTATTTTGGTGAGAATTTTCGCATCTGTGTTCATCAAGGATATTGGTCTGTAATTCTCTTTTTTGGTGGGATCCTTGTCTGGTTTTGGGATCAAGGTGATGCTGGCCTCATAGAATGAGTTTGGAAGTTTTCCTTCCATTTCTATTTTTTGGAACAGTTTCAGGAGAATAGGAATTAATTCTTCTTTAAATGTTTGGTAGAATTCCCCTGGGAAGCCGTCTGGTCCTGGACTTTTGTTTGTTTGAAGATTTTTAATGACTGTTTCAATCTCCTTACTGGTTATGGGTCTGTTCAGGTTATCTATTTCTTCCTGGTTCAGTTGTGGTAGTTTATACATCTCTAGAAATGTATCCATTTCTTCCAGGTTGTCAAATTTGTTGCCATAGAGTTGCTCGTAGTATGTTCTTATAATTGTTTGTATTTCTTTGGTGTTGGTTGTGATCTCTCCTCTTTCATTCATGATTTTATTTATTTGCGTCCTTTCTCTTTTCTTTTTGATAAGTCTGGCCAGGGGCTTATCAATCTTATTAATTCTTTCAAAGAACCAGCTCCTAGTTTTGTTGATTTGTTCTATTGTTTTTTTAGTTTCTATTTCATTGATTTCTGCTCTGATCTTTATGATTTCTCTTCTCCTGCTGGGTTTAGGCTTTCTTTGTTGTTCTCTCTCCAGCTCCTTTAGGTGTAGGGTTAGGTTGTGTATTTGAGACCTTTCTTGTTTCTTGAGAAAGGCTTGCACTGCTATATATTTTCCTCTCAGGACTGCCTTTGTTGTATCCCACAGATTTTGAACTGTTGTGTTTTCATTATCATTTGTTTCCATGAATTTTTTCAATTCTTCTTTAATTTCCTGGTTGACCCATTCATTTTTGAGAAGGATGCTGTTTAGTCTCCATGTATTTGCATTCTTTCCAAATTTCCTCTTGTGATTGAGTTCGAGCTTCAGAGCATTGTGGTCTGAAAATATGCAGGGAATGATCTCGATCTTTTGGTACCGATTGAGACCTGATTTATGACCCAGGATGTGGTCTATTCTGGAGAATGTTCCATGTGCACTAGAGAAGAATGTATATTCTGTTGCTTTGGGATGGAATGTTCTGAATATATCTGTGATGTCCATCTGGTCCAGTGTGTCATTTAAGGCCTTTATTTCCTTGTTGATCTTTTGCTTAGATGATCTGTCCATTTCAGTGAGGGGAGTGTTAAAGTCCCCTGCTATTATTGTATTACTGTCGATGTATTTCTTTGATTTTGTTATTAATTGGTTTATATAGTTGGCTGCTCCCATGTTAGGGGCATAGATATTTAAGATTGTTAGATCTTCTTGTTGGACAGACCCTTTGAGTATGATATAGTGTCCTTCCTCATCTCTTATTATAGTCTTTGGCTTAAAATCTAATTGATCTGATATAAGGATTGCCACCCCAGCTTTCTTCTGATGTCCATTAGCATGGTACATTGTTTTCCACCCCCTCACTTTAAATCTGGAGGTGTCTTCGGGTCTAAAATGAGTTTCTTGTAGGCAGCATATTGATGGGTTTTGTTTTTTTATCCATTCTGATACCCTGTGTCTTTTGATTGGGGCATTTAGCCCATTAACATTCAGGGTAACTATTGAGAGATATGAATTTAGTGCCATTGTATTGCCTGTAAGGTGATTGTTACTGTATATTGTTTCTGCTTCTTTCTGATCTACTACTTTTAGGGTCTCTCTCTGCTTAGAGGACCCCTTTCAATATTTCCTGTAGAGCTGGTTTGGTGTTTGCAAATTCTTTCAGCTTTTGTTTGTCCTGGAAGCTCTTTATCTCTCCTTCTATTTTCAATGATAGCCTAGCCGGATATAGTATTCTTGGCTGCATGTTTTTCTCGTTTAGTGCTCTGAATATGTCATGCCAGTTCTTTCTGGCCTGCCAGGTCTCTGTGGATAGGTCCGCTGCCAATCTAATGTTTTTACCCTTGTATGTTACAGACTTCTTTTCCCGGGCTGCGTTCAGGATTTTCTCTTTGTCGCTAAGACTTGTAAATTTTACTATCAGGTGACGAGGTGTGGACCTATTTTTATTGATTTTGAGGGGCGTTCTTAGCATCTCCTGGATTTTGATGTTTGTTCCCTTTGCCATATTAGGAAAATTCTCTCCAATAATTGTCTCCAATATACCTTCTGCTCCCCTCTCTCTTTCTTCTTCTTCTGGAATCCCAATTATTCTAATGTTGTGTCGTCTTATGGTGTCACTTATCTCTCGAATCCTCTCCTCGTGTTCCAGTAGTTGTTTGTCTCTCTTTTGCTCAGCTTCTTTATTCTCTGTCATTTGGTCTTCTATGTCACTAATTCTTTCTTCTGCCTCATTTATCCTGGCAGTGAGAGCTTCCATTTTTGATTGCACCTCATGAATAGCTTTTTTGATTTCAACTTGGTTAGATTTTAGTTCTTTTATTTCTCCAGAAAGGGCTTTTATCTCTCCGGAGAGGGTTTCTCTAATATCTTCTATGCCTTTTTCGAGCCCGGCTAGAACCTTGAGAATTGTCATTCTGAACTCTAGATCTGTCATGCTACCTATGTCTGTATTGATTAGGTCTCCAGCCTTCGGTACGGCCTCTTGTTCTTTTTTTTGAGGTGAGTTTTTCCGCCTTGTCATTTTGTCCAGGTAGGATTTGCTTTCTCCTGCTGTGGAATTCCGCTGTTCTTGGTGACTGAAGTTGGTTTTGGATGGGTTTCTTGTTGATCTTCTGGGGGAGGGGCCTGTTGTAGTGATTCTCAAGTGTCTTTGCCACAGGCGGAATTGCACCGCCCTTGCCAGGGGCCGGGCTAAGTAATCCACTCGGGTTTGCTTTCGGGAGCTTTTGTTCCCTGAGCACTTTCCGTAGAGTTCCGGAGGACGGGAATGAAGATGGCGGCCTCCCAATCTCTCGGCCCGGAGGAGCCGAGAGCTTGGGGTTCCGCTCCTCAGTGCGCTCTCAGAGCAAAGCGCCCAACAGTCCCGCCTCCCTGGCTTGCGGTCGCGCCTCGAGGAAAGCAGTCAATTGTTGGAGCTGGAGAAAAGCGCCGGGTCGCTTTTGTCTCTGTGGCCTCCGGCCGCGCTCCGAGCCCACCCAGCCTGCGACCGGCACAAGGTAACCCTGGGCTTAGAGCTCACTCCTCGGCTTTGTCGCTATAGCCGGCTTCCCCGCTCCAATACCTGCGAGCTCTGCGGCACTCAGACACCCCCAGTCCTTCTGTGACCCTGCGGGTCCTGGGGTTATGCTGACCCCGCCTGGGTTTCCCCCCAGTTTAGCCTCTGGAGCGATGTCTCCCACTGGAGCCGACTTTTAAAAGTCCCGATTTTGTGCTCCGTCGCTCCGCCGCTTGCCGGGTGCCGGCCCCTCCCCCCGGGGTCTATCTTCCCGTCGCTTTGGATTCACTTCTCCGCAGGTCCTACCTTTCAGAAAGTGATCGATTTTCTGTTTCTGGGATTGTTGCTCTTCTTCTCTTTGATTTCCCGTTGGATTTGTAGGTGTTCACAATGGTTAGATAAGCTATCTAGCTGATCTCCTGCTACCCGATGTCGTCTCAGCCTGCTACTTCTCCGCCATCTTGACTCCTCCCCCAATCTTTTTCCATTTTAAATGGGTAATAATAATGCTAATTGAATGCTTTGTATGTAGCAGGCACTGGGTTACGTTTAAATGA
Source organism: Martes martes (assembly GCF_963455335.1). Lineage (NCBI taxonomy): Eukaryota > Metazoa > Chordata > Mammalia > Carnivora > Mustelidae > Martes > Martes martes. The sequence goes on from NC_137888.1 coordinate 39,604,798, forward strand.
GGTAATGCATGTAACTTAAATGTCTTGATGCAAATAGATATTATTTGCATTTTGGAGATAAACTGAAACATAAGGAATACTGTTATAACTCTGTATGGTGGCAGAGGGTAACTATACCTATGGTGACCATTTTTTTAACATACGAAATTGTCAAATCACTGTGGTATACCTGAAACTATTATATGTCAGCTATGCTTCTTTTTTTAAAAAAATGAAGAAAACAGTTTAGAAAAATTGAAAAAGTGTCAGAAATTGGATTATATCTCACTTCAAAAACTGAGATTGGAGTTGGGTTCAAAATGGCAGCATAGGGTAGATTTGTTGAAGATGGCGGGGAAGTAGGAGGAGGCGCCTTTTCAACCTGCACCCTAAAGTGAGCAGATTACCTACCAAAGAACTCCGATCACCCATGAAATCAGCCTGAGATCAGAATTATACACGTCTGGATCTCTACGGGGGCCAGAAGACGCCAGTGGGCAGGTAAAGTGGAGTGGGAACGTCGGACTGATATCGGAAGATAAACAAAAGGGGGAGGGAGCCACCAGAGGCGACCGATTGGAATATAATACCCCAATACGAGAGTGCCCTGCATCTGGGGACCAGCATTAACTTGGAGCCTTGTTGAAAGCACTCAAAAGAGCAAAGACTCGAGCGGGGAAATTGTGGGAATCGGGGCGGATAGGGATAGGGGCTTAAGTCCCCAGACCCAGGGCAGCATCCCATGGCGCTGAGCCAGAGAGTGCGGCGGAGAAACCTGGTCTTTGTCCCGGAGCCGCCAGTGCGCCCGAGAACGGGTGGAGTCCGGCTCCGGTGAGGGGCTGGGAGCCACACCAGACGGCAGAACGCGCACCTTACTGGAGATGCGCGCGTGCCTCAACCTCCCCTGAGAGAGGTGCACGCCCAGCCTGGTGTTCTTGGACCCACGCGGTGATAGACCCACGCGGCGATAGAGCCGATAGAGCTGGAGGCGCCGCGCCCCAAACCATCCCCTGGGAGAGGTGCGCGCAAGCCCTGAGCTCTTAGCCCCAGCCAGCGGGAAAATCTCAGTGTGCGATTGCTGCTTGGAACCTCTCTGGCGGTCTGGAGCTGCCCAGACAGCCACAGCTGCCTTGGTTTTGCGTACAAGCAGGAGATCCTGCGTCCCCAGGGACCGTGACTCAGAACCTGCTCTGCCAGCGGCCCAGCGGCTGCAGCACCTGCAGGGGAGCAGACTGAGGCTTCTCTCTGAGAGGGAGGTTGGGGTGCAGTTTTCTTTCCTCTAAACCTCCAAAAACCATCAAAAGCTGTCAAGGTGAGAGAAAAGAAGTGAACAAACATAAAAACCTCCAGAGAACAAAAACCTGAAAAAAAACGTTTTTCTCAGAGCCCACCCCCTTGAGGGGGTCGGGAGGACTTAACTCAGGGAACATCATTGACTGAAAACCCACGTGGCAGCCCCCGCCCCCAGAAAACAAATCAGGAAAAAAAAAAAAAAAAGACTACAAGAGAACAACCACCACTACTTCATAGATACAACTTTTATTTTTAATTCTTTCCCACTATTCTGGTTCATTTTTTTTCTTTTTTTATATAGATAATTTTTTAACCTATTTAACATCACAGTGAGATGTCCAGTACATCAAATTCCATGATAAACTTCTAACCTGAATTTTTTGATACATACACGTGTTTTTCTTTTGCTTTTCTATTTTCTTAATTTTTAAAAAAATTTTTAATTTAGTTTAGTCCAGTTTATTCCTTTTTTATTTTTATTTTCTAATATTCATATAGAGTTAAACTTCAAGGTAATCCCCTTTCTCCAAGCAATGCTACCCCTATAGGTGAACCAATTTTTAATCCCCCTTTTTCTTAGGAAAGTTGAGTCCTTTAACAAAGATATCAAGATACATCCAGGAAGAATCAAAATAACCTTCCCCGCCCACACCGAGAATCTATAACCATGCTCCCATCTTTTTCTTCTGCCAGTGTCTCTGTGTATTTATGTTTGTCCGGATAGTATATAAATCTTATACTTGGGGTTCTTCTTGACGAGGCTCCTCCTTTTTTTTGCTTATATATATATTTTTTTTCTCTCGTCATATACTTTTATCAGTCTTTTTGTTTGTCTGTTTTTGTTTGTATACGTCATAAACCTTACCCTGGGGCCCATTTGGGCTGAACCTTCACTTTTATCTTCCCTTTTTTTCCTGTCTCTCTCTCTCCCTCTTTTTTCTTTTTCTTTTCTTTTTTCTCTCATTTGGGTGGGGAATCCTGAGTGCTCAGAAGCGTTCCAGGGTGCACCTTGACTGCACCACGGTCAATACATCCAGCTACATCTGTCCAGTCATCTCTCACCAAAATGACTAGGAGGAGGAATCCCCAACAGAAGAAAAATACAGAGGATGGGCCTTCTGCAACAGAGCTAACGGCTATCAACATAGACAATATGTCAGAAAGAGAATTCAGGCTAACAATTATCCAGGCAATAGCTAGGTTGGAGAAAGCCATGGATGACCAAACAGAATTGATTAGGGCAGAATTGAAAGCGACCAGAGAGGAGGTTCATAATGTTAGGGCAGAGCTGAAGGCCACCAGGGATGAGGTTCACAACGCTCTCAATGAGTTCCAATCTAATCTAAATTCTCTAAAAGCTAGGGTAACTGAGACAGAAGATAGAATTAGTGATCTGGAGGACAAACAAATAGAGAGAAAGGATCAGGAGGAAGCCTGGAACAAACAGCTTAGAAGCCACGAAAACAGAATCAGGGAAATAAATGATGCCATGAAACGTTCCAACGTCAGAATTATTGGAATCCCTGAAGGGGAGGAGAAAGAAAGAAGTCTAGAAGATATAGTGGAACAAGTTTTTCATGAAAATTTTCCCAATCTTGCGAATGGAACAAGTGTTCATGTACTAGAAGTAGAAAGGTCCCCCCCCAAGATTATAAATTCAAAAAAAACATCCAGGCACCTCATAGTAAAATTGAGGAATCATAATTGTAGATACAATCTCTTGAAAGCCGCTAGGACAAAGAAGCTCCTTACATACAGAGGAAAGCCCATCAGAATAACGTCAGACCTGTCCACAGAGACCTGGCAAGCCAGAAAGGGCTGGCAAGATATATTCAGGGCACTAAATGAGAAGAACATGCAGCCAAGAATACTTTATCCAGCAAGACTGACATTCAAAATGGATGGAGAGATAAAGAGTTTCCAAGACCGGCAAGGCTTGAAAGACTATGCAACCACCAAGCCGACACTGCAGGGAATATTAAGGGGGGTTCTATAAAAGAGGAAAAATCCTAAGAATAGCATTGAACAGAAATATAGAGACAATCGACAGAAAGAAAGACTTCAAAGATAACACAATGTCAATAAAAACGTATCTCTCAATAATCACTCTCAATGTGAATGGCCTAAATGCACCCATAAAACGACACAGGGTTGCAGATTGGATAAAACGACAGGACCCATCCATATGTTGTCTACAAGAGACCCATTTTGAACCTAAAGATACACCCAGACTGAAAGTGAAGGGATGGAGAAGCATCTTTCACGCCAATGGGCCTCAAAAGAAGGCCGGGGTAGCGATTCTCATATCAGATAAATTAGATTTTAAACTAAAGACGGTAGTCAGGGATACAGAAGGACACTACATCATTCTTAAAGGGACTATCCACCAAGATGATCTAACAATTGTAAATATCTATGCCCCCAATATGGGAGCAGCCAATTACATAAGAAAACTATTAATCAAGATAAAGAGTCATATTGATATGAATACATTAATAGTAGGAGATCTTAACACGCCTCTCTCAGAAATAGATCATCGAAGCAGAAAATCAATAAAGAAATAAGAGCATTGAATGATACATTGGACCAGATGGACCTCATAGATATATACAGAACATTCCACCCTAAAACAACAGAATACTCATTCTTCTCAAGTGCACATGGAACCTTCTCCAGAATAGACCACATACTGGGTCACAAATCAGGGCTCAACCGATACCAAAAGACTGAGATGATTCCCTGCATATTCTCAGATCACAATGCTTTGAAACTGGAGCTCAATCACAAGGAAAAGTTCAGAAGGAACTCAAATACCTGGAAGTTAAAGACCACCTTGCTTAAGAATGCTTGGATCAACCAGGAGATCAAAGAAGAACTTAAACAATTTATGGAAACCAATGAGAACGAAGACACTTCACTCCAAAACCTATGGGATACAGCAAAGGCGGTCCTAAGGGGGAAATTCATAGCCATCCAAGCCTCCCTCAAAAAAATTGAAAAATCCAGAATACACCAGCTGTCTCTACACCTTAAAGAACTGGAGAATCAACAACAAATCAAACCAACTCCACACGTAAGAAGGGAAATAATCAAGATTAGAGCAGAGATCAACGAGGTAGAAACCAGAGATACAGTAGAACGTATCAACGAAACTAGAAGCTGGTTTTTTGAAAGAATCAATAAGATCGATAAACCATTGGCCACACTAATCCAAAAGAAAAGAGAGAAAGCCCAAATTAATAAAATTAAGAATGAAAAGGGAGAGATCACAACTAACACCAAGGAAGTAGAAACAATCATCAGAAGCTATTATCAACAGTTATATGCCAATAAGCTAAGCAACCTAGATGAAATGGATGCATTCCTGGAAAACTATAAACTCCCAAAATTGAACCAGGAAGAAATTGACAACCTGAATAGACCGATATCTAGTAACGAGATTGAAGCAGTGATCAAAAACCTCCCAAAAAACAAGAGCCCAGGACCTGACGGATTCCCTGGGGAATTCTATCAAACTTTCAAAGAAGAAATAATACCTATTCTCCTGAAGCTGTTTCCAAAAATTGAAGCAGAAGGAAAACTTCCAGACTCTTTTTATAAAGCCAGCATCACCCTGATCCCCAAACCAGGCAAAGACCCTACCAAAAAGGAGAATTTCAGACCGATATCACTGATGAATATGGATGCTAAGATTCTCAACAAGATCCTAGCAAACAGGATCCAACAGCACATTAAAAAGATTATCCACCATGACCAGGTAGGATTCATCCCTGGGTTACAAGGATGGTTCAACATTCGCAAATCAATCAATGTGATAGAACAAATCAATAAGAGAAGAGAGAAGAACCACATGATCCTCTCCATTGATGCAGAAAAAGCTTTTGACAAAATCCAGCATCCGTTCCTGATTAAAACGCTTCAAAGTATAGGGATAGAGGGAACATTCCTGAACTTCATCAAATCTATCTATGAAAAACCCACAGCAAATATCATCCTCAATGGGAAAAAGCTTGCAGCCTTCCCATTGAGATCAGGAACACGACAAGGATGCCCACTCTCACCACTCTTGTTCAACATAGTATTAGAAGTCCTAGCAACAGCAATCAGACAACAAAGAGAAATAAAAGGTATCCAGATTGGCAAGGAAGAAGTCAAACTCTCTCTCTTCGCAGATGACATGATTCTTTATATGGAAAACCCGAAAGACTCCACCTCCAAACTACTAGAACTCATACAGCAATTCAGTAATGTAGCAGGATACAAAGTCAATGTCCAGAAATCAGTGGCTTTCTTATGCACTAACAATGAAAATACAGAAAGGCAAATTAGAGAATCGATTCCATTTACTATAGCACCAAAAACCATAAGATACCTCGGAATAAACCTAACCAAAGAGGTTAAAGATCTGTACTCAAGGAACTACAGAACACTCCTAAAAGAAATTGAAGAAGACACAAAAAGATGGAAGACCATTCCATGCTCTTGGATGGGAAGAATAAACATCGTTAAAATGTCTATACTGCCCAGAGCAATCTATACTTTTAATGCCATTCCAATCAAAATTCCACCAGTATTTTTCAAAGAGCTGGAGCAAATAATACTAAAATTTGTATGGAATCAGAAGAGACCCCGAATTGCTAAGGAAATGTTGAAAAACAAAAATAAAACTGGTGGCATCACGTTACCTGATTTCAAGCTTTACTACAAAGCTGTGATCACCAAGACAGCATGGTACTGGCATAAAAACAGACACATGGACCAGTGGAACAGAGTAGAGAGCCCAGATATGGACCCTCAACTCTATGGTCAAATAATCTTTGACAAAACAGGAAAAAATATCCAGTGGAAAAAAGACAGTCTCTTCAATAAATGGTGCTGGGAAAACTGGTCAGCTATATGTAGAAGAATGAAACTTGACCATTCTCTTACACCGTACACAAAGATAAACTCGAAATGGATAAAAGACCTCAACGTGAGACAGGAATCCATCAGAATCCTCGAGGAGAACATAGGGAGTAACCTCTTTGATATCAGCCACAGCAACTTCTTTCAAGATATGTCTCCAAAGGCGAAGGAAACAAAGGCAAAGATGAACTTCTGGGACTTCATCAAGATAAAAAGCTTCTGCACAGCAAAAGAAACAGTCATCAAAACAAAGAGGCAACCCACGGAATGGGAGAAGATATTTGCAAATGACAGTACAGATAAAAGGTTGATATCCAGGATCTATAAAGAACTCCTCAAACTCAACACACACAAAACAGATAATCATATTAAAAAATGGGCAGAAGATATGAACAGACACTTCTCCAAGGAAGGCATACAAATGGCTACCAGACACATGAAAAAATGTTCATCATCACTAGCCATCAGGGAGATTCAAATCAAAACCACATTGAGATACCACCTTACACCAGTTAGAATGGCCAAAATTAGCAAGACAGGAAACAACGTGTGTTGGAGAGGATGTGGAGAAAGGGGAACCCTCTTACACTGTTGGTGGGAATGCAAACTGGTGCAGCCACTTTGGAGAACAGTGTGGAGATTCCTCAGGAAATTAAAAATAGATCTTCCCTATGACCCTGCAATTGCACTGCTGGGTATTTACCCCAAAGATACAGATGTAGTGAAAAGAAGGGCCATCTGTACCCCAATGTTTATAGCAGCAATGGCCACGGTCGCCAAACTGTGGAAAGAACCAAGATGCCCTTCAACGGATGAATGGATAAGGAAGATGTGGTCCATATACACTATGGAGTATTATGCCTCCATCAGAAAGGACGAATACCCAACTTTTGTAGCAACATGGACAGGACTGGAAGAGATTATGCTGAGTGAAATAAGTCAAACAGAGAAAGTCAAGTATCATATGGTTTCACTTATTGGTGGAGCATAACAAATAATATAGAGGACAAGGGTAGATGGAGAGGAGAAGGGAGTTGAGGGAAATTGGAAGGGGAGGTGAACCATGAGAGACTATGGACTCTGAAAAACAACCTGAGGGTTTTGAAGGGGCGGGGTGGGAGGGTGGGGGAACCAGGTGGTGGGTATTAGGGAGGGCACAGATTGTATGGAGCACTGGGTGTGGTGAAAAAACAATGAATACTGTTACGCTGAAAATAAATAAAAAAATAAAAAAAAATAAAATAAAAAAAAAAAAAGACAAAAAAAAATGGCAGCATAGGAAGATTTTGTTTTCACTTCCACAGATATAATCTATAACTACATAGGAAAGACATTCTCTGAAAAAAATCTGAAAAGCAGGATGAACATATCCTCTATAACAAAGGACAAAACGGGCAGTATCAGATTGGCAGGAGAGACAGACCTCACCTAGCCAAAAAGCTCTGACAAAAAAAAAAAAAAAAAAAGGAAAAGAAAAATACAACAAAAACCACCCCAACCCAAGGATGGCAATACACAATGAGGAAGGATCCAAAAACACGGAATATTTCCCTGGGGAGTGAGGGCTTTGTGCTCCATGTCTGGCACCCCAATCATTAGATCAAGAAAAACAGGCTCCCTGAAGTCCAGGTTTTACAAACCAAAAGGAAAACGTCCAGGAAAACCATAGAATTATGATGCTAAAACTGGGTACTGCTGGATAGCCTGGATACTGCCATGGTTGTGTTGTGCTGTCCTGCTATAGAATTATATTAAAGAGGGATGCCTGAGTGGTTCAGTCAACTAAGCATCTGACTCTTGGTTTCAGCTCAGGTTGATCTTGGGGTTGTGACATTGAGCCCCATGTAGGGCTCCACACTCAGCAGTCTACTTGTCCCTTTCTCTCACCCTCTGCCCATTCCCCCATTTTCTCTCCCTCTCAAATAAAATTAAAACCTTGAAGAACATTAAAGATTTCTTCTTTATTTAAAATATTGCAATATTTTAAGCATAAAGAAAAACAAAAGAGAAATAAAACAAAAAAAAGAAAAGAAAAAACAAAAAAACAAAAAACCAAAAAAATAAACAAAAAGAGAAATAAAAGGCTTCCAAATTGGCAAGGAAGAAGTCAAACTTTCACTCTTTGAAGATGACATGATATTCTATGTAGAAAACCTGAAAAAGTCCACCAAAAAATTGCTAGAACTAATATGGAATTCAGCAAAATCACAGAATATAAAAATCAATGTATAAAAATCTGTTGCATTTCTGTATACCAATAATGAAGCAGCAGAAAGAAAAATCAAGAAATCAATCCCATTTACAACTCTACCAAAAACCATAAGATACGTAGGAATAAACCTAACTAAAAAAGGTAAAAGATCTGTACTCGGAACACTATAGAACACTTATGAAAGAAATTGAAGAGGACACAAAGAAATGGAAAAATATTCCATGCTCATGGATTGGAAGAACAAACATTGCTAAAATGTCTATACTACCCCAAGCAATCTACACATTCAAAGCAATCACTATCAAAATACCACCAGCATTTTTCACAGAGCTAGAACAAACAATTCTAAAATTTGTATAGAATCAGGAAAGACCCTGAATAGACAAAGGAATTTTGATAAAGAAAACCAAAGCTGGAGGCATTGTAGTTCCAGACTTCAAGTTGTATTACAAAGCTGTGCTCTTCAACACAGTATGGTACTGGCACAGACACACAGATCAGTGGAACAGAATAGAAAACCTAGAATTGGACCCACAGCTGGTGGAGTCAGTTAATCTTTGACAAAGCAGGAAAGACTATCCAATGGAAAAAAGACAGTCTCTTTGCCAAATGGTGGTGGGAAAACTGGACAGCAACATGAAGAATGAAAGTGTTTTTCCTAGAGGAAAACACAGGCAGCAACCTCTTTGACTTCAACTGTAGCAACTTCTTATTAGACATACCTTCTGAGGCAAGGGAAACAAAAGCAAAAATGAACTATTGGGACTTCATCAAAATAAAAGCCTTTTACACAATGAAGGAAATGATCAACAAAACTAAAAGGCAATATATGGAATAGGAGAAGACATTTGCAATTGACATGTATGATAAAGGGCTAGCATCCCAAATCTACAAACTCAACAAATCCCAAATCCCAAACTCAACACCCAAAAAATAATTCAGTTAAGAAATGGGCAGGGCACCTGTGTGGCTCAGTCACTAAGCATCTGCCTTCAGCTGGGGTCATATCCCAGGGTCCTGAGATAGAGCCCCGCATCTGGCTCCCTTGCTAAGTGGGAAGCTTGCTTCTCCCTCTCCCACTCCCCCTGCTTGTGTTCCCTCCCTCGCTGTGTCTCTCTGCCAAATAAATAAAATCTTAAAAAAAAAAAAAATGGACAAAAGACATGAACAGACTTTCTCCAAAGAAGACATCCAAATGGCCAACAGACACATGAAAAAAATACTCAACAGCACTTATCATGGAAGAAGACCGTAATGAGATACTGCCTCACACCAGTCAGAATGGCTAAAATAACAACTCAGGAAATAACAGATGTTGGGGAAGATGCAGAGAATGGGAACCCTCATACCATTTGTGGGAATGCAAACTGGTCCAGCCACTCTAGTAAACAGTATGGAGGTTCCTCAAAAAGTTAAAAATAGAGCTACCCTGTGACCCAGAAATTGTACTACTAGGTATTTATCCAAAGGATACAAAAGTACCGATTTAAAGGGGTACATGAACCCCAATGTTTATAGCAGCACCATCAACAATAGCCAAATTATGGAAAGGGTGCAAACATCTATTGACTAATGAATGGATAAAGAAGATGAGGTATATATACACAATGGAACATGAGTCATCAAAAAGAAGGAAATTGCCATTTGCAATGACATGGCTAGAACCAGGGTGTATTATCCTCAGTGAAATCAGTCAGAGAAAGACAAATACTATCTGATTTCACTCATCTGTGGAATTTAAGAGACAAAACAGATGAACATAGGGGATGGAAAGGGAAAATAAGAAAACAGAGGGAGGCTAACCATAAGAGACTTAACTATAGAGAGCAAACGGAGGGCTGTTGGAGGGGAAGTGGGTGAGGGACGTGCCCAATGGGTGATGGATATTAAGGAGGACACTTGTTGGGATGAGTACCGGGTATTATATGTACGTGATGAATCACTAAATTCTACTCCTGAAACTAATACTACACTACATGTTGACTAACTTAAGTTTAAACAAAATCTTGGAAGAAAAAAAAGCCAAAACACTGGATTCTAGGTTGACAAGTATTGGCACTCAATCTTCAAAAGCAACACTTTTTTTTTCTTTTTCTTTTCCTTTTTTTTTTTTTTTTTTTGGAGAGAGACAGAGAGACTGTGGGGGAGGGAAAAAGGAACTTAAGCAGACGCCGCCGAGCTCAAGCTCACAACCCTGAGACCATGACCTGAGCTGGAATCACAAGTCAGATGCTTACCTGACTGGAGCCACCCAGGCACCCAAAAAAAACCACCTATATACTTGCCTTTTGACAGTTAGGACAAAATATATGGAGTTGGTAGCAGAAGGTAGCATTAACTGCTTAATATAAAGACAATAGAGGCAAATATGTAAAACTATGGAAAGGAACATGCAGAACATTTAGAAAAAAATGGGATTTTTAATATTTTAATATTAAAAACCTGGTTAGTCTGATATTCCTCCTAAGAAATCTGACCAAGTAATATTTGTAGAACACACAATTGATAAGTTTTTAAATTGATGTTTACCTGGTCCTGAATGTAAGCATGAATTTTTTAGGTTAAGGCAGATTTCCATTATTTACTTGGCGCAATAGCAACATCAATGCCCTAGGTCTTAAATTCTTCCTTTTCTGGAGTAATTTGACTTAAGCACATGCACAAACACAGGGTTCTTTTATCTCAGAGGAGAAACCCTAAACTTGTGAATCAAGGAGTTTATATACATGTTGTTCCCTTCTCCTCCTGAGAGGAAAAAGAGAAACCCTTGTTCCTAGTGGTTTTTAATCCTTTGAATGTAAATGCCATCTCAGGGTTTCACTCCCCTTTGAAATGTAAACACATCAGAGGTAAATCTCTAAATCTCTCAAGAAATCTTCAGGCCTGTTTCCAGCCATCCTTCAAGTTCCAAGCCTCCTCCTAGAATGTAGATTCTAGTTTTCTTGGGTCAGAAAGCCCTACTTGTGAGGGGTGGGAGAGGTAATATTTGCTTCCTGACAATTCATCTAGAAGACTTAATAATCAAAATGTTCTGGATCAAACAGGGGGGATTTGAAGTATATAAACCAAAACCAATTAGATTTTAAGAAGACATTACACATAATTCTGGTCAATTACAAGAAGGATTAAATAGGGGCACCTGGGTGGCTCAGTGGGTTAAAGCCTCTGCCTTCTGCTCAGGTCATGATCTCAGGGTCCTGGGATGGAGCCCTGCAGACTCTGCTCAGCAGGGAGCCTGCTTCCTCCTCTCTCTGCCTGCCTCTCTGCCTACTTGTGATCTCTGCCTGTCAAATAAATGAATTTAAAAAAAAGGATTAAATATTCATACTACACTTGCTGATCCCCCAAATGATGTGATTGTTCATAAAAACAATGGCAAAAAACAGAAGGACAAGAAAAAAATAAGTATTTCCTGTTGGAAAGTAAAGAATATCCTAAACAATTCTGAATTAAGAATTATTATGGGTACAATAGTGTTCATCAAAGTTTTTAAAGATTTTTTTTTTTTTTTTTTTTTTTTTTTATTTGTCAGAGAGAGAAAGAGCGAGAGAGCACAGGGAGACAGAGTGGCAGGCAGAGTCAGAGGGAGAAGCAGGCTCCCCGCCGAGCAAGGAGCCCGATGCGGGACTCGATCCCAGGACGCTGGGACCATGACCCGAGCCGAAGGCAGCTGCCCAACCAACTGAGCCACCCAGGCGTCCCCATCAAAGTTTTTATGTGATCATCTTAACCCCCAGTACCTCAGAATGTGACCCTCTTTGGAAATAGGGTCATTGGAGAGGTAATTTTAAGAGGATGTCAGACTGACATAGAGTAGGCCCCTAACCCAATCTAACAAAATTCCTTAGAAAAAGAAATTTAGGGGTGCCTGGGTGGCTCAGTGGGTTAAGTCTCTGCCTTTGGCTCAGGTCATCATTTCAGGGTCCTGGGATTGAGCCCCGCATCAGGATCTCTGGTTGGCGGGGAGCCTGCTTCCCCCTCTATCTCTGCCTGCCTCTCTGCCTGCTTGTGATCTCTCTCTCTCTCTGTCAAATAAATAAAATCTTTAAAAATAAAGAAAAAAGGAAAAAGAAATTTAGAGACAGACATGTATAGAATACTATGTGAAGACACAGGGAGATGGCCTTTTACAAGCCAAGAAGAGGCCTGAAACAGATCGTTTGTTCACAGAATGAATCAGAAGAAATCAAGCTTTCCAGCACCTTGATTTTGGAACTGTGAGACAATATATATCTGTGGATTAAGCCAACCAGTTTGTGATACTCTGTTACAGCAACATAATGAAACAAATTCACCAATTATCTAGAAATTAATGAAAATGAACATGCTATAAATCTATCCCTAAAACAATGCCACCAAAGCAGCACTGAAACTGCTTTGAGTTCACATATGTAAAGATAAGCATTTTCTAAATAGTATATTAGAAAGATTGGAAGAGGGTGCTTGGGTGGCTCAGTGGGTTGAGCCTCTGCCTTTGGCTTGGGTCATGATCTCAGGGTCCTGGGATCAAGTCCTGCATGGGGCTCTCTGCTCAGCAGGGAGCCTGCTTCCCCCTCTCTCTGCCTACCTCTCTGCCTACTTGTGATCTCTGTCTGTCAAATAAATAAACAAATAATCTTTAAAAAAAAAAAGAGATTGGAAGAATGAAGTCTTTAATACCCAAGAAAAAAGCAAAAATATATATGAAAAAGGATAAAAGATTAGAAAACAAACAAAACCAGAAGTTACTACAATAGCAACTTAAGTCTTTATATCTGGATTTTTAAGAGGAGGAATGATATGCATAATCTGATCAACAAAAAGTCTTATCAACAAAAAGAAAAAACATTGAAACAGCATTGGGAAGGAAAAAGTGTACTTAACTGCAGATAGGTAAATGCTAAAGAAAAAAAATTCAATCTTGATGTAAAAGAATTTTTCTATTGAAACAAAAATTGCCAGAACTGTCTAAAGCAGTGATAGAAAACCTGAAAAACTCAATATAAAGAAATGTAAATAATCATCAAAAGGTACATGTCGTTTTATCAATGAATTTTAACAAATCTCCAGTTAACAGAAATGTTTTCTTATTTTTTTTCCCCAGAACATTGTGAAAGGATAGAAGTATCTCCAGTTCACCTGAAGATACTTGCGTTATAATTTTGATTCCCAACCAGACTGGAAGAAGTTAGAAAGCTTAACCTTTAGTTCAATAATCATTAATACACTGATCGCAAAACTGGAAAGAAAGACCAGAGGAAAGATGCAGTAGCAGCAGCTTCCTTTTAAACCCAGGTATAAAAACTTGAATATGTTATACACATACATGGCTAGACACAAAAATTTTGATAGTTGATTTGGTTTATTCTAACATAAGGATTTAGTAGGGTAGGCAAAGTTTTCTTGATGGGGCCAGTAAGCCTAGGATAGTGACAGGCTGTCCTCATACTCCAGAAGTGAAGTGGCTAGTGGGACTGCCAATTGGACAAATATACAAATCCTAATTGAAGATTCAGAGTAGACCCATAAATTTACTTAACTTATACTCATTGACACCCACGCCTATCATGTCTCTAAACATGACAATCTCATAAATTCCAAACAAAGGTGGGGGCCGGGGTGGGCTGGGAGGGGAGAAATGTTCAAATATCACTTTCATATTAGTGGTATGGTAATTTTAAGAGACTAATTTTAAAGGGCAAGAAAAATAAATGGAAAACAGGCAGCAACAACACTTCCTAGGAAATTCTGAAAAGAAAGGACAAAGAGGTTAACTAATGAGATTTCTAGTTCACTTATTTATGGGTGTGCAATTTAAGAGAAATGTCCTATAATACCCACTTATCCCCTGAATTACCAAGCCACAAGCCCCCGTGAGGAGACCCACTCCTATATTTCAAAATCTCACTCAGAGCATCATCACAATTACGTGTTTTGTGTCCTCACATAGCACTTCAAGTGTTGTATTCTGCATTTTAATGATAAGACTGTGCATATTTCATGGTCATTGTGCTACTGAGCATGAGTCACCAGGAACTGACTGCCAAAAGCAACCCAAGACTATGACAGCAGTATAATTTTTCTTTTAATCTTAATGTAGAGAATATGATAAAAACTAGGAAAAAAAAATACCAAGAAGAAGTATCTGCTCTAGAATGGTCACTTGTCAAGGGCATGGTAGGGCAGGACAATTAAAAAAAAAAAAAAGTGTCCATGAGAATAAGAAATACTGAGAAAGTCTTACTGAGAAGTTTCTATAGGACGAATTAGGAATGGAATTTAAGGAATATTCCAAAGTTAATAACATAAGTCGTGTAGGAGAGAAAAATTGTTCAACACAAAATGTGTCTCCTTGGCATGAGAATTAATTTAGGCAGATGATTTTTTAAGAAATGGAAAACTGAACAAGTGTTTTGTTTTTACCTCCTTAACTGTCCAGAAGAAGCTTACCTTTTGGTGTAGGCTCCTTAACTGTTTTACATAATATTTATTTGGCACTGGCACTACGAATATTTGTTTACCAAATATTTCTTTTTCCCAGCATCTTGTGAAATATCTTCCTTCCTTTTGAAGTTCTAAACCCCTACTCCCTTCTCCTTAGTTCAGGTAGGATATAGGTCTCATTTACCTGACTGCCTGTGGGTCTCCTATTCCTACAAGGCCCTTAATATGTATAGAATTATATTTGTTTTTCTCCTGCTAATCTCATGTCAATTTGACTATTAGACCAGACAGAAGAAAATATTTTCCTCTACCCTTCTAGATCCCTCTACCACAGTGGGAAATGGGGAAAAATTGGTAATAACTTAAGAGGACTGGGTGGGATTGGGACTTCATGTGAAATTTCAGAGCATGAATAGGAGAGCAGAGTCAACTTTTCCTAATAAAGGTTAGGTGTGAACACTGTATATCTTAAGTAGGGTTCTATGTATGCTTGATGTACGTTACTCAATAAAATTATCAGGCTGTTATAGCCAATATAAACTAGATGCATTGTGTAATATTTGACAACTGAAAAAAAATCACTTTATACAATTCCATTGATGACTCACATTCTTGTACTTCTGAAATGGTGGAAAAAATCAGAAGCTGAGCCGGAATAGTAAAGCATCATTACCTATATTTTACCTGGTCCCAGGTCCTAGAACATCAGAAGCTGGTGTAACCGTGCAATGGGTTTTTAATCACACAACCAGAATGGAATTAATTCTGGGACTAGAGCAAAAACTCACCACTAAAAAAGAATTACTTGAGAGGCAAAATTGTGGTATTCTCACTAAACCCTCCTCAGCGAAGAGAGTAAGCATAGCTGATAACACTTGGCTCACAGCAGAATTGTCCTAGGAGAGCCTCATCCTTCTTAGTAACTGGAGTCACTCCATAAGCCTCTCTCTCACACACATTTGGCCACTCCTCTTATTGACGTGTTCACTTCTCCTGGGGCCAAGGAGGACATGTTAAGAGTATTTCAAATCACATTCCCCTGTTTTCAGGAGAGACTGAGAAAAAGGGAAACCATTCAAAATTGAGTATTCGAGAAGATATTTAGCTGGGGAGAATGTAAGGGCTTGCTATTCATTATGTGTTCCTAGAACCAAGGGCATCGACATTACCCAGGCGTTTAATAATGCAGGTACTCAGGCTTCAACCCAGAAATACAGAATCAGAATCTGCATTTTAACAAGAATTCAGGTGATTCCCAAGCACGTTAGAGAAGACTTACTCTAAATTTCATGAGAAAAAATTCTCACTTATTGTTTTTACCTTAAACCTGACATCTGGAAGGAACTCTGTATCACTTGCTAGATGAATAAATTAATCAGTGGATTCTCTCCAGTGTTTACTTTAATACTCTAAGAATATATTCTTATTAGAAACTTTGAATTGTATAGTTCAGGGTTAACAAAATGGATGCTCAGCACTTGAAATGGGCAATGTGTTAACAAGTTAGGCTTTGGGAGTGATGATATCTGATAATGATTCTTTTGAATATATTAATATATACCAAGAAACCTCTATTCCAAGGGTTAGAGGTCTAATTATATGACGAATATACTAAAATTTAGACAGTAATATTTAATAGTATAGGACGACAAAAGGAAGGCACAAACACATAATAAATGATATGGAAAATAAATATTTTTTTTTAATTCCAAAAGTATTCCTATGTGAATAAAATAACATTAGGAGTAACTAATGTGTATTCTATGTTCAGCAGGTAATTTTCAATAGAGGAAGAAGCTAAGATTTGGCTATTGGTGTCGATAGTTCACATTATTATAAGCACTTACTATGCACTAAACATTATTATGAACATTTTACATAAGCATTTACATTTAATTCAATTAGCATATCCTTAGCAAGGATATTAACAGTTTACAGAAGAAAAACTGAGTCATGGAGTAGTTTATTAACATGCCAAAGGCCTCACAGCTATTAAGTAGGAGGTGATTCAGTGTGACTAATCTGACTCTAGAGCTCACTTAAAATAATGAAGTTTTCCTGGTAGAGAGCTGGGACTTTTCCTTGGACTGGGGGGTTGGAGGGAAGTGAGGGAGGACTATAGATCAGAATAGCCAAAGCTAAAAAGTAGAAAAAAAAAAAAAAAGAAAACACAACACAAAAACAAAAACAATAACACAGCAGGGGCAAATTCAAGGTACTAATAATTATATGATTTTGAACATCACGAGTAACAAATCAAGATTCTGAATTCAGAAGATCAAAGAATGAGGGAGTCAGGAAAGCCAATTTTCCTCCTTACTACCCCGGGCTTCATCTCGACTTCTGTACTCCTGGGCCCTGAGATCTCAAAACACCTAACTTCTTTGACCTTCCCTTTCTTAAAAAACCTCCCATGAGGTGAATATAAAAATTGGATGTAGTTAATTTAATCAGAATTATATTTATAGTTCTAAAACCTCAGATCAACAAAAATCCCACATTAGTTCCAATTTAATGATTGCAGGGTTTCATCTCTGACAAAGGAGATTCAACCTAAGGGATGGAGTGCATACTGTCCTGACTAGATCACATACCTGATTAGACCAAGCTTTACAGGCAATTTTTCTGCATACACAGGCCCTTCTACCCTCATCTAGAAGAACTTTCATTTGGACTTCTGCCTTTTAGTGATCTTAACCAATGCTGGTAAAAAGCAATGCTTTCACAGAAGCCCAAATGACACTAAATGTCTCCCCCATCTCCACATGAATCTCTGTGCAATATTATATATGGGGAGACACAATAAGTGCGGGATAATTATAAGTTGTGTATGTGATGTCAGAAGACTATTATTGTGACAATCTGAAGACCATGTTTTCAAAGCATTTTCCTGTGAAGTCAGTGCAAGTTAAATATAGAACTCGAGCTTGATTCTACATAAATTATGGAGTTGGTCAGTCATGGAGATAAAATTATATTTAGAGTTCTCACTGGCATTATAAGAAACAAAACTGAGAAGGGCACTTTTTAATTTTATATTTTTTCAGTGTTCCAAAATTCTTTGTTTATGCACCACACCCAGTGCTCCATGTAATACGTGCCCTCCATAATACCCACCACTAAGCTCACCCAATCCCCCAATCCTCTCCCCTCCAAAACCCTCGGTTTCTTTCTGAGTCCACAGTCTCTCATGGTTTGTCTCTCCCTTCTATTTCCCCCAACTCACTTCTCCTCTCCATCTCCCAATGTCCTCCCTGTTATTCCTTATGTTCCACAAGTAAGTGAAACCATATGATAATTGACTCTCTGCTTGACTTATTTCATTCATCATAATCTCTTCCAGTCCTGTACATGTTGATACAAAAGTTGGGTATTCATCTGTTCTGATGGAGGCATAATACTCCACTGTATATATGGACCATAACTTCTTCATCCATTCATCTGTTGAAGGGCATCTTGGTTCTTTCCACAATTTAGTGACTATGATCATTGCTGCTATGAACACTGGGGTACAGATGGCCTTTCTTTTCACTACATCTGTATTTTTGGGTAAATACCTAGCAGTACAATTGCCAGGTCATAGAGTAGCTCTATTTTTAAAAAATATTTTATTTATTTATTTGACAGAGAGGGACACAGTGATAGAGACAACACAGCAGAGGGACTGGGAGAGGGAGAAGCAAGCTCCCCATGGAGCAGAGAGCCCAATGTGGGGCTTTATCCCAGGACCCTAGGGTTATGACCTGAGCTGAAGGCAGACACTCAATGACTGAGCCACCCAGGCACCCATATTTTTAATTTCTTAAGGAATCTCCACACTGTTTTCCAAAGTGGCTGCACCAACTTGCATTCCCACCAATAGTGTAAGAGGGTTCCCCTTTCTCCACATCCTCTCCAACACTTGTTGTTTACTGTATTGTTGATTTTGGCCATTCTAACTGCTGTAAGGTGGTATCTCAGTGTGGTTTTTATTTGAATCTCCCTGATGGCTAATGATGATGAACATTTTTTCATGTGTCTGTTAGCCATTTCTATGTCTTCTTTGGAGAAGTATTTGTTCATGTCTTTTGCCCATTTCTTGATGTGATTATCAGTTTTGTGTGTGTTGAATTTGAGGAGTTCTTTATAGATATTGGGTATCAGCCATTTGTAGTGTCATTTATGAATGTCTTCTCCCATTCCGTGGGTTGCCTCTTTGTTGACTGTTTCCTTTGCTGTGCAGAAGCTTTTGATCTTGATAAAGTACCAAAAGTTCATTTTCACTTTTGTTTCCTTTGCCTTTGGAAACATGTCTTGAAAGAAGTTGCTGTGGCCAATGTCGAAGAGGTTACTGCCTATGTTCTCCTCTAGGATTTTGATAGGTTCTTGCCTCATGTTGGGGTCTTTTATCCATTTCAAGTTTATCTTTGTGTATGGTGTAAGAAAATGGTCGAGTTTCATTCTTCTATACATAGCTGTCCAACTTTCCCAGCACCATTTATTGAAGAGACTGTCTTTTTCCCACTGTATATTTTTCCTGCTTTGTCGAAGATTATTTAACCATAGAGTTGCAGGTCCATATCTGGACTCTCTACTCTGTTCCACTGGTCTATGTGTCTGTTTTTGTGCCAGTACCATGCTGTCTTGGTGATCACAGCTTTCTAGTAGAGCTTGAAATCAGGCAACATGATGCCCCAAGTTTTGTTTTTCTTTTTCAACATTTCCTTAGCAATTTGGGATCTCTTCTGGTTCCATACAAATTTTAGGATTGTTTGTTCCAGCTCTTTGAAAAATGCCAGTGGAATTTTGATCAGGATGGCATTGAAAGTATAGATTGCTCTAGGCAGTATAGACATTTTAACAATGTTTATTCTTCTGATCCATGAACATGGAATGGTCTTCCACCTTTTTGTGTCTTTTTTCAATTTCTTTCATGAGTATTCTATAGTTCCTCAAATACAGATCCTTTACCTCTTTGGTTAGGTTTATTCCCAGATATCTTATGGTTCTTGGTGCTATAGTAAACTGAATCAATTCTCTAATTTCCCTTTCTACATTTTCATTGTTAGTGTATAAGAAAGCAACTGATTTCTGTACATTGATTTTGTATCCTGCCACATTACTGAATTGCTTTATGAAGTCTAGTAGTTTGGTGGTGGAGTCTTTTGGATTTTCCATGTAAAATATCATGTCATCTGCAAACGGAAAGAGTTTGAGTTCTTCTTTGCCAATTTGAATACCTTTTACTTCTTTTTGTTGTCTCATCACTGTTGCTAGGACTTCTAATACTATGTTGAACAATAGTGGCAAGAGAATATTTGGATCAACCAGGAAATCAAAGAACTTAAACAATTCATGTAAACCAATGAGAATGAAGACACATCAGTACAAAACCTATGGGATACAGCAAAGACAGCCCTAAGGGGGAAATACATAGCCATTAAAGCCTCACCCCCCAAAAAATTGAAAAATCCAGAACATACCAGCTCTCTTTACACCCTAAAGAACTGGAGAATCAACAACAAATTAAGCCAATCCCACACACAAGAAGAGAAATAATCAAGATTAGAGCCGAGATCAGTGAAATAGAAACTAGAGATACAGTAGAACACATCAACGAAACTAGAAGCTGGTTTTTTGAAAGAATCAATAAGATTGATAAACCACAGGCCAAACTAATTCAAAAGCAAAGAGAGAGGGCCCAAATTAATAAAATTATGAATGAAAGGGGAGAGATCATGACTAACACCAAGGAAATAGAATCATCAGAAATTATTATCAATAGTTATATGCCAGTAAGTTAGCAACCTAGACAAAATGGATGCATTCCTGGAAACCTATAAGCTTCCAAAACTGAATCAGGAAGAAACTAACAACCTGAATAGACCAACATCTAGTAACGAGATTGAAGCAGTGATCTAAAACCTCCCAAAAAACAAGAGCCCAGGACTTGATGGACTCCCTGGAGAATCCTACCAAACATTTAAAGAAGAAAAAATACCTTTCTTCTGAAATGGTTTCAAAAAACAGAAGCAGAAGGAAAACTTCCAGACTCTTTTTACGAAGCCAGCATTACCCTGATCCCCAAACCAGGCAAAGACCCCACCAAAAAGGAGAATTTTAGACAAATATCCCTGATGAATATGGATGTCAAGATTCTCAACAAGATCCTAGCTAATAGGATCCAACAGTACATTAAAAAGATTATCCACCATGACCAGGTGGGATTTATCCATGGGATGCAAGTGTGGTTCAACATTCACAAATCAATCAATGTGATAGAACAAATCAATAAGAGAAGAGAGAAGAACCACATGGTCATCTCAATTGATGCAGAAAAGGCATTTGACAAGATAGAGCATCCGTTCCTGATTGAAATCCTTCAAAGTATAGGGATAGAGAGAACATTCCTCAACTTCATAAAATCTATCTATGAAAAACCCATAGCGAATATCATCCTCAATAGGGAAAAGCTGACAGCCTTCCCTTTGAGATCAGGAACACGACATGGGCACTCTTATACTGAACAACAGGTGTCCCAGATTCTTAATGTTGTTGTTTTCTGAACTGAACCCGTCATGAGTTTTAAAATAAGCCCTCTCACAAGCCTGAGAGAATTATTGTAGTGTTTAATAAGCTTCTGGTTTTCTATGAGAGCAACTATGCTTTGACAGAATCTGGCTCATTAAGGATTAATTATATTTTCTGTGATCTAATTTGAGTTCTAAACTCATGTCTGCATTTTTTTTTAACCTCTTAATAAATCTCCCATTCATACTGGCTGTAAAGTGAAACTAGCATCATAGTTTGGCCTTTCCTTTAATTTCCTCCTAAGACATAAATACCTTCAACTAGAAATCATACATATGCTGGAAATGTCTTAATAAGGTTTCTAATGTAATCTAGCTAGGTTAAGATCTCACTTGTTTAAGAAAATTAAGAGATTTTCAGTTATTACTGGAGATGCTGATCAGCCTTTGACTTAAAAGTGTTAGGTCAGTTTTTCTCATGATTGAAACAAATTACAAGATAATTATAGTACAGTCTCTACTTTTCTGACTCTTGGAGACATTAAATAATCAATTTGAACCAGGAAACAAGTAGAATCAAATTGTAGTCTTTAGCTTGTCTCAAAACGAAACAAAACAAAACAAAAAAAACCCCTAAGGATTATAAAAACTACTGTAAGTCTAGAACACTTTCTTACAAGAAATGGCACATAAAATCAATTTGCTGATATCAAGAATGAAAGGAACAAACTAGGAAAGGAATAGCTGTTCCCCAGTTTGTGAAAGATCTGACATTTCTTTCTAAAGTCGTCTTCTTTGCTTGTGAGTTTTGTTTTTTTTTGGTTGTTGTTGTTGTTTTAAAGATTTTATTTATTTATTTGACAGACAGAGATCACAAGTAGGCAGAGAAGGGGGGGAGAAGCAGGCCCCCTGCTGAGCAAAGAGCCCAATGTGGGGCTCGATCCCAGGACCCCGGGATCATGACCTGAGCTGAAGGCAGAGGCTTAACCCACTGAGCCACCCAGGCACCCCGTGAGTTTTGTTCTATTTTGCTAAATAAGCAATGTTCCAAAAATATTAAAGAGTACAGAAAGTATAGCAAAACTGGATATCGTGTCTTAATGATGAACACAAAAGTCCATTCATCTAGTTCAAGGGATAATTGGTGATCAGAATATTTTTCAATCAAAATCTTATTAAGCAGGTACAAATATTCATTTTCCTAGTAAACAACTTTTAGCATCACTGAATTTATTATACCCATGCATTTATCTATTTTTTAAATTTATCTTCAGAGAGGATGTTTCCATACAGAGCATTAAGCATGAACAGCCACTAAAAAAACAGGGAAAATGCCATTCTTTACATGTAATGGAAGCAGAATTAAAAGTTGAAAGGTATAGTAAAAGTTGCAGAGATGGTTAAGCTCCCCGTCTCTAACTCTAGAAGGCAAGTACAAGTATATTCACTCTTTCCTGTACATGTTTGCATAGTGTCGAAGAATTTTCTTAATTTATCCAGAAAAACAGCCCAGTGTTATAAAACTAGTCTCACATATTATGACATACATATGGTCAGTAGAGGTTGTTATTTTTTGGTACCTATCACAAATCCTTTAGTTATTAGAATATTTTATTCTTTATCCTCTCATTTTTTTGTTCCAGAAAGAGTGCAGTTGAGTCTTTTAAGAAACAACTTTCAACTCCTGGCGGCAGTCCAGAGATAGAAATTCTCTCCTCTTTCTCCCTTATGACACAATCCTTAATCTGCCAAAGTTCTGAAAGCCTCTGAAACCAACAGAATTGCTTATAAAGATTTTTCTCTATTGTCAATCTGAAAAAAAAAAAAGGGGGGGGGGTTAAAAAATAGTACCCAGTTCTTTCTCAAGCTTAAACTACCTAACATATTTAGCACAGAGTTACCAATCTAAAATATCTCAAATTAGATCTTACGGATCTGATTATCCCTCTTCCCATTCAATGTATTAGTCTCTCTACAACATTCTCTCTGGAGGTCTACAAAAACATTGCTCAAAATGCAGGAAGGTTAACATAATGGAGTAAGATTGTACTTCTGTTCCCAAATATTTACATCCCCTCTTGCTTTTGCATAAACTTTCCCTAGCCACCGTCAGGGTTGGCCACACAAATTACTTTGATGAAATGTCAACAAGTAATAGAATGACACATCCTTCTACATCAAACCTTTGAATAGAACTTCATGGTTAAGCTGAGTCCCTGGCTTCTACCTTCTTCCTGAAGGTAAAGAGAAGCTGTTGCCTCAGCCTGGGTTTTTGAAGGAGACCAGTGAGTGGAGCTGACTGGAATCTTCACAGAAGGTGAGCAAGAAATACTCAATTCTTGTAAGCCACTGAGATTTTGGAGTTGTTTGCAGAGCAAAAGCCATTAGAACTGGTACCAAACACTAGGATTTCACTATTAAGAACAAAATGGAAAAACTAGTGCTGGGCTGCAGGCTGTATTTGGAGGCATTTTGGGGAAAAGGAAAAAAGGCAACCGTTATTATGCAGTACAGTTTAACTCTTTCTGATGATAATCTGGAAGGCAGAAAATTCACCTAATGAAATTTTAACTTTGGGCACACAGGTTTGAAACAGCATGTTCCTAGCATAAATTGGTCATTTCCATAATTGATAGACTCAAAATAATGACTATTTGAAAACAGGCATTAGAGAAAATAAGCCCAGATATTGAGACTAGTAAAGTTTCAAAATGGGACTGTTTTACATCTATGATCAGAGAAAAGAATAAAAAAGAAACATGCTTTGGGCTATTAAAGCTGATTAAGACTCATCTTGGGTAATACTCAAGCTCAGGAGAAAGTCTGATTTTTTGAGATGGTTCCAGTGAAAGCTTTCACTAAAATAGTTCAGGGAAAAGGCAAAGTGCTTGGTCCCACACAAGTCAAAAGTTGGAAGAGTTCAAAGAGTATTTAATTATGTCTTCAGAGTAACGCAATTCACACACACAAGAAAATTATTATGGCTATTGGCACACAGAGTTCGATGGGATCAAATTTTGAAGAATCTTTTCTAGAGATTTCCACTGCCATCAGCCTGGGTGAAAAATTGATTGCTAGACTTGTAAAATTTATCTTTGGCACTTGGTTTCCTGGGGCAGGAAGCAGTGTGGGAAGGTTCCTTATTCCCCTCAGAGAAAGTCTATTTCCCAAACTCTGTATCAGCTGTAGCCAAGAAAGAATATGTAGACACAGAGTCCTTTTCAGAGTGGATCCAGAAACCA
This sequence comes from Martes martes, assembly GCF_963455335.1. Taxonomy (NCBI): domain Eukaryota; kingdom Metazoa; phylum Chordata; class Mammalia; order Carnivora; family Mustelidae; genus Martes; species Martes martes. The sequence continues at coordinate 39,629,361 of NC_137888.1, forward strand.
ACAAGCCTATTACAGAGAGGCCATCAGTGAACTAGGGAGTTATTCTCAGGGAAAAGAATCTAGCCTAATCAAAGGTTGTCTGCCAGCATCAGGGTAAGAGGTCCTTGCCTTATCTATCCAACGCAATTATCATTCTTCCCTTTTCTGAATAGAAAGTTTTATTGCAGCTGTTCTGCCTTGATCCATCATCGTTTGTTGGGTGCATTTATTGGGAATGTAGACCCAGAACTGGTATTAAAGTACTTGGGAAGCCACCTCCAGATCTGGGGTAGACTGTAAGACTATCTTGGTGTATTGGTGGTTTCTGTGGTGTATGTGTGTGCGCATAAGGGAAGAGAATGTATAAAAAAAAAGGGTAAGTTTTATTTATTCTTTCTTTCCAATGGTCTGATTTTTAGGCTTAATAACGTGACTTACTTTGGCCATTATAAGCATAAGGATATGATATATTCCTAATCAACAAGTTTAAATGCAGTAATTTGTCTCATCTTCTCAAATTTTCACTCTGTGCCTTAAAACCAACAAGCCTTTATAGAGTGAGCTTTCAGCCTGGGTTTAGGAATGAGAAAATCCATGGAGTAGATCTGCACTTGGCCCATAGCCTTTATGTACCATGAATAATAAGTATTTGTTTTAATTCACTGAAATTTTAGACTTGTCATAGCAGCAAATGCTGATTAATGTATTCTGTAATAGTTAAACTATAATTTTTATGACTAAATACCATTTTAACATTTGATATTTAATTTTAAGTTATTAAAAATATGATTTATGTGTCTGAAAAATCCAGGAAAAATATGAACAATTCCTGTACAGTTTTTAAGGGATCTAAAAACTTCAATGCTTGGAGTTTTCAAAGTTCCAGTAGTGCTGTGAGAGTTTGGGCTAAGGACAATTTTGCTGATTATGTTATTTTCATTTGTAACATACTGATTCCAAGTCAGGTCTATTTACACTCTTCAGCAAAGAAGTAAAGAAAATGATCCTATTTACAATAGCATCAAAAAGAATGAAATATTTAAGAATGGATTTACTCAAAGAGGTAAAAGAATGTTGCACTGAGAACTACAAGTCATTGTTGAAAGAAATTAGAGACACAGATACCTGGAAAGACCTCTTGTGTTCATGAATTTTAAGACCTAATATTGTTAAATGTTCATATTACTCAAGCAATTTACAGATTCAATGCAATCCCTATTAAGATCCTAATGGCATTATTTACAGAAATAGAAAAAGTTACTAAAATTTCTATGGAACAACAGAAGACCCCCAAATAGCAAACATAATCTTAAGAACAAAAAAGCTGGAGGCATCACACTTGATTTCAAACTGTATTTCAAAGCTATAGATTAAAACAGAATGGTATTAGTATAAAACCACATAGACCATATATATACATATATATGTGTATATATACATATATACACATATTTATATTCAGCTGATATTTGAGGTGCCAAGAATATGCAATGACTAAAGTACAGTCTTCAATAATTGATCAAAATACTGACCCACAACCAAAAGAATGAAATTAGGCCCTTACCTTCTACTATACACAAAAATCAATGCGAAAATGGACTAGAGTTTTAAATCTAAGACCTGAAACTGTAAAATTCCTAGAGGAAAACTTAAGGGGAAAACCTCATGACATTGGGCTTGGCAATGAATTGATAGGATACCGAAAATACAAGCATCGGAAAGCAAGATTAGCAAGTGTGACATCAAACTAAAAAGCTTCTGCACATCAAAAGGAGCCCTTCAAAAAAGTGAAAAGGCAACCTGCAGAATAGGAGAAAACATTTGCAAACCATAGGTCTGATAATATCTAAATTACTATCTAAAGCACAGAAAGAACTGCCACAACTCAATAGCAAAGACATAAATAATCCAGTTAAGAAGTGGGGAAAGGACTACAGAGACCTTTCACCAAAGAAGACATACAAATACTGACAGGCATATGAAGAGATGCTGAACTTCATTAGTCATCAGGGAAATACAACTCAAAACCACAAGGAAATAATTCTCACCTTAACATGTGTGAGGTATTATATCTGATAAGGGTTAACAGCCAAAATCTATAAAGAACTCACAACTCAATTAAAACAACAACAATTTAAGCCAGGGGCACCTGGGTGGCTCAGCTGGTTAAGCAGCTGCCTAGGCTTAGGTCATGATCCCGGGGTCCTGGTATCAAGCCCTGCATCCTGCTCCGTGCTTGGTGGGAAGCCTGTTCTCCCTCTCCCTCTGCCTGCTGCTCCCCTTGCTTGTGCTCACTCTCTGTCAAATAAATAAATAAATAAAACCTAAAAAAATTTTTTTCAATCCAAAAAATGGGCAGAGGACTGGACTTCAAATTTCTCCAGAGAGCTAAGGATGACCAGACACCTGAAAAGATGCTCAACATCACTAGTCAGGAAAATGCGTATCAAAAACCATGAGATATCACCTCACACATATTAGAATAGCTATCATCAAAAAGACAAGAAATAACAATCGGTGAGGATACGGAGAAAAGTGTTGATGGGAATGTAACTTGGTATAACCAGTTTTGAAAACAGTACGGAGGGTCCCTCAAAAAATTAAACTACCAGATGATTCAGCAATTCCACTTCTGGGTATTTATCTGAAAACAAAAAACCTAACCCAAAAAGATATCTGCACCCCCACACTTATTTTAGCTTTACAATAGTCAAGGCACAATAACAACCTAAGTGTTCGTCAATGGGAAAACAGATAAAGAAAATAGGACATGCACACACACACAGAAAAATATTATTCAGCCATTAAAAAAAGAATTAAATTTTGCCATTTGTGACATCATGGATGGAGACAGGAGGTATTAAGCCAAGTGAAGTAAATCAGACAACAAAAGACAAATATCATAGGATTTCATTTATGTGTGGAGTGTTAAAAAAAAAAAAAAAGAAAAATTAACAAAACCAAACTTGAGTACAGAGAATAGACTGGTGAATGCCAAAAGGTAGAAGCATTGAGAGATGGTTATAATAGGTAAAAGGGATCAAGAGGTACAATCCTGTAGCTGTAAAATGAGCAAGTCATGGGGATGTACTATACAACAGGACAACTGTAGTCAATAATACTATGTCACATATTTGAAAGTTGCTAAGACAGTAAATCTTAAAAGTTCTCATAACAAGGAAAAAAAATGTACTTTGTTTGGGGATGGATAGTAACTAGACTGACTTACTATAGTAATTTTGCAGTGTATACAAATATCAAATCATTATGTTGTACACCTGAAACTATGTTGTATCAGTTATACCTATAAAGTGGTAGCTCTCATGTTAAGTGTTCTTACCACAATTATACAAGTAAATGTCTTGCAGTTATAAATAAGGTCTAATTAAAGAATCAATACTACATTTAAGAGAAATGGTTCAGATTACACCTTCAATTTTCTTTGGTCCCTAATATTTTTAGGTTCCCATATGCTATTAACACTAATTTATGAAGAAATTAGAGAACAAATTATTTGTGCAAAAAGAGCTTTTCTCAAATATACAACTTTCTTGAAATGTATTTTGTCCTTTTATCTATTTTCCTACAGTAGATAAAGACCATCAAACAGGAGGCAAAAAATCTACCTGAGAGCATGTGTTCAGTAGTTCAAGCTTCAGTGAAAGTCTTCCTACACTATCACTGCTATTTATGACTATACTTCCTAAATATTTCCTAAAGAAGAACTAATACTATTGGGATTATTTACTTTTATTTTGGTTTCCTTGTGTGCATAAAACTTTAGGCATCTTATGCTTTTATAGCATCTAAAATCCTTTTTTTTTCTATTTCACTATTCTAATGGGTAAACTTTACATTTCTACATAATTATAGTTTATTTCATAATTTTCTATGTTCTAATACTAATGTAATTAAAGAAAATTACAGGTTAGCTTTTTGATTCCACAATGTCATAATTTTAACATTAAATTAGTATTTGATTTAAATATAAAATCCAAAAATAAAATCCAAAAATAAAAATTCTTGCATGTAGATTTCTAGGTTTGGACATAATCAGAAGTTAGACAATTTAGATTGTATAGAAAGAGGTCTTGAACTTTGCAAACTAAGATCCAGAGAACAAAGGTTTGCAAAGTAGACCTCTGGTTTCTAATTTTGGTAAAATTGTTAAGACTTAGCTCAAAGAGTGAAATAAGTCAAGCAGAGAGAGTCAATTATCGTATGGTTTCACTTATTTGTGGAGCATAGGGAATAACATGGAGGACATCGGGAGATAGAGCAGAGAAGTGAGCTGGGGGAAATTGGAGAGGGAGACAAACCATGAGAGACTGTGGAGTCTGAGAGACAAACTGAGGATTTTGGGAAGGAGGAATGGAGGGTTGGGTGAGCCTGGTGGTGGGTATTAAGGAGGGCACATATTGCATGGAACACTGGGTGTTATCCGCAAACAATAAATCTTGAAACACTACATCAAAAACTAATGATGTACTGTATGGTGACTAACATAACAGACACAAAAGAATGTGATGGTTCATCCTTCAGGAAGTCTGCATCTGATGTGTTTTTGTTTGCTAATGCCTCTAAGATGAGGCAATAAAGGTGAAAAGTAGAAAACATTAAAGACATCAAGATAAAGAACACAAGACCTTGGGAAGAGGTAGAGGTCAATAGAAAATGACTAAAAGTAAGGGCCTAAAGAAAAAAAAAGGATTACTAGCAAAAAATATCCTTCAAATATTGGCTTAGTTCTGGCCTAGCCAATGATACCTAAAATTAGTTTTATGCTCCCATTTTTTGACCCCTGAGTCCTGTACAGAATATAATTCTTTATGTGGTTGGATCGCAGGTTAGCAGAGGATCTTCAAATGAAGTTCAAATCAGTTCTCTTTTCCTCTTTTTCTCAGACTTACTGTCTGGAAGATTGTTCCTGTTTGCAAAACTTAATTCTTTACCTTAAGTGGTATTTTATAAATTTCTTTTTATCTTTTCTGCTTAATGGAAGATTAGAAGAGCAGTTGAGGCTCTTACATGAAAATGCAAGCCTTAGCAAAAAAAGAAAGAAAGAAAGAAAAAAAAATACTGTAACTTACTAAGGCACTGATCTTCCTACTTTACAGTTAACAGGTAAATATGAACAACAACTCAATCTTACTTCATTTGTTTCATTAAACATGGAGTCTATGTTCATTGAGGTTTTATATTTTTTCACTTAGCTTATAATCTTAAATTTCATGTTTTCAATATCACAAATACAATAAAGTAGATGTAGAATTGTTTTCTTATTCAAAGAACATCTAGTTAACATAAAGATTCATTATCACTAATAGCTTTTTTTTTTTAAGATCTCATTTATTTAACAGAGAGCGAGCATGCACACAGGCGGGGGAAGCAGCGGCCAGATGGAGAGGGAGAAGCAGGCTCCCTCAGGACCAGAGAGCCCCACTCAGGGCTTGATCCCAGAACTGAGCTGAAGGAACATGCTTAACTGACTGAGCCACCCGGGTGCCCCTACCATTATTAATAGCTCTTCAAAAGGGTAGTTGTAATGATCTCAGTCAACAGGATTCATGTTCTCTACGAAGTCACAAAGAAAAAAAAAGAAAATCATTAGTTGTATAACAAGAATTCTCTGTAAGTTAAAAGGGTGATCAGTAGATGGAGTTTCAGGTGGCAGCAATGACTGGGGATGGGAAAATTTTTTGAGAAGGCATTAGACTTTTGGCTGTTTTTAAAAGACCATATAATTGAGCAATAACCATGAACAGTGAAAGCAAATGGAATCACTTATTCTATTAAAAAATATGGAACCCTCTACTCTGTTCTAGGTACTACATTAATAATATAAAGAATTCTTACCTACAAAGTCTAGAACAGAAGATAACAATTTCAGTCCAATTTGATAAATGCAATGAGTAGAATCCAAGATGCCTTGAGAGCAAAGAAAAAAAGAATCCTAATCCAGTATTTTTGTTTTGGGGGGTGGGTAGGGTTTGACAAGGTCCACTTAAGTATGTGTGACCCACACTCCATGTAACATTGATTGTAAGCTTCATGTGTACATGGTAATTTTTTTTGATCTGTCTTGTTACTTTATTCTCAGTGCCTATAACCATGCCTGCATACATCAGTTTTCTCAAAAATATATTTGGTGGAAATATATTACTTTCCCTTTTGATGCTATACTTGTTGTTCTTTTGTATGATTGTAATATTACAAACCTTGGGACCTATATAGCTGTTCATCGGAATGAGGAAAAGTATAAATATTTATAGTCAACGAAGGAACCAATAATTTGGAAATATCTCCCAAAGCAAAAAATATTCTTGAGCCATTACTATTTTAGTCCCATACAAGAATGTACTTATAAATACTGGGATGCCTGGGTGGCACAGTCAGTTAAGCATTCAACTCTTGGTTTCCACTCAGGTTGTGATCTCAGCATCTTGAGACGGAGCCCCAGCCTCACATTGGGCTCTGGGCTCAGTGCGGAGTCTGCTTGAGATTCTCTCTCCTTCTGCCCCTCCCTCTCATGCTCATGCTCTCTAAAATAAATCTTTTAAAATAAATTATTAATACAAGCCCAGAACTGCACAGGTTCCTTTGTGTGTATAGACAAGAGATTAACTAGCATCTGCAAAAGCAACAGAGCACCCCTTGCAACTACAGAACAGGTTCAAAGGAAAGGACAAAGTCAGTAGGCAGGCATTTATTTGCTGGTCTTTTACATTTGCTTAATAGATTTGTTTCTGTTAGGTGTTAATATAAATCAGGGTGGAAGAGAAAGTTTTCAAAATTATCAGAACTTTCCTCCTAAATGCCAGGAGACTAATTACTGGACACCCTCCTGGTCCCTGTTGAAAATAAGATTCCCTAACAGAAATACATGATGTAGAGGAGAAATGGGCAAAATGGGTGAAGGAGCAGGAGGTATAGGCTTCCAGTCACTGAATAAGTCACAGGGATGGAAAGTACAACATGATAGTCAATGGTATCATAATAGTGTTGTATGGCGACATGGTAACTACACTTGAGAGGAGCATAGCATAATGTGTAGACGGGTCAGATTACTACTAAGTTGTACAGTCAAAACTACTTTAACATTGTTAAACTATACTTCAATAGAGAAATAAAAATAAAATCCAAGACAGGTCTAAGTATATAACAATATACTATTATCCTTAGAGGCATTTTCACTGTGGGGAAAAAAATAACCGATAAAAAAAGATTCAAATTTCATTCTCACAATGAAATCCTGAATGCTTATTTTTGAGCAAACTTTAATATCACATTATATCCTGTCACGTATTTAAAACAAAACAAAACAAGAAACCCTTTTAAAGGTTGGTGGGGGGGCGGGGATACATGAGCCCTGCTCACATTACAGAAATATAAAGATACATGAAATTGTTGAAAAGACAATGGTCAAATAGCCTTCCCTTGATAACTATTTTTAGTTGCAGTGGGAAATATGTTTTAAGACTTCATTTCTGCTGGAGTTAGGTCATCATGGCCTTATAAAAACAGATTTTCCTTTTGAATTTAGAGATTGTAAGAGTTCTCCCTGTCTGCATAGGAGTTCACCTGTCATTTCTCCTAAGTATCCCATTTTTATACATGACACATATTCACTTTAGAAAGTATCAAACAAAATGCTGATAGAAAATGTTATCTAAAAGACAACTAATTAAATGTTGGAATAGGATCTAAGGTGAAAGATATTCATCTAACTTGCTAGGTATTTGGTATGGTCTTGGCACTTTTGAAACTAAAGCTAGAAATAACTGCAGAGTCTTATCAGTCATATGCTATTATGCTATTTTAAAGGAAGCAAAAATATGTCTCTTACGGGTGCATATATGGCTCTTCATGTAGAAGAAAAAAAACTTCTATATTCTCTGTTATACTAGACCACTGATATCCTAAGGGTATATAAAACATAAAAAGGCATGATCAATGAAATTTGGCTTCATATTTTACCACATTAAAATAATTTTCCTAATTGCAAATATCTTAGGTTTTAACAGAAAATCCTTGAATTGAGGAATTTTAGGTATTTCACCTAAAAAAAAAAAACTCCACACATGCTATGACCTTAGTTAACTTGTAATGCTGTCCTAAAAATTCTTCAATGACTCATTCAAATCTTTTCTGCTCAAATTCCACTTCACCATCTAATTAGGGAAGTCCTAACTATAGGTCATCTCACCCAAGACAATAAAAACAGCTTTCAGCCATCTGTAGCTAGCAAAATTATTTTTTCAGTCCTTTAGTAAGCCACACTTAAGCAAGCAAACAATTTATGTTGATTCTATGGTCAGTAATGAGTTTCCGTTTGTACCAAAAGTCATCAATGTCCATGATGAAAAATTGTTCCTGAAGTATGCAATTCTTTAAGATATCAAGAACATAGCTGGGTTTTTTTTTATATAATTTTTTTTAATTTTTTTATAAACATGTAATTTTTTTTATCCCCAGAGGTACAGGTCTGAATCGCCAGGTTTATACACTTCACAGCACTCACCATAGCACATACCCTCCCCAATGTCCATAGCCCCAAAGAACATAGCTGGTTTTTATAGGCAGCTCATGAACCTCTCAGTTGGGTTTATGGGTAAGCGAGAGTAGCCTCAAAAGGAACAAAGAAATCAGAAGGTGGTTCCTGGGACAAACTCCTGGCTGTATGATTTTTTTGTTTGCTTTTTTTACTCCTAGGCAAGCAAGACAAACTTTTACAACCAAGTGATTTGAAAATTAGACTCAATGGAGTGACATTTCATTGTCACCAGCCTCCAACCTTCCATTTCTCCATTTCTCTGACTCACTGGATCTCGGGGTTTTCCTGACTAAATGTCTGTCATCCCTGACTTAATATGCATAGGATAAAGACCGGTTTAAACAGTTATCTTCCTGCATGACTCCATAATTTGGTGGCTTGAGCTCATAGATAAAAGACACAATTAAAAATGTTAGTTTTCTCCACAGATTTTACATCACTTTCTTACAAGTAAAAACTGACAAAATTTTAACACTAAGAAAAATCAGACACATAAACCACTCAAACCTAGTAAATTCATTTCACTTACCAGCTGACAAAAGACCTTCAGAAATATACAGCATACTTCATTGGAGCACCATTTTTTTTTAATTTATTTTTATTTTGACAGAGAGATCACAAGTAGGCAGAGAGGAAGGCAGAGAGAGAGGGGGAAGCAGGCTCCCCGCAGAGCAGAGAGCCCGACGTGGGGCTCGATCCCAGGACCCTGGGATCATGACCTGAGCCGAAGGCAGAGGCTTTATGGAGCACCATTTCTTATTGAAAGAAAATGGTATTTGGAATAACAGCATCCTATTCCAAAGGGATATTGAAAATTGTGTGCTGTAAATACATAGACACTTAATATAGAAATAGCATCTTGATCTCTAGCAATACTGATATGCAAAATTTAACCTGTAAGTAAGAAGTATTAGAACCACCATCTAGGATATTAAGCTAGAATAAATTCAAAAATTCAAATGAATTCATTTGTGGTTTCTTTTTAGGAGTTAATAGCTGATTCCATAGTCTTAGGGTAGATACTATAGTCTACAATTTTAAATTTCTCTTACCCTCAACATACTTACAAATGAACTTGAATTCCTATTGTATTGACTTGACTCAAGTTGTGCAGAATTAAGTATGCATAGACAGCCTTCCTCTATCTGACTAGGTCCCACAGCTAGATGGGAATTTTCAGTCAGTTGTTGGTTTTTTTTGTTTGTTTTTTTTGGTTTTGGTTTTTCTTTAATATGGAGTATTTTTGACTTATCTTTTTCAAATCAAGAAATTACAACAGAAACTCTGGGAACAACTGCTTAAACTCCTTATCTACATGATAAAAATCATGTTACTATCATCTAGTCCACCTCCTTCATTTTACAAATAATTGAACTGAAATTCAGAGAGACACTGATCTACCAAAAGGACACACAGCTGATTAAAATAAATAGAAAACAAGTTCTTCACATGTAGTACAAGAAACCTGCTCTTATTTCTATACTATTTCCCACATGATAGTTCCAGAGTTTTGCTTTTGTTTTGTGTTTTAAGATTTTAGAAAGAATGGGAGAACATGAGTGGGGGGAGGGGTAATAGGGGGGAAGAGAGAAAGAGAATCTCAAGCAGATGCCCCACTGATCCCAGAGCCCAATGTAGGGCTCTCTCTCATGAGTCATGAGATCGAGCCCAATGTAGGGCTCTCTCTCATGAGTCATGAGATCATGACCTGAACCAAAACCAAGAGTCAGGTGCATAACCCACTAAGCCACCCAGACACCCCTTGGTTTATTTCTGTTTTTAACAAAATTAAATCATCACCAGTTTGAAAGTTGTGTAAATTTCTACAACGTAGAAAAACTTATTATCCATTTTATTTACCATACTTATGAATAATGTCAGTTTCAATATTTATGCCTGCCTAATCATTGTTCTATTGAAGCCATTACATAATAGCTTCAAACATTCAGATTTTTTAAACATTCCATAATTACAGAGCAAGAAAGTTACAGAATCATTTGTTATGTGTTTGTGAAATATTTTTATCTTTACAAATCAAATTTGGTAAAACAGTATCTAAATGGAGGAGAATAATTTGTTCTTCAAAGATCTCATTTGAAAATCCATAAGTGGGGGCGCCAGGGTGGCTCAGTGGGTTAAAGCCTCTGCCTTCGGCTCAGGTCATGATCCCAGGGTCCTGGGATCGAGCCCCGCATGGGGCTCTCTGCTCAGTGGGGAGCCTGCTTCCCTTTCTCTCTCTCTGCCTGCCTCTCTGCCTACTTGTGATCTCTGTCTGTCAAATAAATAAATAAAATTTAAAAAAAAATAAAATCCATAAGTGGCACTTTAAGATAGAGTAATGTATAGATTATAAAAATGAACAGTATATATATTCTTTAATAAGTAGTTTTCTTTAAAAGCAGAGCTCTTTTCAATTAGGTTCAAAATGTGCTAAGCAGACAGCTTAGTCTAAAAGAGCATATAATAAATGCTATTCAAAGTAATGCCTTCCTTCTTTTAGGCATGAACAATTTTTCAATCTATAGAAAAGCAATGCATATTAAGAGATGTGTTAACAATACAAGTGAATGTTCACTCAAGTTTTAGGCTATAGTGATTGACAACTATTTTCTCATGTTTGCTGATAGGGAGATATTAAATACTCTTCAACTGAAAATCTTCTATGGTTGGAGAAAACAAAGATAACAGACAACACATAAAACACTTCTCGAAGGGAAAGACACAGTGGTACCAGCTTGTTGATCTATTTTCCTCTGTGAGCTAGGATAAATAATTCAATGGCCAAGTTAGCTCACCCAAATTCTATTGAGCATTTTTCATTCTTCAAGTCTATTCCCCAGAAAGTAGGGGAGATTTAAGATGGCATATATAGAGTAGTTTCATAATATATTTTATTCTAAGTTTATCATTTGCTTGTCATTTTATGAGTCCACATAAACTAAGACCATGATTTCTGAAAGAGTAAAAACTGTATACCACATTTCCTGTTATTTTTCCAGCTCCTAGAATTCATTACGTATTTCCATTCTAAAATGGCTGCTCTGTTCTCCTAGTCCTCAGAACAGCCACCTGTAACTCATTTCCTTCTAATCATCTACCCCAGGGAAAGAGGATCTTGTGTAAATTGTTCACCTAATGACTTTACTCAAGCTTTCTTTAAAAAGTACTATCATCTATGTCTGAGATATATAAATGTGAAATCTGACTAGAAACATTAAAGAAACAGATACAGGGATGCCTAGGTGGCTCAGTTGGTTAAGCTGCTGCCTTCGGCTCAGGTCATGATCCCGGGGTCCTGGGATCGAGTCCCACATCGGGCTCCTTGCTTGGCAGGGAGCCTGCTTCTCTCCCTGCCTCCTTGTGTGTACTCTCTCTCTCTCTCTGGCAAATAAATTATTTAAAAAAAAAAAAAAAGAAACAGATACATATCAAGCATTTTTTCCAGGAAAAAAATAGTATTACATGGTTTTTTTTTCCCCCCTGAAAAACACAACATTCTTACAGACCTTCAGATCAGAAAATCTGTGCATGGTGGACATTGCGATAATTCTGATGTTTAAGGAGCTACACTCTACTGTGAGCACTACTGAATAAAGTAGGCGAAGCCAGGGAAACTCACCTCTTACTATTGAGTCTTTCATCCAATCACAGTTAAATCTCAAAAGCAATAGGTTATTCAAGAAACAATGGCAGAAATTAAATTTATCAAGGTGTTAAAATGGAAAGGTTTTCAAGACTATGGTTAATAGAGGGTCCAGACCCATGATACTACATATGTGAAAGCTGAACTCAAGTTTTACAAATAGACAAATTCATGATTTGTAAGGCTATTTTCCTACTGTGCTGTAACATGTATAGAAATGTCACCTACAAGTACCTTTTAAGTAACACTTGGAGGTCATAATGTGGGGCAAACTACTGTCTGAATTCTGTTTTTCAGATCAAGGTTTGACTAGCACAAGATCAAATGCATACACCTAAGCACACTTATACGTGTATTTCGACACGTAAACATGCACACAAGTTGGTTTGGATGCAAACCTGGGGCTTCCTGCATGATCAACAAGAGATAGGATGAAACAGAAAGAAAGGGCAAGGGAGTTAGCTCTCTGTGGGGTAAACTTTGATTACTGCAAGGCAGGAACCTTTGCTCCCACTCGTGTTCTAGCAGGGTACTTCTGGAACAAGGAGAAGTACCTCCCTGTGACTCTTCTAGGAAAGTACTACGGACCAAGTGAACATGCCTGCAGAGTGACCGGCTGCAGCTCCTCAGGGCTTCCTGGGCAACCAGGTCAAACCTAAGAATGCATTACATTATCCTGCTTCTTTCCCTCACTTCCCTTTTACGCTTATCCTCACTGCCCTGGATGTGCTCTTCCCAAATCAGGTATGAGAACTTTATCCTTGTCTCAAGTTCTGCTTTTTTCCTTCTGCTCCAAGTGTTTGTCCTTAATCAGTTGCAGAATGAAAAAAACCCATGCGTGGCTTCCTTGAGAAATTCTTATTTTAAGATTAAAAAAAAAAAAAGGAATAACATGCGTGTGTGTGCACGTGCATGTACACAAACACACACACGTGCAAGCACTCACACCATACTTTGCCAAATAACAAAGCAGAAGTAGCTTTACTGAAGAATTTACATATTTGTGTACCTTTTATACAAAACCTGGAAAGATTAAATATTTCAGAGTATTAACATTATGTCACACTGCATAGTCACTGCGTAGTATCCCACATATTCTTTCTTGATCTTCCTGGCACATTTTTCTTATCGGTTTACCATGGAATTCCAGGGGTAAATTCATTGTAGTAGGTATCCTATAGCTTTTAGGATGGTGAAGTATACAATTTTGGCACACAGTTACATAGAATCCTTCTTTAGATAGCAAATTAAGAAAACATGGCAGTGCTACTTCACCCCTGTTCGAATTTGTCAAAATAGTCATTTAAAAATCAAATACCCTTAAAACAAAGGGTTAAAGTTGATTATATGCCAAAAGTTCTCCATTTATAATAAGGTCAGATTTTTTAAGATATCAATGATTGCTATGTAATTTTCCTCCTGAAACTGCACCATTTTCACTTTCAATATAGACAAATATAACAAGTAGTGATGTGCTAACCAAAGATTACTTTTTGTCATAACTTAAATGTTTCTGGAATTACAGACATAGCTGTAACTCCAAATTTCTCTAGTCTATCCCTTCTCTGTCTCCTATTGCAAACACTAAGATTTAGATTTGTGTGCAAACTGGGTTTATAGGTGTTACAACTATGCTTCTATACCATTAGACTATGGAAAAGGCAAAATTTACATATTTTATTGCTCATCTTTTCCTGCAAATAGCCTTAATGTAGTATTTTGGACTTTTGATAAAACACCAAATGAATATACTATCTTTTTTTAAAATGTAATTCCTGAGAAAACTTGGTTTTCATTTTTTCCTCCATTATAAGCAACGATGTAGTAATCATCCCTACACGTGTGTTCTTTGCAGAATTACTGGAGATAGATCCTGAATCAGGATTCCTGTGGCAAGTGATAGGTGCATTTCAACCTAATCAAATATTACGAAGTTGCTTTCCAGAGTCCATCCACATTTAAAGGTTGACCAGATCAAAATTCATTAATTGGGTGTATAAGATTTAAGTGATCTAGTTGTATAATTTTTAAATCATTAACCTATTTCAATCAGTTCATACATTTTACTATCATAAAGACTGTGTCTATTTTCAATGATTTCATGTGGAAAACACCTGCTTATTAATAGAATCAGTATTATTTTGAGAGCCCCTGTCATTTACATATGTCTATAAATTTTATGTGAGGTTGATTATGACAAGTTTTTCCAGTGACCAAAATTGTTCTATCTATAGCTTCTGAAACTCCTTCTCAAAAAGTGAAGCCATTATGCCTAGCAAAATAATCAGAGAAGGACAAATACCATGATTGATTTCGCTCATATGTGGACTTTAAGAAACAAAACAAGGGGGAAAAAAAAAGGAGGCAAACCAAGAAACAGACTCGTAACTCTAGAGAACAAACTGATGGTGATGGGGGGAGGGGGGAGGAGAATTGGTAATGGGATTTAGGAGGGCACTTGTGATGAGCCCCAGCTGTTAAATGGAAGTATTTAAACACTACGTTGCACACCTAAAACTAATATTACCCTGTGTTAACTGAAATTTAGAACTGAAAAAAAATCAGCTGGAGAAAAAAGTGAAGCCACTCAAAATTGTACAGCTTATGGATTTTTAAAATTTTTAAAGCAATGATATCTTTTAGAAATGTGAAAAATACCAAAGATTGTATTGGAGTCTGATTGCTACTCTTCAATAAATGGATTGAATTTTTTCACTAATTGAAAAGATTCCAGAACCAAAATCCATATATAGACATGAGGTCTTTTTTATTCAAAAGCTTTTGTTAGAACAATTCACATAAAGTAATTTAAAAAACTCGAGTCAGAGTGTAGCTTTTCAAGCACATTTTATAACTACTAATACCTTGTAATAATAATAGTAATTAACATTAAGCGCTTCTTACAGGCTAGACACTAAGTTAAATACACATACCAACTTGCATTTTCTACAGATCTCCCTTCCCACGGGCCCTTCTTCTACAACACATTGAAAATCCATCAATTGTTAGGATCTACTTGCCTTCCGCTCGAACCTGGGAACGCTTATGATGGCTCTGAGAAAGAACGGAGAAGTGATGTTGTGTTACTTTCCAAGGTTGGCTTATAACAGTTTTTGCCTTGCCTGGAAGTCACGTGCTCCAGACTATTACAGACAGTGATAAAGTAAGCATCCCTGTATATGGTTTCTTCACAAGATTTACTCAAGACACAACTTGTAGTTTTCCTGTGGTGCATTTTTACCTTAACCAAATAATGCATGGACTTCTAGTCATCCAGCCCAGGTGCCAGGCATGTGATTGAACAAGTCTTTTATCACACTTTATCACAGATTTACCCTCAGACTTTGAGTCGCCCCAGCCCCAATCATTGTGAAGCAAACAATGCTTCCCTGCCATGCTATGTTCAAAGTCCTGACCACGGGATCTGTGAGAACAAAATTTCGAGGTATTAAATTTGAGTAATTTGTTCTATGGCAACGATTACTGGAACAGACATGGTAACTTTTTAAAGTCCTAACAATTTTTTAGATTAATCCAATTTTATCAATGTGTTAAGAATGCTTAATAGTTTCTAACTAAAAACTATACACGTTAATCATCTCCAATAAACATGGTCACATAAAGTCTTCCATGGCATTATTGGGGGTGGAAGGGATAATACTTATTTAAAATATTCATGAAAAAATGTTCTACTTCCAATTTAAGTGAAATTTTACTGAAAAATTACTGAATTTACTGAAAAACCCATAATTCTGTCAATTCCTCTCAGGAAAAAAAAAAAAAAAGTGGATATGAAACCAGCAGCAGAAGAGACATTTGGGAAAGGTCAACGTGTTCTAAAGTAACACCTTTAACTTTCAAGTTGTTTATACCCAACTTACTGGACTACACCTGAAATTAGAGGATTCTTATTCAAATTGACACTTGGGAAGTAAAGTCATTATTCTAAGTCTGCCCTTTAGGATGAATTATACATTTTATTACAATTTTACTATCAAGAAAAAAAGGTCCAAGTATACTTTTAGTCAAATCCATAAGTTAAATATTGACAAATGACATGTAATCATCATACAATGAAATGTAAAGAAATACCCCCAACATCGGGTACACTTTGATCCTTTCAAAAGGTTAAACAAAGTCTGTAGTGGGATTTCCGGAAGACTTAGAGTTAAGAGGTCATTAAGTGTATGGAGTTTATTGTGGGAAAGAGACTTACTTTCACCTACCTGGATCCATGAAGTTCTTTTTCCTGAGTTTTCGTTACAAAAAATATGACCAAACATTTCTATTGTAACCGCCTTATTTCAAATCATCAGCACATTGCCAAGTTAATGCAAAACATTTGCACAGATCTTTCTATATCTATCATTGCCCCCTCAATCCTATATCCATCAAAAAGCCTAGGATTTTTAAAGCACATGTTTTTTAGAACATAAATCAAATAATGTTGCTTCCCCTGCTTTAAGCTTCCAAATAAAAGCTTAACAAAAACGGGGGGAAAAAATCCCAACTCTTACCCTTGCCTGAATTTGGCTTTGTATCCGACCCCTCTCCTCTTCCCTCAGTATGTCCCAGGCCTTCTGTCCTTCTGTCCCCACTGCTCACCACGCTCCTCCAACTGTTAGGATTTCTACAGTTATCAGACTCTCTATTCAAAGGCTCTCTGTCCCAAGATTCAGAGAAGTGCTCTCATTTTTTTAAGTGAAATATCGGTCTCCATTTCAGAAAAGCGTTCCCCAGATATCACAATCTAATATTGCTCTACAGACTCCCACTTCAATGCACTCTATCAACCCACACTTTTTGTTCTTCCCTAGTTCTTAATGGCTATCAGAAATTACACCGTGAATTTATTCATCTTCTGTTTATTGTTGAACTCTAGAATGTAAATTCCATGAGAGCAAGGTCCTATATCTTCCTTCCCTCCCAATAATAATCATTTGTTCAATAAATGGATAGGAAACACAAAACACAAACTGATTTTTTATAGAAGCAGTGTGGACATCAATATGGAGATAATGGCTGAATTGATACAAATTCCAAAGAAAGCTATAATAAGGACACAGACACTGCAAGTGAGTAATTTCTTCTACTAAGAAACTACAACTCAATTGCTTATCAACCTAAAACAGAACCTTTAAATTCCTTATCTTTTGTAAATCCAGGACTGTTACAATTATGTTGATTTCATCTCAATTCCCAACCATAAAAGAGTATTTTACAACATTAAAGGATACTTACATATATATGTACATATATATGTACATAAATGTTGCAGGTTGAATTACCTCCCAAAAATAAGGTCAGGTCCTAATGCCCAAAACCTCAGAATAGGACCTTATTTGTTGTGGCTGAGCCACAGGCCCAGATACATGGCCAAACATTATTCTGAATGTTTCTATGAAGTGGTTTTTGGATGAGATCATCATTTAAATTGGTAAATGTTGAATCCATTGCACTCCATCATCCGGGTAGGACTAATCCAGTCAGCTGAAGGCTTGAAGAGGGTGGAGTTGGGGGAGAAAGACTGAACGTTCCCTGAGCAAGAGGAAATTTTGCCAAAGACAACTTTCTAACTTGAACTGTAGTTTTGGCTTTTCCCTGGGTCTCCAGCCTGCTGGTTTACCCTGAGGGTTTTAGATTTGCCAGCTATGATCTCATTAGCCAATTCCTTAAAATAACTCTTTTCCTTTAGTATATATATATTCTATTGATTCTGTTCTTCTGGAGAGCCCTATTACATTTGTAAATAGGGGCTTCGTAGATGTATTCAAATTAAAATGAGATTGTACTGGATTAAGGTGAACACTAATGACTGGTATGTTGGTAAAACTGGCAAAAAGAGGGGGATTTGTACATAGAGACAAGAGGCAGGCAAGAGGCTATGTGACAATGGAAGCAGAAATTGGAGTGATCCATCTACAAACCAAGGAAAGACGAGGATTTCTCATCAGAATTTCGGGGGAAAAAACAAACCCTGCCAACACCATCATTTCAGACTTGTCCTGCCGGAACTGTGAAAGAATACATTTCTGTTGTTTTAGGCCATCCTGTTTGTGGTAACTGGTTACAGTAGCCCTAGGAAACTACTACAAGATGTTAAAAAAAAAAAAGGTTTCAAAAGCATTATGGATGTACTCTCTGAAGAGCAACCACAAAACAAAAACAACAACAAAAAAACTGAATTTGAAAGTGAAGAGATCAGGTCCAAGGGTAACATGCATAACTCGTTAAGCTCTATTCTCTAGGTTACTGTACTAACAATGAAGTTTTTTTCACCAAAAAAAATAAATAAATAAACCACTTGTAAGATGTAAAATGTATTTGCATTTGTTTTGCATTTTAGACCCATTTTAATATTCTGATAATTCATGTGCTTTTTTATGCCAACCTTCCCTGAATATTTCAGTACAATCTTTTGTTCTACAGCACTCCTGTTCTTGAAAATCCCTCATGACCCCCTAGGTTTAGAGGAGCCATGTTCTTAGGGCATAAAAGTATATCTCAAACAGAAGAGTTCATTAAGAGCCAGTTTAAGCAAAGTGAAGTCATAAGGCAATTAGACATTTGTCAAAGTAATTCTTTAGATAACATGCAACGAATTCTGATTTGCTGAAATAGCTCTGGTTTTTCTACTGGCCAGAGGATAATTATTCTAATGTTATCTTGACCTTAGATATTCAGACCTTTACCCAGAAAGGTTAATGTATTAGTTCCTATACCTGCGTAGGAAATTACTATAAACTTGGTCACTTACAGCAACAGAAATTGATTCTCACAGCTGTGGAGGCCCAAAATCTCAAGGAGTTGGCAAAGCCGCCCTCCCTCTGGAGGATATAGAGGAGAATCTGTTCCTTGTCTCTTTCAGCTTCTAGTGGTGGTCCATATTCATGGACTGGCGATCACATTGCCTCCTCTTTGGTCTCTTCTGAGGACCCGTCATTGGAATGAGGGCCCAACTGCATAACACACCCTCATCTCAAAATCCTTAATTGCAAATGCAAATACTTTTTCTTACTCATAGGCTCCAGCGGTTAGGATATGGGTAGATTTTTGGGAGGTCCACATTCAGCCCACTACACTAAATTTTGCTCATGATTTTCTCTTTAATTTGCCACCCAGATCTGGTAACCCTTTATTCACCTTACAGGAGTTATCTCTTGAATGAAAATATTTTGCATCTGTATCATTTGACCCATACTCATTAGCAACGGTTTTATTATTTTTTAACTTTCATTAGGAAATGGGTAGAAACAGCTTTTATCAGTCAAATAAGTTGAGACCACACATAATAGACCTTCACTCCTGGAACCGATATTACACCATATGCTAACTAGATTTTAAATAAACTTGAAACAAAAATGAATACAATTTAAAAATTAAAAATAAGATAATAAACTTTCAGCATAGCAATTACAATCTGAACACTCTTTTATACAGAAGTCCATAAACCACTGAAATTAAAACACATTCCCGAACTGTAAAAAAAAAAAAAAAAAAATCTACTTAGGAACACACACCTCCACGTATATGAACAAGGTCTTTTATTTTTTTCTGTTTACGTCACTTTATAGCTAGATTCTATCAACTTTCCTTCCTTCCTTCGTCAAAGCCTATTAAGTGCTACTGGGTTTTAAATCTGATTCCTTATCTCCTTTAATGACTTCATCTTTATAAATTGCAAATCTGCCGTTTCATTCACCGCCTTTCTCCTGCTGTGCATCCAGTCATTTATACAATCCTACCCGTTTTCCCTTCTAAATATCTCTTGAATCCATTACATTCTCTCCAGCTGCCCTATTTCCCCCACTTCTTGGTTCAGACATCCGTCACCTCTTACTTGATTAATTGCAAAGGACAACCTGAGATTCCTAGCTCCCGTAAGGACCCAGTACTTCCTGCACACAACCACCAATTACGAACCCGTTTCCAAAATACAATACCACTCATTCCGTTTCCCTGACTTAGAAGTCTCCTGGGGTTCCACACTCGTAGGCTAAAGAGCAAGTTACGCTTTATGATATACAAATTCATCATCTCTTTCAAAACCTCCAACTCTCCCTGCTGCCCACCACCTCCAGCTAAAACGGGGTTTGCACTATTGCCCAAGAAGTCCCGACTATTTCACTCGTGGGCTTCCAACTTGGAACACACAGCACAATCCTGCTCTTTATTCTCTTTGTTTAAGGATAAACTCCTGTTCATCTTTCAGGAAACAACTCAAATTTCTCTCACTCTATGACATCTGCTCCATCCATTTTTATTGATGATGACAAATTTTTACATGCAAAAATGAGGCTGACGATCAAACGTTACTCACCTATCCTTGGCTCACAGCTTCTGGAGTTACTCGAGTGCAATCTGACACTGGCCACCGCACGCGGAGGGCAAGAAGCTGAAGAAAGCGGTAGTTTTAAAAAGCAAGGGATCTTACACATACAGCTTGTCTCTATGATCTGCAAAACCAGCAGACCTATACACCCGCCCACCAGAATCTTGACTTTATATAGAGGTCACAAGCCGGGTTTAGTACTGTATATAGTCCAGGTGATCTTAATAACATTACTCCTTCAAGAGTGCATTCTCCTTGAAGTCGCCCCCCACCCCCACCGCTGTGGAAATGGTAAGCGGAGAGGTATGTTGCCCTGATTCAGCTCCGAGGTTAACTAGGGGCCATGTCCTCTGGATGACCTCCTCTAACACCTGTATGGCCTATTGTTAAAAGTTGAAATAGTTTCATTCGGTTTTGTAATAATTTAATCAGTGCCATGAGTCCTCAAGAATTTTCCCAAGATCACAGACGCCAACGTCCTTCAGGTGAGCTGCAAGGATTTGCGCCAACACTATGGCCAACATTGGTTCTGATTTGCTAATGCCTATGAGTTGTTTCACTTTTTAAGAAGCTTTAATACGGGGCGCCTGGGTGGCTCAGTGCGTTAAGCCTCTGCTTTCGGCTCGGGTCATGACCTCAGGGCGTGGGATCAAGCCAGGCATCAGGCTCTCTGCTCAGCGGGGAGCCTGCTTCCCCCCCCTCTCCCTCTGCCTGCTTCCCTGCCTACTTGTGATCTCTCTCTGTCAAATAAATAAAATCTTAAAAAAAAAAAAAAAAGAAGCTTTAATATTACGTCTAAGAAGGAAATCTAGGAATTGATACTATCTCAAATTTTCATAATTTAGTGTCATCCATGAGTAGGAAACTATGGAACTATGCTAGAATTTCAAGGTATAGTCAGATGTCTTTAAAGGGTATATAATTAGCAGGCAAAATAATATATTTGCACACATAAATTAATACAGGATATCCTATATAACTGAGCCATGCACGGTGCAAAGAACTATGTGTTATGGAAGATGGAGCCATCAATCACTGCTGGCCAAAAGAAATGAGATAGAATCTGACAAATGCACAAGATGTAGTAAATCTAGAGAGGTATATAGGGAGGCAATTCTGGATCAATTGAGTATTTGGTGCAAGTAGTGAACTGAGATAATAGAATGTGCACACTGATAGTGATTAAATCAGCTTAACTAGAACATTTGATGTGTATAAATGAACAGGGAAAATTAAGCCAGTAATGTTATGATGGCAAGCATGAAAAAAACCTGAATGGAAGACTAAGAAATGTGCATTTATTCAAGAGGAGAATATTTCTTGCAATACTATTTTGAAATTGTGGAGAAAACCAAGTCATTCTTTGTCCATTAATAGATCAGTGGTTACAACATGATACAGACATGCTACAGAATTTTGAGACACATGGGGTAAATCCATATGTATTGACAAGAAAAAAAAATCACTAAGACATATTAAGTTATAAAAGAAAGTAATAGGGCCATAACCATCCCTCTCTCTTTTCCCTTTCTCTCTCTCCATATCTCTTTCTCTTTTTTTTAAAGATTTTATTTATTTATTTGTCAGAGAGAGTGAGCATAGGCAGACAGAGAGGCAGGTAGAGGCAGAAGCAGGCTCCCTGCTGAGCAAAGAGCCCAATGCGGGACTCGATCCCAGGGCGCTGGGGTCATGACCTGAGCTGAAGGCAGCTGCTTAACCAACTGAGCCACCCAGGCATCCGGTCTCCCTAGCTCTTTCTCTTTAAACCACAAAAGTATCCATAACTTATTTGGGAAATTTTGGAAGGTAATAAAAAGAAAATTTTGGAAATTTTGGAAGGTAATAAAAAGAAATTTGAGAAATCTTGGAAACTAATAAAAAAATCATACCCATAATAATATAGAACTTTATAAATAGTATACTTCATAAGGCTAAAGAAAAGGACAAATTAAAATAATCTGCATTCTACAGTTCTCCGAACACACTCACCAGAACACTTGCAGAACCAAAAAGGAAAAAAAAAAGGCATCGAAGTTATTTAACCATAGGAATCATGACAGTGATAAAGTTGATGTGATTTGAAGTTGGGTTCATGAGTGAACGACTAAGAAAGAATTTTTGAGGCATTTTTGGTGCAAAAAGTGGCTTTATTATATAGTACGGGGACAGGACCCGTGGGCAGAAAAAGCTACACCTGCAAGTGTGAGGGATCATGTATTTTAAGTTTTGTGGAGGGAGGAGAAATAGAGATAATATAAATTTCTAAAGATTTTTTCTGTGCAGGACCTTGAAGAATTTATCATCAAGATAAAGTTACTTTTAGTCTTTTTTTTTAAGACTTTATTATCAAGATAAGGTTACTTTTAGTCTTTTTTTTTTTTTTTTAAAGACTTTATTTGTTTATTTGTCAGAGAGAGAGAGAGAGTTCAAGCACGGGGAGCAGCTGGCAGAGTGAGCGGGAGAAGCACGCTCCCTGCAGACCTGGGAGCCGATGAAACTCGGAACTCGGAACTTCATCCCAGGACCCTGTAATCAGGACCTGAGCCAGACACAGACACAACCAACCTAGCCACCCAGGCGTCCCTACTTTTAGTCTGTAATGAAGTGTAAACATTATTAAGGCATAAGGCAGCCGTGAACTCGAGGAATGTGACGCTCCGCATGTCTCAGGTATCTACCAATGGGCTGCAAGCTCTAAGTAGATTTCACTCTAAGCTACGCTTTTCTTGCCTTTGTTCTTCTCATCAATAGAATCTGCTTTTGTGCACATCATTTGTTCACCCCCAAGACATTGAAGAGGTTTCAAAATTTGAGAACATTAGGGAGGTCATCCAGAGGGTGTGACCTTCACAGCCCACCCAGTGAGAAGGAGCCTGTTGGAGTCTTCTCACCCCCTCCCCTGTCCTTGAAATATACACTCTGCTTGCTTTCCCCAATCCCCGAAGCTGCCTTCAAGACAGAGCCTTGAGACAGCAATGCGGTGCTGAGAACATCTAGACGTTGCACATGACTGAACCCAGTTAGGCGTCTATATAAACTTTTTAAGATTTTGCCAGCAGGTGAGAACTACTTGTTTTGCGGCTGCTCAAGACAAGCCTCGTTAAGTTCCCTTGCTTATGAAAACTGCCACCTAAAAATCTGGAGGAGGTTGCTTCTTTCTGAGGTCTCTCCCTGTCTTCTGAGTATGGGACCGGTTTCATTTTTCACCTGAGAAGCTCACAGGGAGGTTACATACAAGCGAGAAGTGTCTGCTTCTTATTAATTTTAGTATTGTATTAGAGTATATTTTTGTTTTAATATTTATCAAAAAAAATTTAAGAGTTTTTCCCACCAATAATGATTTTAGAGGAGAGAAACCAAATGTAAATGCAAAAGTAGGTTTCCTGATTACTCAAAATGATTTAGCGGCTTCTCTAAAACTTTCCTAGAAACACAGAAAATTACTCTGCGTCCATGGGGAAAGAATTTTTAAAAATCGTAATATAAAGATATGTTAAATAAACCTCCAGTTCTCAAATAAGGCATCTCTGCCAGAAACAATTGAAAATAAAAATATTCTTTGGTAGAATTTATGCCACATATTGAACGGTTTCTTCAATGCTTGCTTATAGATCCCATTTAAAAGAATGTATGTCACAAGAAAAAAAAAAAAGGTTTGAGGGAGAATTTTAAGACTGAGTAAAGATGAAATAAGCTTCACTCCCTTCTCCCTACCCCAAGAACATTTACAGGTCTAAAAAAGAAAGTGGTACCTTTTGATGTCAAGATTCATACAGAATTATTTGGTGCATTTTACTGTTTTACTCAAGACCATTTTTAATAGAAAAGGTTTTTTAGGGTTTTTTTTTTCCCCCTTTGCCCCAGAGCCCTTGTCAAGTTGCTGCTACCTGTTAAAGACAAATTCAAACATGCTGAGTAATAACTAGCAGCCTGCAGACCCGGAGAGTATTTCAAAAGCATACCAAGTACTCCCGCAGACCCGGAGAGTATTTCAAAAGCATATCAAGTACACATACCAAGTAAATGCATATTTTCATTTTTTATGAAAATATTTCATTCTGCGACTTCAAGCTTAAACAAGAAACCAGAGGAATCTAAGTTTGGTAAGTTCCTAAAAAACTTGGAATTTAATATTTTATCACTTGAAAGAGATTAAGGTACTTCATCTTTCTTATGTAGTTATATAAAAAATAATGAAACTAGAATCATGAGATGTGTTCATATATTCTAAAACCAGTGTGTTTAATACTATGATTGAAATGATATTATGATTTAATATATGATTTAATATTATGATCTCTATATAATGTTGCATAAACTCAAAAGAATAATTAAGAGTTGATATATTTAAAAAATGAAAGAAAAATTTACCTTTTGGTTAAAAGTAGTGATATATATCCAATTATATGTATTTATGTTATGTTATAAAATATATTTATATAAGATATAAATATACATATATTTTGAATACATATAATGAATACATATTCATTTGCTGAGGTCTAAAAAGGGTGGTTTATATGAGCTAAAATGTTCTAACGAGATTGAATTTCTTAATTTATATTATAAAATTATTGCCACAGTGATCAACAATGCAAACTTTAACACAAAATATATATTAACACTCCTCATAGTAGATGTTATAATGTGGTCCATATAAGGAACAAGATATCAATTTTTTTAGGCTGATACCAAATGGTATAATATTTATTGAAATGTATGACCTGATACAAAGTCTTCATCCTCAAAAATATTTCTGAAAGACATAAACTACAGTGGCAAGCAACGTTTTTTAAAATGTTTTATTTGGTTTGTTTTTTCTTAGGAAAACATTAATTTTATACTAATATCAGATATTAGTATATGTCAGGTAGTATGTATATAAATAGGCATTTACTTTTCTTGATATTCATGGGACAAGTGACTGGCGGGCAGTAAGTTGTCAATGCTGAGCTAATTCTAAATCGATCTCCACAGAAAATGGTTATTTGAGAGATAAGTTTAAAAAGAAATTCAAGAAAAAAACAACAACAACAGGATTTGAAGGTCATGGAATTTGCCAAACCTTTCTATTCAAAGAAAGATTGTTCTTTCAGATTCTTTCATTCAAGTTGTAGTGTGGCTAGATACAGATATGTAGTTTATTTGGACCTTTACAACTTGTGTATATATATGTGCATGTGCATATACATTAATACTATAATCAAAAAATAGTTTTATAGTGAAAATTTCTTGTTTTCACAAAGAACTTCCGATATTAAGTATAAGACAACATAGAAAAAGGTATGTTTTACTTTGCTTTTTTATTTTTCCTCTAAAGGAAAATATTTAAAAGCAAGAAATACCTAAGATATGTTCTGCTATGATAGAGAAACTCCATCTCTAGAAGTAAGAACAAAAAATCTGACTGAACAGTACATCTGGGCCCTCAGAGAAACTTTGTTCTGATTATTATTCAGAATCCCTAAATTGCAGAGGAAATGAAAATGGCAGAGGCAAATTTAGCAGTTCAGTAGTTGGGATTAAGGTGCTTTGTTATCAGAATAAAATAGAATATATTGGTTGCCTGGCATATGAAGAATAAAAATGTACACTCATTGGGGTGCCTGGGTGGCTCAGTTAGTTAAGCGTCTGATGTGATTTTAGCTCAGGTCATGGTCTCAGGGTCATGAGATGAAGCCCTGCATGGACTCCATACTGAGCAGAGTCTGCTTGAGATTCTCTCTCTTTCTTCCTTCCCTCTGCCCCTTCCCTCATTCATGCTCATACTCTCTCTCCCTCTCTCTCTCTCTCAAATAAATAAAATCTTCTAAAAAAAATGCTCACTCATTGGTGAAATTTGGCCTTCTGAGTTGAATTAGAAATTGTACAAAGCAGATAAAAATGCACTCTTTGTCCAGTTAGGGTTTCAACCTAAATAACAGCAACTTTGACCTGTATACCCTAGAGCTTTGGAAGTATATGAGTTATAATTCACACAGATATACATTATCTTGTTTTTCAAAACCTCACAAGGTATACCATGAAGTAATTAATTATATTTGCTTATATAAATTCTGTCAAATTATCAGAATAACTCATCAATGTCTTTCTGTTCTATACGCCTAAGACACTGCCTTACCCCAAGAGATGAGCCCTTCATTTGATCATGTGTATGGGGTTTACTACAGTGCCCACAATTAGAAGACACCTATTATTTGTGTTGAGTGAACTGGGTGACTAGGAAAAATCCTGATCACGTTTTTAAGCTATATATTTCCTAGTTTGCGAATGATGATGCAAGTCTGGACTTTCCAGAGGGGGACTAAAGATTTGTACATACTAAGAAATACTAGGAAATTACAGAGAAATTTTATTAAAAATAAAATAGATGCCTGTGTTCCACCCTTAGCATTTGTGAGTTAAGAAGATGGAAGAAGCAAGAAGAAGCATGCATTTTTAACAACAGTCCCACATGATTTTGAGGTCAATTTCAAGGTGATCAAAATGAAATATTTGTGCAAAGGGGTTATACTATACTACTCAACATTTTAATAAAGAACAGAGAAGATGTCAGATATATTCAACTGAAATATGTTGACCTTACCCAATTTTGACATTTTGTGTGTCTTTGAATTGCAGTGAACTTATTCTAAGTTGTTATGTTTAAAACAAGTTTTGATAATTCAGAAAACATAAAGACCTTTGAACAAAATAAAAGACCTGTTTTCTAGGAAGTTTAATACTAAGAACTGTCAGTTGTCCTGTTCTATTAGGTTGGAATCTCAACCTAGTAGAAAGCTGGGAATTGTAAATCAAAAGCCTGAATTGACCAATACCTGCCAGCACCCTATCTTTCAAAAGACTACATACATAAAAAAGCTGGGATACTCAGAATTCCTTCCTACACAGTTTTGTATCCTTCTGTCCTATAGATAATCTACTAATGGGAGCATAGGCATTGCCAAGTTTGCCTTTGAGATTAGTTCAATTTCAGTGGGAAGAAGGCACAGAGAGAAGGTAGAGGAAAGGAACTGCATACAATCACCATTCCTACTGGGTCAGTATTCTCAGATAAGTGGACTGAAAAATATTTCATGTGATCAACTTTATTTTTTATTGCAAACTTAAAACAGGAGAACTGCTAGGATCTGACATTAAAAATTATTCTGGCCTTGGAACGCCCAGATAGCTCAGTTGATTAAGTACCTTTGGCTCAGGTCATGATCTCAGGGGCCTGGCATGGGCCCTGTGCTGGGCTTCCCACTCACTGGGTAATCTGTTTGTCCCTTTTCCTCTCCCTCTGCCTCTCCCCTGCTGCTCATTCTCACTCAAATAAATATATAAAATCTCTAAAAAATTCTGGGGATGCTTGTGTGGTGCAGTAGGTTAAACACCCAACTCTTGGTTTCTGCTCAGGTCTGAGCTCAGGGTCTTGGGATCAGGCTCCACACTCAGCACAGGGTCTGCTTGAGATTCTCTCTCCCTCCCCTCGCCCCCCCTCCCACCATGCACATGTGCATATGCTCTCTCCTTCTCTCTCTCTCTGAAATCTTCTAAAAACATTATTCTGGTCTGAATAAGAATGTCTCCCAAGAATCCAGCTTGGCAAAAGGAGAGAAGAAGTGTTTTATGAGACTGTATTATTTCTAATGAGACCCAAAAACGAAAAGTTTTAGAAAAATATTTCTATCACAATTTGAGTTTTAAAAACAAGGCTGAAACACTTCCAGGTTTACTCCTACACAGGCACAGAAATGATGTCTAAGAAAGGAATGTGATGCACATGGCCAGGAAGGGAAAGTCAGAGGTGGTGGAGATGGCAGAGAAACTGGGCTGATACAGCCTCACGCCTCAGGAAGTACCTTCTGCCCGCAGTCCCCTGGCTGCTTCCACAACTAGAAGCATAACAATAGATTCCATTGCTGTAAGAGTTTAATTGTTTAGTAAAGGCATGATAAACCAAATAGTTTCCATCCTCACATGATGACTATCCAACAAGCCTATCTCTCAATGTGTGTATCTCTGTTGTCATAATTACACCGTTTATGATATATCAGAAACCATATTCTGGTTTATGAATAGCACCTTATCAGCCATACATTTCATCTGCCATTCACCCATAGTTTTTTGGTGACAACCCAATATCTACCTATGGTAATTGCTTGCTGGTAATTTATTTTTAATATCTTTCAGCTGGTTTGGCTGGAATTTTAAAATAGATAATAACAGCATTGAGTCTTACAACAATGTGATTTTTTCCCTCTCTATTAGATACAAAATGACTCCCTTTTGTGAAATAGAGAAACTACGAAAAGAATTTTCTAAGACACTCGAACGTGTTAGAAAAAGGCATTTAACAAGTCATAAGATTTTGAGTGCTGAATCTGTCATCCAGTTGTTTCATGAATGTATGTCTTACCACTTCATCCTTCTAAGTAGAATACCATTTTCATCTATTTTCTCAAGTAAATGAAATATTAAATGACACTAATATTCTAGAAAGTTTTAATCAACAAATTTTAACTCTTACATTTCTTTTAACCATTTTGGTTGTCGTTCTTTTAAAAAAAATTTATTTACTTATTTGACACAGGGAAAGAGAGAGACAGAGAGAGGGCAAAAGCAAGGGGAGCAGCAGAGGGAGAGGGAGAGGCAGGCTCCCTGTTGAGCAGGGAGCCTGATGTGGGACTCAGTCCCAGGACACTGGGACCATGACCTGAACTAAAGGCAGACACTTAACTGACTGAGCCACCCAGGCACCCTTTGGTTGTCTTTCTAATACACAATGGCTAGTGCTAATCAAGAGAAAAAGGTAATAAGATAAAGAGAAATTATTAAACTATTAAGCGGGTTTGTAAGAGGCATCGGGTGTGACACAATATTTTGGAGATCTTTTACGTGTATCGTTAACAAAGATGAAACATACAAGACCAGAAGTTTATGGATCATCTAGGCATATGAAAAGTAGGCAAAATATTAATATATTCAAGCACTTTTGAGACAATGTAAGAAAATAAGTAATGAAAGTAAGAGAGACTGAGTTAAGAATTGAACAGGCATCATCTTTTTTTAATTTATTTTTTTTATAAACATATAATGTATTATTAGACCCAGGGGTACAGGTCTGTGAATTGCCAGGTTTACACACTTCACAGCACTCACCATAACACATACCCTCCCCAATGTCCATAACTCCATCACCCTCTCCCTAACCCCCTCCCCCTGGCAACCCTGTTTGTTTTGTGAGATTAAGAGTCTCTTATGTTTTGTCTCCCTCCCGATCCCATCTTGTTTCATTTATACTTTTCCTACCCCCCAACCCCCCCCCATGTTGAATCCCCACGTCCTCCGATCAGGGAGATCATATGATAGTTCTCTTTCTCCAATTGACTTATTTCCCTAAGCATAATACCCTCTAGTTCCATCCACGTCGTCGCAAATGGCAAGATTTCATTCCTTTTGATGGCTGCATAGTATTCCATTGTGTATATATACCACCTCTTCTTTATCCATTCATCTGTCGACGGACATCTAGGTTCTTTCCATAGTTTGGCTATTGTGAACATTGCTGCTATAAACATTGGGGTGCACGTGCCCCTTCAGATCACTACATTTGTATCTTTATGGAAAATACCCAGTAGTGCAATTGCTGGGTCATAGGGTAGCTCTATTTTCAACTTTTTGGGGAATCTCCATGCTGTTTTCCAGAGTGGTTGCACCAGCTTGCATTCCCACCAGCAGTGTAGGAGGGTTCCCCTTTCTCTGCATCCTCGCCAGCATCTGTCATTTCCTGACTTGTTAATTTTAGCCATTCTGACTGGTGTGAGGTGGTATCTCATTGTGGTTTTGATTTGTATTTCCCTGATGCCGAGTGATGTGGAGCACTTTTTCATGTGTCTATAGGCCATCTGGATGTCTCCTTTGCAGAAATGTCTGTTCATGTCCTCTGCCCTTTTCTTGGTTGGATTATTTTTTTTTTAAAGATTTTATTTATTTATTTGACAGAGAGAGATCACAAGTAGACAGAGAGGCAGGCAGAGAGAGAGAGAGAGGGAAGCAGGCTCCCTGCCGAGCAGAGAGCCCGATGCGGGACTCGATCCCAGGACCCTGGGATCATGACCTGAGCCGAAGGCAGCGGCTTAACCCACTGAGCCACCCAGGCACCCTCTTGGTTGGATTATTTGTTGGGTGTTGAGTTTGATAAGTTCTTTATAGATTTTGGATACTAGCTCTTTATCTGATATGTCATTTGCAAATGTCTTCTCTCATTCTGTCAGTTGTCTTTTGGTTTTGTTAACTGTTTTCTTTGCTGTGCAAAAGCTTTTGATCTTGATTAAGCCCCAATAGTTCATTTTTGCCCTTGCTTCCCTTGCCTTTGGCGATGTTCCTAGGAAGAAGTTGCTGTGGCTGAGTTCGAAGAGGTTGCTGCCTGTGTTCTCCTCAAGGATTTTGATGGATTCCTTTCTCACATTGAGGTCCTTTATCCATTTTGAGTCTGTTTTCATGTGTGGTGTAAGGAAATGGTCCAGTTTCATTTTTCTGCATGTGGCTGTCCAGTTTTCCCAAGACCATTTGTTGAAGAGACTGTCTTCATTCCATTGGACATTCTTTCCTGCTTTGTCGAAGATTAGTTGACCATAGAGTTGAGGGTCTATTTCTGGGCTCTCTATTCTGTTCCATTGATCTATGTGTCTGTTTTTGTTCCAGTACCATACTGTCTTGATGATGACAGCTTTGTAATAGAGCTTGAAGTCCAGAATTGTGATGCCACCAACTTTGGCTTTCTTTTTCCATATTCCTCTGGCTATTCGAGGTCTTTTCTGGTTCCATACAAATTTTGGGATTATTTGTTCCATTTCTTTGAAAAAAAATTGATGGTACTTTGATTGGGATCACATTAAATGTGAAGATTGCTTTAGGTAGCACAGACATTTTCACAATATTTGTTCTTCCAATCCATGAGCATGGAACATTTTTCCATTTCTTTGTGTCTTCCTCAATTTCTTTCATGAGTACTTTATAGTTTTGTGAGTACAGATTCTTTGCCTCTTTGGTTAGGTTTATTCCTAGGTATCTTATTGTTTGGGGTGCAATTGTAAATGGGATTGACTCCTTAATTTCTCTTTCTTCTGTCTTGTTGGTGTAAAGAAATGCAACTGATTTCTGTGCATTGATTTTATAGCCTGACACTTTACTGAATTCCAGACAGCATCATCTTTAACATCTCCCTTTTAAACAAATTTTATTCTCGTGATCAGTACATTAATATTTTTAGTTAAGACCTCTCTTCTGATCTCAAAATATATGTGTAATTGTCTGCTAACTTCTCCACATAGGAGTCACAGAGGCACTTTAAATTACACAGACACATTTAAACCAGTCATCTTCTCCCTCCTCCAGAGAGTTCCAAATAAGTTTGAAAAACTTTTTTTAGGGTGATCATCCCTCATCCATTTGATTAGTCCATTCCTTTTGCAACATCCTTTTATTGTACTTTCTGCAATACATATTTATAATTTAAAAAATCTGTCTTCCCTGCAAGACTATGAGCTCTTAAAGTAAGACATGGGTCTAAAATGTTCACCACTGTTTTCCAAACACAGTGAAATGTCTACCTCATGGTATGTATTTATTAAATTGAATTAAATTAATTTGAATGAAAAGCATTTACTTGAAAGTAGGGTGAAGAGTATTTTTCTCTATAAGATAAGTCCATGATTTAAATAAAGCACAAGAAGTATAATGAAGGATAATAAAATAAGAAATGGGAATATAACCCAAGAAGAAAAAGGAAAAGTTGACAAGAAGAAAATCCCAATGTATATTCCATATGCTGAGTTTACCAAAAAAACCAGACACCCATTTTAGCAATCGTCATTATAGCATTTCAGCATTATTTTCAAACTTGCCAATGACATTGGTATTTATGTTATAATTCAATATTTTAAAATTACGAAAATTTATATATAAGCACAATGTTTAAAGCACATGCAAAAAATCCATTTCAACACTTAGAGAATATACCATGATTTTGTTGTTATCATTTGAGGATGAATTTTCAAAAAGACGTGAAATGTAATTTAACTTTAATTGTATTTTGTTGATTTTTACAATGAAGTAATTATTTCCCTGTCTGGTAAAATGTACATAGTTCTGCATCTCACTTTAGCAATTAATACCATGTAATTGTCATGATAATGTTCAGGGCACTTATCTTAAAGAGTATTTCCAAGATGTTTATTACATAATAATCTTTATATAAATTTGAATCCCTAGACTTCTGTCTTTCATAGTTTGATTTTAGTTTGTGTGAGGGCTGCAAAATAATGTGTAAAAGTTGAACAATCTTTTTGAAGAAAGTATTGACTTATTATTTATAACCAAATTTAAATAGTAGATAAGAGTCAGCTGCCTTATAAATTAAAAAAACAACTAGGAATCTGTAGAAAATTAGTAAACATACAATCTAATCATCATTAAGTTTCTTTTCAAAATACATTTGGGTCTATTTGCCTCATTGCTCAAATTTATTAAAATTTTATAAGAGAATTATTAGTAATTTATCTTTCATGTAAACACTAATATTTTTGTGAAACATGAATATTTGTTTCTGGGATAGTCTGAGATTCCTCTATACTTTAGACAATGAATGGTATTTTTTTGACTTGGTAGTTAGGAAAGAAACCTTATATTGCAATAAATACTTATACCAAGAAACAACATATGCCTCAAGGATAAGTTAATTGTATGAAAGAATTACTCTTTGACCTTCTTAATGACATAAGGAAAAAAATAAGACAATCAAAATTATTTTTCAGGTTAATGTTTTGCACTGGTGTTTTTCCATTACTTCTTCAAGCATATTTCTTTTGCCATTGAGATTGATTCCAAGTTTCTTTCTACCTCTCTTAAGGATTTTATATTGTTTGGCTTTGTATTTTGTATTCTATTATAGAGAATTTAAACAAGTGTAGAGTATATTAGATAGCATAACAAATTCCTTGTTTCCTTCCCCCCAATACAAAAATTTTCTTTGTTTACAGTTCTTGTTCATCTATGATCCCTCCTACTTTCTACTCCCTAACATGGCAACAATGGTGATGATGATGATGATTATAGTGATGGGGGGGGGGGCGGGACTAGCATTTATACCCATTGAAATACAGAAATCTTATACATACAAATACAATTTTGAAAAATGGATGCCCCCACAAAGGACATAGGTTTATCATATTTCTGTCTTCCCAGAAATTTCCCATGTCCCTTCCCAGTCAATCTAGCCATCAGAAGCAAAAGCTCTTTGAATTTTTTCAAATTAGATTGCTATTATATATTCTAGGACTTCACATAAGTGGAATTATACATTATGTGTTCTTTTGTTTATGGCTTTTTTCTCTAGCATTTTTTCTGTGAGATGCATCGAAGTTGATGTGTATATTGCTAGTTCATTCTTTGTCATTGCTGAGTAGTAGCCCATTTTATAAATACACAAAAATGTATTAATTCCTTCCTTTATTAATGGCTATTTGAGTTGTTTCCAGTTTTCAGCTGTGTATCAAACTGCTATGAACATTTTTGAACAAGTCTCATTGTGGACATACGTTTTTATTTTTCTTTGATAGATAATTAAAAATGGAATTATTAGGTCAAAAGTAGTTGTGTACTTACTTAACTTATTATGAAAGTACCTAGTCTTTTTCTGAAGTTATTATGTCATTTTATTTGTAATGCATGAGT
Organism: Martes martes; assembly: GCF_963455335.1. Taxonomy (NCBI): domain Eukaryota; kingdom Metazoa; phylum Chordata; class Mammalia; order Carnivora; family Mustelidae; genus Martes; species Martes martes. Next base: position 39,663,588 of record NC_137888.1, read on the forward strand.
ACTGTTTCTCCACATTTTCACCAACATTTAGTGTGGTTAGTCTTTTTTCTTTTAGCCATTTTGATAGGTATGTAGTGGTATTTCATTGTGATCTTAGTTTGCATTTTTCTCCTGCTTTTTAGCCATTTTTATCTTCCTTTGGGAAGTATCTGTTCAAATATTTGCCCATTTTTATTTGTACTTTTTTACTACCCTATCATTGAGCTAAAGAATTTATTTATATATATATATAAAATATCTATATCTATAGCTATATCTAGTGGATACATGTCCTTTGTCAGATATGTTTTGCAAATGTTTTCTTTCATTTTTCTCTTAATGGTATCTTTTAACAATCAGTCATATAACTTAAGGAAGTTGCTTTCTGTTTTTGTTTTTTTTTTTTAATTTTTCTCTGTCCCGTTTAAGAAATCTTTATCAAATTGAAAAACAAAAAAAATTCCTGTTTCCCCCTAAAAGCTTTCGAATATTTGCTTTTATAATTTGTTTTCATTTTTCAATTGTTTCCTTCTTATATATAGAAATACACTTGATTTTAGAGACACCTGGGTGGCTCAGTTGGTTAAGCAGCTGCCTTTGGCTCAGGTCATGATCCCAGCGTCCTGGGATAGAGTCCCACATTGGGCTCCTTGCTTGGCGGGGAGCCTGCTTCTCCCTCTGCCTCTGCCTGCCACTTTGTCTGCCTGTGCTCGCTCATGCACTTTCTCTCTCTCTCTCTCTCTGACAAATTTTAAAAAAAAAACTAAAATAAAAAAAATTTAGAAATACACTTGATTTTATATATTCATCTTGTATCTTGAGACCTTGCTAAATACTTATTCTAAAAATTGCTGGTAGTTCATTTTTTGATTACCACATAAACAATCTTATCATAGGTGACAGAGGCAATTTTATATTTTCTTTCAAGTCTCTATGTTCTTTATAAATATGAGCAATATTTAATGTTACACTGTACTTACAGAAAATATTTGATCACAATTATAAACAAATGTAAATCTATACAAATTTTGGGAGCTATCCTGGAGCTATCTATAGAATTCTAGTATTCCAACTTTGTCCAATAATTCCTTTGAAGCATTATATGCACCTTAAGTAGTAAATAATAGTGAAAGATTAATTGAATAATGTTATTTGCACATGATTAAAAAATCAAAGTTTTTTTTAATTCAGTCTATCAGGCCATCATTTTGGACATAAAGTTCAGATTACCATTTTATTTTTAGGAATGTAATCATTTATTTAGGAATTTACTTCAGCACTTTATTCTTTTTTTTTAATATGACTTTAATTTTTATAGCAGGTTAGGGTTCACAGCAAAATTGAGGGAAGTTACAGAGATTTCCCATAAAATTTTATCCCCCTCTCCCACATGCAGAGCCTCTCCCATTATCAACACTTATCAGAGTGGCACATGTGTTGTAATTCATAGACCTACATTGACATATCATAATCACCCATAGTCCATAGTTCTTGTTTTCTACAGATACAGCTTCTGTGGGAATAAAGAATTTAGGAATCTTAAATCTTAGGAATCCAAAATTCCAATTGTGTCAAAGTTGAGAAACTCTGCTGTAATGAAAGTTATCCAAAGGCTTAAGGAGATCACAATGTTAGGCACTGAATTTTTCATGGAAGGCCTATTCACCCATTCATTAAGTCTGTGCCCTCAAAGGGTCCAGAAGAAACTCTCCCTGCTCCTTACAATGGTGAGAAATACATTTGTGAGGGAAACCCCAGTGTCCTGGAAAAGCTCCTATTATCAAAATACTCTCCCTGAATTCAGGTAGGATGATGAGATTCCAGAATGACAGAAACTTAGTGGTGACATTTAACTGCCAAAAAAGATGAACATGGTTATCATAAGGAGCACCGGAATTAAGGACATACTTTGACCTGCATAAATCTTTAGCTTTGACCAATTGATCATAACGCCTCTAGAACTGGAATAGATGGACAATTGCTAAAATCTCATATAATTTATATAGAGAGAAAAGGTCTAGATCTGGTGAACAGACTTGTATCACCACACTAGAAAGTCACAGCCCTTCCACAATTCCCACAGACTTCAGCAGTTTACATACCTAGAGACCTTTAAATGAGAGGGAGCCAAGGTCTGCTTGAAGATATCCCACTACAATGCCAAAAATTTGTACTGTAAAGCTTCTTTTGTGACACTCCCAACATCACTGGGGTAGCTGCTCATTAGAGAGGTGGAATAATCTACATTTTCAGCTTACTGGTCATGGGTTCTGAACTGACACTAATTCCTGGGGACTGAAAACACTACTGTGGTCCAATAGTCAAAATAAGGACTGACAGAGGTGATCAATGGAGTTTTGGTTTCAGTAAACCCAGTGTGTCCTTAAAACCATCACATGGTTAGCGCCTCTGACTCAGAATGCAAAATTGGAATAGATATACTCAGTTCTTGATAGAATTCCCATGTTGGTTTCCTGACCAACGCAAGAAGGGCTATTTTGGTATGAAAAGTCCAGTGGATACCAGCAGAACTGCCTCTAGCTAACAAACATTTAACCAATAGCCATACTACATTTCTTAAGGGATTTCAATCATCAATGTCCCTCTCAAGGACTAAAGCAAGGTGATGCACAGAGAGCAATCTGTATCACACATATGCTTAGATTTCTCTGAACCCAAACCTTCTCAAGGAGGATACCTAAGAAGTGAAATTCTGTTGTTTCCTGTTTTCTCAAAGCAGCACTTTTGATAAGTATAGTGGCTGAAACATCATACCTATGTTTATTTCCAAAGCCCACCTGATCAGAGATGTCAGAACACCAAACTATAGGGCCCAGTAGCCATGACTGACAAACCTAAGCCAATCCTTTCCTATCTGATTAAAATTATTTTCCTCAGTCAATGTATATAACCCCTCCCCAAATCACCCATAGTTTTCCCCTTAGAGTTAATTAGACTAAATGTCATTCAGCCTCTAATTTCCGTCTAACTTCATTTGCATGCCTTGTGGATAGCAATGAAGTGGGGAAGAAGCCCCACTCCCCCAGTGGAAGTGGAGCATGGAGTTGAACTTCAGTTCTTCTTTTAGTTCCATTCAATCAATGTTCCAATGTTCTTTACTTACTTCCTGGAAAAACTCACATTCCACTTAGAATTTTAATTTGTGTGTGTGTGTGTGCGCGCGTGTGTGTGTGTGAAAAGCTATACATGATTCGTTCTTGTTTAATTGAATACGCTTTCTAAGTGTGAGCATGTTCCCTTCCTTATTTTTAAAATTGTCTGTGTTTGCCCTCCTTGTTTCAGGATGACACTTACCATAGATGTTAAAGTTACTGGTTTCCCTCTTAGTATTGCTTTGGACTCATAAATTTTGATATGTACTATTGCCCTTGTCATTTATTTACATTTTTGGTTATATTTCTATGATAGGTCTTTATCTCATTTGTTACCTATTTGTTGTTGTATTTTTACATCTCTAGAGTAATTTGTCTTTTCTTCATCTTCCTCCTTCCTAATGTTAGGGCCTATTCTTGATCAGTTTCCAGAGGTTTTTCTGTCCGATACTCTTGAAAGAATCCATTCTTATAGTCATAAATTCTACCAGGGTGAAGGGCAGTTATTTTGTTGTTATGTGGTGTTTACAATTCTGTTTCATGAGTTCTCCATCTAGATTAATTTCTTATTTGGTTGATTTTGCTCCTTTTTTGTTTCTAATCCTGAGTTGAAATCATTTAGTTTATGTTTCCATTTTTTATGGAATTATAAAATAAGGTTAAGACTTGATCTCTGATTCAAGCGAAATAAAAGTTTTCTAAATATATTGTCATTATGGTTGTAAGTTTTCACTTCACAAAAAAATTGTAAAATTTATTATAATTCCTCAAACAGATTTTATATTCTTTATTTCCGAAGAGAGCTTCAATTTTTTTAAATGCATGATTTCTTTCAATATCACTTTTAAAGGAATAGAGGACTGAGAAGTCATTTTACTAAAGGTCATAAAGCTACCTTATGCCAAATCTTTGAATTCCTAGGTCTTTTTTTTTTTTTTTTTTAGATTTTTCTTTATTTATTTTATTTTGAGAGACAGTGTGAGTGAGCAAGAGAACAGGAGCAGTGTGGAGAGGGAGAACCGGGCTCAATCCCAGGACCCTGGGATCATGACCTGAGCTGAAGGCAGATGCTTAACTGACTGAGCCACCCAGACGCCCTGAATTCCTGGGCCTTTGTATTTTTCACTCAACTGCAGAGTATTTTACTATTTCTTATATCATGTAATCTTAACAGTGAGGTTCTGCCTACCTTTCAATTTCCCAGTTAAATATCTATTTTATGAATATTATCTTCTATAATATCAATATTACAACTATCTCCCATGAGATCAATGTTGAATTGATAGTTTCAAAAAGATATCTTCCCCCACGACTATAAACATACATGTTCACTCATAGTAGATTCATATCAAGAACACAAGGCTTTGTCAAAAATAATTCGATTTGCTTAAAACAAACAGCAAACAACCTCCTCTCAGATTTTATTTTCTCTTGGATGTTTCCAGAGTACTGATTATCGACATAGATCCTCTATTGAATCCCAAGATGATTAGTTTTATTGGTTCCCAAGTGTAAACAGAATAAAATAATAGCTAAAGCATTAATCTTTGGAGTCTCAAAAAATTGTCCTTTATCTAATGCTGCAAAAATTCATCCAGTGTCGTAGAACTGTAAATATTATGTTGCTTTCTTTTATATAAGGGAAAACTTCTATACAAATTTCTGTTTGGTATTTATCCAAATCAGAGTTAAACTGCTCATTGTTGCTGTTGTTCATATACTCTTTTCTAATAAATGCAACTACAGAAAGCACATAGAAAATATGGCTGTTCTCCCTCAGTTATTGTTATCAGTATGAGGAAGTGAGCTCTCTGGAGAGAACCAGGCAATCCAGTCCCAAGTTACAGAGACAGCTTTTTGAACAAAGAAAAAGCCAGTCATGAGATTAGAATAGAGAATCACTAAACAATCCCTCCTGTCTCCAAATCTACTCAGGTCCAGTAAAGAGGCTTTTTATCTGTGGCGAAGAGAAGAATCTCCTACACAACTAATCATGTTACATTACAATCACCTATTCACGTCCTAGACAACTTGGTCCAGAAGCATTTTATTTGTCATTCACAAATGCAGAGGCAAGTGCTCATGACCTGAGAGGAGTGGAGACTGCAAAGTGGTCAGACACAGAAGGATGGATGCCAGGGTCTCCTGGAGCAACTTGACTCCAGCAGACAGACTGCCACGCGTCAGAGAGAAACAGGAGGAAGAGTGGGGGGAGAAAACACACTGGACTTCTTCAACACTTTTGCCAAGGGCTCATGACATGTTTTCAACTACAGCTATAGAATACAGTCACCTGGGAAGATTTTAAAAACACCACCATTGCCTGTGTCCCATCTCACAGAACAATTAAATCTGGATCTTTAGAAGTGAGGCCCAGGGCCACCTGGGTGGTTCAAGTGGTTAAGCCGCTGCCTTCAGCTCAGGTCATGATCCCAGGTCCTGGGATGGAGCCCTGCATCAGGCTCCTTGCTCAGCGGGGAGCCTGCTTCTCCCTCTCCCTCTGTCTGCCACTCCCCGTGCTTGAGATCTCTCTCTGTCAAATAAATAAATAAAAATCTTTAGAAGTGAGGCCCAATAATTGTGTTTTCAAAAACTTCTTGGTGAACCTAAAGAACAGCCTGACTATGAACTCCTGGACTCAGTTCTTGTCATGTTACCCTTGGAGATTTGTCCTTGGCAGATTAAGTATAACAAATCACAGTTACCACTAGAAAATTTGAAGAATTGTGTCTCCCCATCTCTCTAGACTACGATTGGCTTGTCTCTCAGAGAAGCAAACTTTGACCTGGACCTATAGGTTTTAGGCTTTCCTAACTATTCTAAGAGTCTTGCTTTTCTCTTTCAGTATTTCATTTGATTATGCAGGACTACATTTAAAATATATAGTGGATCCCTTAAAATACATAGTGGATCCATTTTGGTTGTTTTGTTTTGGTTTGGTTTTGTTTTTGTTTTTTTAACCTTCCAGCTTCCTGATTATATTTTCTAGAATCAAAACTAATAATAAAGGATACCACTATACCCTCCAATTTATGAGTTAACCAACTTACGAACCAATATTAAACATTACATGGCAGACAACATACAATGAGACGTCAAGTTTGGTTTGAGATAACAGTGGAAATCCAACCAGACAACTATAGGCCAGTATCCAAGGAATTTGAAAAAGTCTAAGATTAAAAATTCTCCAAGTTGATGTCTGGTAGGAAGGAAATAAGATAGAAAGATGAGCTATTATACCAGTAGAACACAAGGAGCATAAAAAAATGATGGGGGGTTTAGGAGTGTGACATTTGTATGTATATATAAGAGAAGCCAAGGTAACAGGGCTACATAAGACAAGGACTGGGTCCCAGGAATTAGTTCTAAAAGAGAAGAATTACTAAAACAGGCCTTCAAAGTAGGCAAAGACATAGATTTGGGGCGGAGCAGCATGTTAATCAAGAAAATGGATTGTCTGTAATGGAGGAATCCAAAATTAGAATAAAATCCAGAGGATTGAAGAATTCCACTAAAAACACAGCTTTGACCTTTTTGTAGCTTTGGCCATCTTCTTTTATTACCTGGAACATTTCTCTAAGTCCATTCCTTCCTTGCAGATAAAAAGACCAAAAAAACAAATAAAAAACTTTCAAAAAATTGCTAACAAGTTTGAAATTCCATAAGCTATTGCCCCACTCAGGGCTCCAAGGCATTAAAGACATCTTGGTTGCTGTGGTTCTTTTTTCTGTACTCAGGGTCCATAGGGAGTTCATCTTCAGGCTTTATTATCTCTAAGGAAAAAAAATGCTTTACAGGCTTGGTCTTTAGTGTCTAACTTAATCATAGATCTGTCTGTATCTTGGAGTAAACATATAAAGAATATTTCAGATGGAAGAAGAATTTGCTATCATCTTCTTTTGCTTAAACTAAAAAAAAAAAAAAATCAGACATGTGGGAGGCTCTTCCATTATGAAAACAAATCCTACGGTTTGCCTATCAGTCACACTTGGTGATCAGAGGTATATGCAGAACATTCTGTCCTTCAAGCTCAAATGGCCTATTTCAATTTGTATAGATCTACTTTGTGTGCAAAATTAGCATCCACTCCTCACAGGCACACAGAACTTTTTCTTAAAATATGAGAATAAAATGTCAGGAATCTAGCTGTATTGCAAATTTTTAAAACTTCATCTTACATGATGTCTCAACATCCCCACAAGCAGGCTGGGAGCAACCCCCCATCCCCTACCCAGGTGACCAGGGACAGCAAAGTGATAAGGCTTGACCTTGCCACAAGTTCCCTTTCTTGCTCTCCCCTGTGTCCTAGACACACTCAGATACACCAATAAAACCCCCTCATGCATTTTGCTTTCATGCTCCACCCTGACCCCTACAACAGCACTTGTCCATGGGTCCCCATTTCTTTTGGACTCCCTGATATTCCTCCCAGATGGTCCCCATATGGTGTGCTGCATCTCCCTCTTCCAGGACCAATGAGTATAATTAATCTCTTTCACTTTCATAGCTTCTCCCTGGTGTTATTTCATGTCTGCACCAGACTGATCATCAAACAATCCTGTGTTGAAGTAACATAATCATTCCTTACAATGTACCTCCCCACTCCTCAGCTTGATCAGGGAGCTGAGTCCATCTGGTGAACACCCCTTCCCCTTATCCCTTTCCCACCAGTTATCTCCATTTGCCTACTGTTATTGCACGGTTTCCAGTTTCAAGAGATGAGAGAAAGTAACAGGGGCCACACACATCAACATGGCTCTCAGTCCATCTCCAGAATCTGTTTTGCCCTATATAACATGACTCTGTCCTGCATAATTACTGTAAGTTATCATACTAAAAGAACCTCTCATTTCTCCATTATAAGTTAAATTTAAAACAAGCCCCTGGGGCACCTGGGTGGCTCAGTGGGTTAAAGCCTCTGCCTTCGGCTCAGGTCATGATCCCAGGGTCCTGGGATCGAGCCCCGCATCAGGCTCTCTGCTCTGCAGGGAGCCTGCTTCCCTTCCTCTCTCTCTGCCTGACTCTCTGCCTGCTTGTGATCTCTGTCTGTCAAATAAATAAAATCTTTAAAAAAAAAAAAAAAAAAAAAAAAAAGAAAGAAAAAAAAAAAAAAAAAATAAAACAAGCCCCTACTTTTATCCTAACTTGGTTAATGCTCAGGCCTGGAAAGCAAAATAAAAACCCTGGCCTGCCACACAAGATACAGGATCACTCATTTACACATTTATTTTTGTTAGAACACAATAAACAGTGAAGTAGTCTCAATTTGCCTCATGTCATAAATTGTAATAGTGCACATTCCAAGGAGTCAAGTAAACATAGATACATAGTAAACAACTTCAGATTTTAATACTTTAGTAGCTAAATTGTATTTTTCTCCTATTACTAAAATATAATGTTTAGGCAGAAATTATTTCCATCATTTTGATATATTGACATTCCGAGCTCTTTAACAAAACGCCTTGTGCTCTGAACTCATGTTTTCATCAAAAATGAAAGCACAAATATAACAATATAAGAGCAAATCTTGGGGCAGATTTAGATGTGAAGAGTTGCTTAATAGCACATCAAAAGTTCAGTGCTAATACATACTGCTTCCTTCTATGAGAAAATAAGGGGGGAAACAATAAATAATATTTTATTTTTTTAAATGAAAGACATACAGAAGTAAAAATGAGCTAGAAGTTCATTTTACAAGTACCCATTTTGGGAGGCACTATTTTCCAGCTGTAAGTTGTTCAAATAAAATTTCGTCAAGACTGGGTATGTTTTTTAAATCATTCACACAAGAGCAGTTGGCTCCATAGCTCAGGGGTTAGAGCACTGGTCTTGTAAATCATTCACACAAGAAAAAGAATATACTTGTATTAACAATTCTAACTTTGGGACACCTAGGTGGCTTAGTTGGTTAAGCATCTGCCTTTGGCTGGAGTCATGATCCCAGGGTCCTGGGATCTAGTTCCACACTAAGCTCCTTGATTAACAGGGAGCTTGCTTCTCCCTCTGCCTGCCTCTCCCCCTCACCCCTACTTGTGTGCTCTCTCTCTCTCTGACAAGTAAACAAATAAAATCTTAAAAAAAAAAAAATCCTAACTTCTAAGGCATTAATTCCTTACTTTAAACGATTGTGTCTTTTCAAGTACTTTGAGATAAACCATTAATAAAGATTTTTAGCAGCCGTATTTTATAGCCTTTATTTACTCTAATAAACTAGATGAACTCATTCATTCAACAAATATTTATAAATCATCTATGTGCCAGGGATTATCCTTTATCTAACACTTTAATGATGTATTATCGGGCTTCAAGATGCTGACTGGGGCTAACCCAAATAATCATAGGTCAATAGATAAAAATGCAAATTTTCAGTCAATAATTTAATATGAGATGAAAGACCATGCATTTGTGCTGCTCCGTTAGCGTTCCCTAGGTAGCCGAGTCTGCAGGGCTCAATCAGGTAGACCCCAAAATTTCCGTATAGCGGGTCAGAGCAACTGTTCCTATTGATCATAGTGCAGAGCTACATACAGACTCTTTATTTCAATGGATTTCTTCTTTCAAACCACACATTTGGGGTGGAAAAGAGAGAGTGTTTGATATACCTACTTCAAGTCACTTTTCCCACCCCCCCGTAAAAGTGCAAAACTTTGAAAAGTGTACCTCTGTGATCTTTTCCTTTTCTCTTATTCTATAGCTGTCCACATTCCTTCCTGATGACACATTACTTCTCTAGATTACTTAATATCTCATTTGGGTCCTCATCTTAGGAATCATTCTGTTTTCATAAGATGACTTTGTCAATTGCTATTCTGATCTATGATGGGTTTATTTTATAAATGTCTCAGATACTTTTTTGAGAGATAAAGTGATTCATAGTAAGGTATATTTCCTTTATTTTCTGCTCTGAGGAACCACCTACAAGCCCTATTTTATAAATGTGGTTGCTGAAAATCAGAGGGATTATTATAGGACTACCTCGTCGGTGTTCGTAAACTGAAGTGGAATTAGACTCAAATTATTCTTATCTTGAGTTTAATTACTTCTCTTTACTTCTTCATGTTTCTTCCACATTATGGAAGATATGTGAAATCCCATAGAACAAATGATATCTAGAGATGAGAAGGAACACAAAACAGAAGGGCAAAATGAGAGCTCACTGCTAGCAGCCAGAGCCATCCCAGGCCAGCTCACCTACTGATGAGGAGTAAGAGATCAAAGACCTCCTACCTTGTTTAGCCTGCAGGCTGATCAAATTTCCCCACAACAGAGCCTGTATTTCTTTTCAGTCATAGTGGTTATTTTAATTCAACCTCTGCAGGGGCATTGGGCAGTCGCCAATCTTCAAGGTATTGAAGGCTTTAGAAACCTGAGAAATTCCATTGCCAGTTTAGATGGTTTGGCAAGTTCTGAGAACTGGCTTTCTCCTGACAATTTACCAATCATGAAACTAACAGCACACCTTATGCTGGACGGTAATAGAGCAGGACGGTAATGGAGCAGGACAATAATAAATAAACGAGAAGGACATTACCAAGAGCAGGTTCTGCTTCCACAAATCTATGTGCTACTTACTACAAATACATATAAAAAGATTTACAACTGCTTTGTATATCTTAGGAAATTCTACAGAAATGGGAGAATGCAACATCAAATCTGAATGTAGCTTTGCTTTCCGTCTTTCTTCTTAAATCATTTATTTAAAACAATGTTTTTGGCTAGAGGTTCATGTTTCCAGACTTTTATATAATATACAAAGACTAATTTTTGCTAAAAAATAAAAATGGAGAAGGATTGTTTAGGAATGAATATTGTAGTTATTCCAAAGAAAATGCAATGTCGTTTATAACGTAAGAATGTTTTTATCTGCAATTGACACTGTTTTGCAGAGTTGATACAATATTATAAACATATTAGTAGTAAGAGGCAGCTGAGCCAGATTAGCAAAGAAATTTGGCTCCAGCTCTAGAGGAAGACCACCTGAGTATGAATCCTATCTCCCCAACTGCCTGTCCAGAAACAGATAATTCACTTGACCTTTTTAAACTTTAGTTCGACAATTTGTAACGTTGTAACATGCCAGTTCCTCTCTTGTTAGATTATCGTGAGGAATTAATGAGGATAACCCATGCAAAACCCTAAACCCAGTACTTTTTTAGGTATGCACCACCATTAATCAATGTAATTTCCCACCAACCATTGCTCAACTTGTTTCTTCTAAGGAATCATCAATCAGTATTATCATTCACCTACTACCTGGATAACAACTAAAAATCTCCACTCTAAATAGACAACAGTGTTAATCCAAGTTTTTGTTATTGTGATATGATGTCACAGAGCATCTCCTGTTTAGATTTCAATGGAATATTACTCTATTCCAGAAAAGAAACTTCTGTGTTTTCATATCAAGGAAACTTGACTTAAAAGAAAAATAAATTTGACCCAAATGTTTACCCAACAGAAGTTTATAATTGATGTTAATTATGTTGTAGTATAGTTTTTGATAAATTGTAAATGACAAATAGAAATTACAAAAGTTGTTTTTAATAAATATAACATGTATTTAAAGCACTTACCTCTATTCCATATCATAGTTGGTTAAGAAAAAGCAAGGAAAGCAAAGAGTAAGGCATATGAGAGGAGGAGAGATTAAATTGAAAAATGAAACGAGAGATTAAAAACAGAGAGAAAAGAAAATGAGAGAAGGGAAATAATTGGATGATGGAAGGAGAAAGAACTAGATCTAGAAAGTCTCTGGAAGAAAGCTATGTTTGAGGAGAGAAAGAAAAATACCACCACTAGAAAAATTATGATTCCTCTAGGTATCTGGACTAGGGCAGGTTTACAGATGCTAGAGGAGCTACTAATCTTCTTGCTTGGTCCATCAAAGAAGGCTGGTTTCTTTCTCATGTCCTCCTTCAAAATCTCCTGATTCCAGGCCAGATTCCTTCAGTTTTCAAATCCAGAAATCCTACTTGAGATTCTCTCGTTGCCTGTTTGGACAAAATTGCTCACTGGCTCTCCAGCGATGACCAGTTGTCAACATCAGGAGCCAAACAAATGTCCTCAACTTTAATTTGTTTAACCTCAAATATTGTTACATTGTAAACCATCCACTGCTTCTGCCACCACTGCGTTGATTAAACTGATTCCTAGAAAATATCGTATATAATTAGCTTTTTCTGATCTTTGCAACCTGCAGAGAGGGTCAGATCCCCCCCATTGGGACATTTCTACCATGAAACAAATGCTTATATGTGTGTAGATCATTAAAGTAGGATCATCCTCCATGGCTGAATTTATGCTTCTGAAAACTCCCTGTGGTACTGGAATATAGTTGAAGACATTTGGAATACACAGTCTTGGAATGAGATTGCTGGGAGGATAAAAAGGAGAGTAAACATAGATTTGGCCCATTTTTTATTTTGCCAATTGGGATATTTTATTTTCAAGAACGCAGATTTGTCATTTAATATTCTTGCTCATTGGCATCCATTCCTCCAAGATGAAGTCCCAAATACTTAATATGACCTCACAGACCCTTCAGGATGTATCCCCTGGTTGGCATCCCATCTCCATCCATACCATTCATTATTCTCTTCACTTCTGCTCAAGATCTGTGCACATGCTGAGTCTTCTACATGAAAAGATGCTTCCTTTCTTTTGTCACATTCTCCAGAGTCCAGCTTAAACACACTTCTTCATAGAACTAAAGTATCACTTCTAGACATTACCTCACCACTGCTCAGATTAGTCAGGCTTCCCTTATTATGTGTTGTGATAGTACCATCTACTTTTCCTTCATAGCATTTTAGCACAGTACAGTGTGTATATGTACATGAGAAATTAGATACTATTTCTTACTATAAATTATAAGCTCCATGAAAGAAGAAATCAAGTCTGGTATCTTCATCGTTGCACTCCTTTTGTCTTGGGAATAATTCATAGCATTTTAGCATAGATGCTAAAAATAACCTGTTGAATGAGCAAATCAGTGAATTAATTCTTTACAAACTAACCATTACTACAACTTTCAACTCCTTTTAAAAGCTCATTTAGTACCAAACAATAAATAAGGACTTCATCCTAGCACAAGAGTTTAAAACTAAAATTTAAAGAGCTCAATAAAAAATTTATGTTTTTCATCCTATTAACTAGGAAAATCTTAATTATGTATTTGAAATTAATCTAAGAACTATTTTTTCTGTACTTAGAGATTGTTTGTTCCAGATATAAGATGTAGCTATTTAAAAAGAGAGGATATTTCTTATGACATTGGCTGTAAATATCCTGAAATGGCACAGGAACCAGTTTTCATTAGCACAGGATCCTGCTTCCTAGCGATAAGAACCATGTGTAAAAGGAATCCTGTCATAAATTTCTAATAGTAGGTAAAAGTGGTTTTGACTTCATATTGCAAATTTCTGTTACTTCCTCAGAGTCTGCCCATAATTTCCTTAGGCCTGTTTTGTCTTATTACTTGACACCAAAAGTGTGTGTTGACTGATTGGTTTGGTTGGGTGAGTAGGTGATGGTTGTCAGTAGGTATGAGAGATACTGAAGAACTTAGATGTTAAGCCTCAAGCATGGATTTCTACAGTAAAATTAATTAAACTTTCAGACTGAACATGATATAAGAAATAGTCAACTGGCACTACCTTGCAATGATGTAGTTTCTTTTCTATTGACATCCTATCTGTCATGGTCAAAGAGGTTCAGACATCATAAACAAGTAAACTCAGGAAACTATAAACTATACACACACATACTTACAAACCCAACAGGCCAGAGTGCCTAGGTGGCTCAGTAGGTTAAAGCCTCTGCCTTGGGCTCAGGTCATGATCCCTGGGTCCTGGGATCGAGCCCTGCATCAGGCTTTCTGATCAGTGAGGAGCCTGCCTCCCCCTCTCTCTCTGCCTGCCTCTCTGACTATTTGTGATCTCTCTCTCTGTCAAATAAATAAATAAAATCTTAAAAAAAAAAAAAAAGAAATCCAACAGGCCATTTATGTTATGTTTAAATATTGCTATAAACATGTAAACCAGAACATTGTTATAAGTATTAAATATTAATCAAATAATCTATCTTTCCTACATAAAAAATACTTTTTTATTTACTCTTGAAACAGCATGTTATTTTGGGGCTTACCAATAACATTTTCAGAAGATTGTTCATGCATTTAGATAATTACCAAAAAGGGTGTGAAAATGCCTAATATTTAAGGATTTAGAGCACTTCTGTCCTAAATAGCCTGACATAATATCTATCACAGTGCAAGTAGCTCACCACTGTTCAAGACTAAAAAGGATCAAGGTTATAAGCAATTCTACAATCTATTCACTCCTCCCATGAAAGGGTCTCTAAACTGTTTCGATATGGCACCCCCGTGAACAGGTCATTATTTTTAATAGAAGTGGTTCTATGGACTCTAAGCACTGGTGAGCTGACAACAGTGATAGCAGTGATAGCACTGACAACCTGCCCTGGAATTTGTATTTTAGATTACCGGAATGAGGAGTTATTTCTCTCTTCTTGGATTTAAGATTCGGTTCTTGTGCTGATGCTGTGGGTTTTGCTGTAACTTTTGTTTCCCATTCTGTATGAAGCTAATTAAAAGAGACCTCATAAAAGTAATTAAACTGAAGAGAAGACACTGATCATAGTAACCTAATATGAGATCATTTCATTCAAGCATGTATAAGTCATCCCTTGAATAACTACAGGGTAAGAGCAGAATGTATTTAATGATTGTGGTTGATATTCATTCCATTTTTGTCATGTTTGTGTTCTCGTCATATGCCTTTGGATCTAAAGCCTGCAGTAGGATGAAATGTTTAAAATATTGTACATTAGTATATTTTAAATCCATATTTTTATTGGTAAATGCACAGAAAATCTAGCAGCAGTCTTTCTGATGATAAACATAGAAATAATCTAATGAAATTCTACCAAAATAGGAGTTTCAACAAACAAATGAGTTTGGAATTAATAACTATGTTGCTGGAGAAAAATTGGAACATTAAACTATTAATTAAGTTTTTGGACAATGATGAACATTTTGTAATGTAATCATTTAAAAGGAATAAAATTAAACTAAAATTAATGACTGTTTAAAGATTTAAATTAAGAGGTACAGTTAAAAAGATGTCAAACAAAATATTTAAGCACATGATAGTAAACAGTTTAAAAAAAATCCCCTAAAGAACATCAAAAACACATTAAAAGAAATTCAAAAATAAGCAAATAAAACAACTCTAATTACTAAGCTAATCTATGTTTTGAAAATTGTTTTCAATTTCAATGTTTTTTTAGAAAAATAAATGAACAATTGTTCCCTGTAAGAATAAGGAAATTGTCATATTGATTTACTCTCATATATCTGTCCCTAGAGCATGATTTTCTTGCAAGGGTCTTTTATTTTCCATTGTTTTCATCTTCACCTCTCATAATAACTGAGATATAATTGAAAATATTCTTGCTGTTTTTTTAACACTGTTGGAAATGGAAGACTGGCAATCTAGGCTTTCTGAAATCAACATTTTGAGTCATACATATCCCAGTCTCTCTTGATTGATATTCTTTTAAAGTCAAGTTCATCTTTCTCTTTATTCCATTTTTTTAGGAAAAAAGTTGATTAACCCATTCCACAAATTTGCATTCCCATTTTGGCTGGTTAACTTGCCTTTGAAAGTTGAATGAAACCTTCATTCTACTATTTAGAGATTAGGTTTATTCTTCTTAGGTGGGCTTTTATGGTTTTGTTTTTAATATGCCTCTCATGACTCTTATTCTAAATGAAAAATTCCTTATCATTCATCTATAAGCTTATAGCAATCTCTTCTCCACCCCAATTATTCTTATTTGCCCTTCTGGCATTATTTTGTTACCAATGTATTCTGGGCAAAATAAACTATATTTAACAAAAAGTGGGGCATGAATTTCTTTTTGTTTCAATATCCTTCTTCATTATTCCCAAATACTGTTGTAGAATCAAACATATTAATGGATTTAATTAATAAAAATTATAGTGTGAATCTAGTTTTAAAAACTATGTAATCATCTCACTGTGCATGTGGATGTGTGTATGTATACCACATCTCTTTATAAATGCATCTATCAATGGACACTTAGGTTGCTTCCATATCTTGGATATTGTAAATAATGCTACAACAAATATAAGAGTGCATATATCTTTTTCAATTAGCCTTTTCATTTTCTTTGGGTTAATCTCCAGCAGTGGAATTATTGGATTGCATGGTATTTCTATTTTAACTTTTTGAGGAATCCCCATACTATTTTCTATAGTGGTCATACTAATTTATATTCCCACCAATAATGCATAATAGTCCTTTTTTTCCCCCAACATCCTCACCAACACTTGTTACCTCTTCTCTTTTTCCTTTTATCTGTTCTGACAGGTCTATAGTGATATCTCATTGTGGTTTTTATTTGCATTTCCCTGATGATGAATGATGTTGAGCATCTTTTCATGTGTCTGGCCATCTGTAGGTCTTCTTTGGAAAAATGTCTATCCAGGTCCTCTACTCATTTTTTAACCAGATTGGTTTTTTTGGTGTGGAGTTGTATAAGTTCTTTATAGATTTTGAAACCCAATCCTTTATCAGATAGGTCATTTGTAAATATATTCTCCCACTTAGTAGGTTGCCTTTTTGTTCTGTTGATTGTTTTCTTTGCTGTGCAGAAACTTTTTATTTTTATGTGGTCCAATAGTTTATTTTGCTTTTGTTTTTCTTGCCTTAGGACATATATCTATATGAGATTTTGCCATTTGCGACATGAATGGACCTAGAGGGTATTATGTTAAGTGGAATAAGTTAGACTGAAAAGACAAATACTATATGATTTCACATCATATGTGGAATCTAAAAAAATAAAACAAATAAACAAACAGCAGAACCAGACTTCTAAATATGGAGAACTATGGTTGCCAGAGGGAAGGGGGATGATATAGGTCAAACTATATGAAAAGGAGTAGAAGATACAGCCTTTCAGTTATGGAATAATAGGTCATGAGAATAAAAGGGGCAGCATAGGGGATATAATCAATGATATCGTAACATCATTGTATGGTGACAGATGGTAGATACACTTATGAGCAAAGCATAATGTTTATGTTGAACCATTATGTTGTACACCTAAAACTAATGTAACATTGTGTGTCAACTATACTCAAATAAAAAATATGTTTATGTAACCAAAAAACTATGGTAACATTAAAAAAGGAAGTTAGGAAATCTTCATGGAGGAGGTGGCTACTAACTGTGGAGTTTTTCATTACAAAAAGTAGTATGCATAGTGTTTAAAGCATTCATTTTGTAAAGTGAAGATGATAATACATACAACAAAGACTTGTTCTGAGGATTAAAACAAGATAATATCTGTGGAATGCTTTGCTCCCTGCCTAGCCTATTCATCTCAAAGACAGTATCTGGTACATTCATGGCAGGTATAGGTGATGATGCTTGTGGTGTCAGTAGCAATAGTCAGATTTGGGGAAGAGGATTCCAGTTTTGGACAAAAACCTAAGAAAACATTTTGAAAACCACAGCAAAGTGTTTCAGTTAAAGTGTAGAGAATATCCTGTTACAGCTAGAACACATTGTAGAATAAACTGATTAAGTCAATAGATTGGAATTTTCCCCTTAAGTAGACTTTACCACCATAATTAGCAATGTAATAACATCATGTTATAATGTTTCAGAAGTGGCATATAATTGAGAAAAAGATCCATAGATATCCAAAGAGAAGAAAAGTTATTGGAACCAAACTTAAATCCTCAATAAAATAGTAAAATACTTTTACAATTACTAATATTTTTAATCCCAGTTCACAGATAACCACTTATTTTCTTCATAAACAACAGTTAAGAATTATTTATCTAATCTGCTAAATTACAAATATCACTCTATCTGCAAGAAACTGTTCATTGGGATCCAAAAGAAAGCATGTGTATGTGTGTATGTGTACATTCTGCAAAACGGGAACAATAATAGTACCTACTTCGTATACTTATTATAAGGATTAAGTTAATCACTATCAAGTACTCAAAACAATGTTGGGCATATAGTAACTTTTTTCCACAAACATTAGCTACAATTTATAATGGTGTATTAAATGTTCATGAACTAGATCCCAAACTTCTACATTATGAAATGCATATAAGCAACAGTATATAGACTTTTCATTGAAGTACTTATAATTATTTTGTGGCCTATCATTTTCATAGAAATTTTGCTTTGCTTTCCATGCTATGACTATTTCTATGATACTTGGTTTCACTAAGACATGGTCTTTGCCTATTTAAACCCCACATACCCTTCAGGATGCATTCACATGCTACCTCTTCCATGAGTCTTTTATGCTTTCAACCCCAACATCCACCCCAACCACTATTAGGAGCACAATGTTGTTCCTAACCCACTGGGAAAAAATATATTCATTCAGAGATCTCATTCAGTTTTCTCTTCCCTTTTATCTCCTAACTTGATTAGAAAATTCCCTAGGGTCAATGGTTACTTCCTATCTCATTTTTGTATTTCTGATAATAATGAGCTGTCATTTAGTGGACAAAATCTTGTAAGACTGTTTTATACTTAATATAATTAACATGACTGACTTTCAGGAACAGCAACTGAGAACAACACTAGCAGAACCAAATTTTCACTGGTAGGGAGCAGTTTTTAATAAGGGAAAAAAACATGCCAGGCTGCCTGTTATGGATTGAATTGTGTTCCCCCAGTATTCATATGTCAACGCCTCAGAGGGGGACTGTGTTTCAAAGTAGGGCCTTTAAGGAGATAATTAAGGTTAAATGAAGTCACAGGTTTGAGCTCTAATCCAATATGACTGGTGTTTATTATAAGAAGTGAAAGAGATGCCAGTGATACGTGCATACAAAGGGACAGCCATGGGAGGACAAAACAGTTAGAGGGCAGCAAAATGCCCATCAAGGGGAGAGGCCTCACAGGAAGCTAATCCTGTTGGTACCTTGAGCTCAGACTTCCTTTACTAGTTGTGCCTCCTCCCCAAATCCATATGTTAAAGTCCTAACCCTTAGCACCTTAGAATGTGACCTTATCTGGAAACAGGGCCATGGAAGATATAACTAGTTAAGATGAGGTCTTACTGGAGAAGAGCAGGCTTCTAATCCAACATGACTTAACCATCCTTCTAAAAATGGAAATGGGCACAGAGAAGCACAATAGAGGGAGGAAGACATGTGAAAATCTTCCACATGGAAAAAGTCATGTGGAGTTCTCTGGCCACAAGCCAAGGAACCATCAGAAGGTAGTAGAGAGGCATAGTCCTCAGAAGGAACCAACCTTGCAACACTTTCAGCTCAGACTTACAGTCTTTAGAACTCTGAGGCAATAAATCTCTGTTGCTTCTGCCATTCAGTTTTGATACTTTGTTACAACAGCAAGGGCAAACAAAAATACATGATTTAACTTGTAGTCATTTTTATATAAGAAGGACATTTATTGGGGTGCCTGGGTGGCCCATTTGGTTAAGCGTCTGCCTTTGGCTCAGGTCATGATCCCAGTGTCCTGGGATCCAGTCCGAATTGGGTTCCTTGCTCAGTGGGGAGCCTGCTTCTTCCTCTGCCTGCTGCTCCTCCTGCTTATGTGCACTTTCTCTCTCTGACAAATAAATAAATAATCTGAAAAAAATTATTATAAAGCAGACCTTGCTGCTGATAACCCATGGAAGCCTAGTCTGAAATTAACTGTTGAATCTCATATACAAAAATGGAGTCAGAGGAGAAATTAGTATTCTAAAAGGGGAAAAAAAGTGAGCTCGTGTGAAGTTTCTCAGTAGTTCCAAATAAGGATTTTTAGTCCCTCATTTTTCTAGCTTCCCTTCCATTAGCGCGAAATGCTCCTTTATCATTGGAAATGGTAAAGTAACAACTGCAAAGAAGGAGTTGGGATTTGGATAGTCCTCTGCCCCACTTTAAACTTTCCATCTTGCTTTCATGCCACTGGAAGCACACTTGAGAAGTCACTGCTAAACGTGGCATTACAGAGTAAGAAAAAGGAAAAGCAAAATTCCGCTAGACACATTGCCTTGTATTGGCTTTTGCTAAGCAGTTTTAAAGAGCACAATTGTAACTGGTTGTAGGAAATTGATACAATAATTCAACTGAATCCTAGAAGAGGTATTTGCCTACTCATTGCCTGGACATTGAACTAATGGGTAAATCAGTGGGTGAATGAGTAAATGCCCAACTATAAATAATATTTATGGAATCTGGCTGGCCAATCTGATATCAGAAAATATTTGGGTATTCTCTTTGAGTTAGTCAGAATCAGAAATTGTATTTTCTATCCACTTCCTCCAAAATCATTTACAATGAAGTTAACAAAGCTTATGATGACTCAATCCTCCTTATTTGCAACAACTCCTTAGGACAGAGCAATGTGTTCTTTTGGTCAAATGCTTTTTGTAATATTATGGGAGAAAAAATAATTGTATTTTTTCCTCAAAGAACGCCCTCAAAATTTTATAAGTTTCTGAATCCATCTCTGCCTCGCAGACAGCCACATTCAGACTCTCTGTCCGGAATGAGGGCTTAGAGTTTCCTGGTTGTAGCTTCGGGAAATGAAGGCGCAGAACCTGAGCGGAGATAAATCTTGGCCCATTAAATAGCTGACGGGCTCTCTTATAGGTGACAGAGACCTAAAAGAAGCACCAATTTGTCAAGCACTGTCCCAGAGACTGCCAGGGAACTCTAAGACTACATTAAAAGTTGTTCAGCGCCAAAGCCACATACTCTTTCCCTTGGTAATTTAATCAGTGAGGTTTCCATCTTCACTTCTGCTAAATAGGAAGCACATGTCAGAAAAGTCAAGTTGGCTAGATTAGGGGAGAGAGCCAGGGAAAGAATAAAAAGTAATGAAACTATCTAGGGTAAGACTTTTTTAAAAGGGAACAATCAATTGAAGTACGAAAATCAAGTTTATTTTAGGGAAATCATAATGAGCTTTTAAACCCTCCACCGCCTTTTGAAATATACTCTCTTTCTGGAAACTTGAAAAATTAATTTAAAAATATGTTGGAAATACATGAAAACTCAAGAATAAAAATATTCCCAATATGAGTGACACAGAGTTAAGGAGATGTAATGACAAAAAAACTTTGAACTCTCATTTTAATCCTCATGTTGCTAAAGTCAAATGAAGTGACTAAAGGGAAGGAAAAAACTGTCTTAATTTGATTTTCCTTTTTTATTTAAATAAGTCATACAGAAGGTTGAAATGTGCCCTGTTTTCTTTTAAAATGTCACCAATTGTCCTACTATCAAAAAACCATTATCTGCTGACCTAATATGTGAAGGTGATAATCGATGTACCACCAATGTGATAAATT
Source organism: Martes martes (assembly GCF_963455335.1). Lineage (NCBI taxonomy): Eukaryota > Metazoa > Chordata > Mammalia > Carnivora > Mustelidae > Martes > Martes martes. Next base: position 39,685,067 of record NC_137888.1, read on the forward strand.
AGCTCTTATTAATCTAGACTTGGGAGGCATGAAGTAGTTATGAAATTCTTGCGGAACTTCAACCAAACACTTACCAGAACCTGTCTTAAGGGGCGCCTGGGTGGTTCAGTGGTTAAACGTCTGCCTTCGGCTCAGGTCATGGTCCCACGGTCCTTGGATTAAGTCCCACATTGGGCTCCCTGCTCAGTAGGAAGCCTGCTTCTCCCTCTCCCACTCCTCCTGCTTGTAATCCTCTCTCTGTGTCAAATAAATGAGTAGGATCTTAAAAAAAAAAAGAGAGAGAGAGAGAGAGAGAAGGAGAGAGTTCAAAAAAAAGAAAAGAAAACCTGTCTTAGTTAAGCCTAACATCAGAACTTAATTATTAATAATCTTTTAATAGAAAAACAAATTTAAAATCTCACAATAAAAATCTGGAAAATTAGGAGCGTCTGGGTGGCTTAGTCGTTAAGCGTCTGCCTTTGGCTCAGATCAGGATCCTAGGGTCCTGGGATCCAGCCCCTCACTGGGCTCTCTGCTCAGCAGGAAGCCTGCTTCCCCCTCTCCCATTCCCCCTGCTTGTGTTCCCTCTCTCGCTGTGTCTCTCTGTGTCAAATAAATAAATAAAATCTTCTTAAAAATCTGGAAAATTTAATACACAGCCAAAGCATTCCATAATAATCAGTAAAAGTTTGACTATAATTATCAAACCTAAGATGGTTTTTAAAATTCTGTTTATCCTCTGTTTCCAAACCCCATCCCTTTCCCAAATCCAGAAAAAGTATTTGTTTTTCTGTTCTTTCTCCATTTTCATAAAATAATAAGATCACATTAGATGACGCATCTTTCCTTGAATATTTAATATGTCTTTCAAATTAGCCTTTGGGGATAAATCTATTCTTCTTTGGATCTGAAGCATATATTTTTCTGATGAGTCACTGTAGCTTAAACTAAGTATTTAGCTGTTATATTTAAATGTCTATAATTTCCTAAAGAAGTGCTAAAGAGCTCCTTAGGGTATGATCTAATTTGACAACCACTCAGAAATTCATCACTATGATTCGTAACTCTCCTTCAGTAAACAATAAAATAGTCCACTGGATTTATTGCTTTTGACTTTACAAACCGAAAAGAAAAGTCTATCTTATTAAGCTTTATAATTTAAGTAACCAGTTTTCCAATAGTACGCTAACTAGTATGTGCGGTAAGTGTGCCAAACTCTCCCACTAAGGCCTGATGTTAACGAGAAATTTCTTGACGATAGATTTGTTATTTAAATCTCAGTTACTAACCTTCATGTGCAACAAGATAGATAGCCATATTTTTTTTTAAAGTACTTAAGTATACAACAAAGAAATCAAAATGTTTCCTTCAGTGGGTTGCAGCTTTGTTTCCATTAGGAATAACTGATAATCAGGGTGCTGCCAGAAGAAGGGCTCAATTTTCAGGAAGTTGCACCTGTGACTTCAGCTGCTGCGGGTCAGTGGCAGACACTCCAGCTGAAATTGCAGAAGCCATAAAACTGTTGACAGCAGAACTCAATTTCATTGCTTTCACATTCCAGAGTGAGTATAACAGGAATAGGGTTTAACTGGTTGCATCCCAGGCTGGAGACACTACTACCAGAGGGAGCCATAATATTCTGAGAATCCTTTATTTTTTCTTGTCATTAATTTTTATTTGAGTAATACTAATAATTACCTTTTATTGAGGTCTTACAGAGTGTTAGGCATCATCTAGAGGTTTTACATGTTATTTAGGATTCATAGATGAATAAAGTGAAGCCGAGAGGAGATAAATAATCCACCCAGATCCTCAAGTCCTTTCCTATCTATACAGCAATTTGAATTGGCCAGTTAAATGGGAAATCACATTATATTATAATCTTTCTCCATATAAGATGGCCCTTGGACCAGCAGCAATGGCTTCACTTGGGAGCTTGTAAATCTCAGACACCACCCGCAACCTACTGGATGAAATCTTCATTTTAACCTGTTTCTCACATCAGTCATGCACACATTTAATTCACAAAGCACTACACAACATTCTATGCCATTGAAAATATTCAGGAGACCCTTATGGATATCCTTTATTTCTCTAGCAAATTAGAATTGTTAGGTCCATTATTAAATGAAACGAGACTGACACAAAGTGAAAGTTATTTAAAGCTTTATTTTATGTCAAGTATTAGAAATCAGACTGATTGGCCAGGGGAACGAGACTGAAACAAGGTGAAAGTTATGCAAAGCTCTATTCTATGCCAAGCATTAGAAGTCAGACTGACTGGCCTTTTATAGAGCAAAAGTCTGGCCACACATAGGTGGCCAATGAGATTGTAGTCATGTTAGGTCACACGCAGGTGGCCAATTGAATTACAATTTACCCTATAGTAGCTGTTTGACCTAACCTATTACGCTGGTCAGAATTGGTGCTCAAGGTTGGCGCCCAAACGGCGGGGTTTACATTCTTTGGTGGTTAGGGAAAAAGTATGTGTGTTTCTTACTGATTGGATGTCTCCACCTGGCCCAACTCGTCCTTGTATTCTGGGCTCTGTTATCAAGAACTGGCTGACCTGACCTTGTATTCTGGGCTCTGTTATGAGGAACTAGCTGACCATATTTTACTGGTTTCCCAGACTTGCTTCTAAGTAAGTTTCTCTGCGGGGAGGGTGGCAGGGTGAGTTTAAGTTTTACTGCACAAACAATAAAATGGCTTTTAACCAAGATGGAGTCGCTCTGGCTAAATAGGTCCTTACAAAAATCAGTGACTTACTTGTAAACATTTTACAAAAACATTCCAGCAGTCACATTTTCAGGTGTATAAGTAGTGTAAAAATTAAAGGAAAGCGCTTGAGAAAAACAGCATGTTGGAGAGCCTTGCTAGGAAGTAAGGCATATCAGATCTGTCCTAGCGAAAATTCAAAGATGTTTCATAATGTAGAGTCCAAATCTCAACAGAATGCATTTACCAGCAAAAATAATTATAATAACTGTCAGATGTTTTATTTAATAATCAACTAAATGTAATCACATTTGTTTATTTATTCATCCTTTCAACAAGAGTCTGCTGAATGCCTACAAGAGCGAGTCCCAAATTTTGCCAGTATCAGAATCACCTGGAGGACTTGCTAAAACACAAAGTGCGAAGCCCCACCACCGGAGTTTCTGATGCTGTACATTTCTAACACGTACGCAGGTGATTCTGATGCTGCTGGTGCTGGACCTGCACTTGGAGAACCACTGACTTTGAAGATGTCAGACTAGGTATTTGGATAATTATAATGATGAACGAGATACTGTTTCTTTCTTTTAGAAACCTAAACTTAGGTTGGGCAGCCAGAACGACGACACAAATATGTGTAAGGTACAAAGGGATTGTCAAAAATGAGTGAGTGGCAAAATAAACACTACCGGTATTCAAAAAAAAGAGATACACGTACTTCCAGCTGAAATGTTGAAGTGGAATTTGGAGAGGAGCTGATGTGCTTGTAACAAACTGTGGGTAGAATTTGCATGACTAGAATCTGGGAGTAAAGGCATTCTTGGGGTAAAGAATCATTGAGTTTTTATACTAACATAGGGAATTATAAGACTACAAAACAGAACAGTTGATTGCTCCACCAGTTTTTGAAAATGGGAAAGAAGAAAATGAGACTGGGAAAATACGCTTCAAATAGTGAAGGGTGAAACTAAGTGCACTCGACATTTATTATAAGACATGCCGTGCTAATTGTAGTTAATGGATTAGAGACATAATAATTTCTGTGGCTTAGGAAATTTAACGTAGAAACTCTCTTGCCTAAATTCCTACAGCTAATACGTGTCAGAGGTGGGATTCTACACACTGGTCCTCCTGACTCCAAAATTTTCTCTATTCCCCCATTTTCCAAATGTATTAGGGGAAGCGGGGGAAAGAGGGATACCATGGTAATGAAAATGTAGCAAGTTCAAGGGCAGGATGGATGGAAAACCAGACTGATAGGTAGATAGATGAGAAGAGACAGGAAACTATGTGTGCTTGTAAACTGAAGGAGAAAAAAAAGAAAAGATTAAGAGGGAACTTGACGGTGAGCAGTATTCAGAAAGACAGGAAAAAAGATAAGTGACACCAGTGGCTGGCTGAGCTATGAAAGGAAGGCAGCTTATGCTCCCACTGTAATAAGAGGAAAGCAGAAGTGAGGTAAGTGAAGATGCAGACATCTTTACTTCGAAACAGATACGGATGAAAGAGGTAACAGAAACTTCCAGTAAGATCGTTTAGCTGAAGGGGTCCCTATCCTTCACAAAGTGCAACAGCAGGATATTTGGAAAGAATAAAGATGAAAATGGAAACATTGCAAGATTGAGGAATTTAGAGAATTTAAAATAGAGATGTTTGCAATAAAAGAGACCAATTGTGATTCACTTGCATTATTTTATTACTCCAAACAAGAAATTATGTTCCTTTAACTCAGGTAGTCATTTCAAATATCACCCTCTAAAATACTACATTCCATGCACACCACCCTGCCTCCCTGATTTCTATCACCCTGTTTTATCCTGCTTTGTATTTGAAATTATCATTTTAGTACATTTGTTTCCTATCTTTCCACCATTACTAATTTATATAATTTAGGAAAGTAGATACCTTGTCTATCTTTCCCATCACATATCCCCAGTGCCTAAAACAACATTTAGTACATGCTATAAGCCCAAACAATATTTGTTAAATGAATAAATGTTATTTATTCATTCTAATATAGCACTCTCGAAAGTTGGAGATTGGGATAATAGAGGATGAGAGGGTTGGAGAGGGTGATTAGAATAAACAAACAACCAAAAATTCAAAAAACACCAAAAAAAAAAAAGGAGGAGGAGGAGAAAATAGGCAAATTATTTAAAGTACAACGGATGTAGCATAGAAATATCTGATGTGTGAGTATAGACACAGAAGTTTCTTTCAGAGTAGTGGTTCTCAAAGTGTAGTCCAGGGTCAGCAGGATCAGCAACACTTGGGGACTCTCTAGAAATTCAGATCATCAGCCCCACTTGAGAACTATTGAATCAGAAACATCAGCGTACTGTATCTGTTAGGTGATTTGTTATTGCTTCTTAACCTTTCGGCTAAGTTAAGTATAGGAGATCTGTTGCAAGCTAAAGTTTGAAAACCATAGCTTTACCATGATGATAGTTCCTAATGACAAGCTTGCACTTAAAAGAAATTGCTGTACATATACCATGAATAATATTCTGTGTAAAGCATGTAGTTCACACAAGTCTCCCTCTGCTGAAGGTACTCAGGACACAACTACATAACTGCTTGTTGAGTCTGTTGAAGATAGAGTTCATGCATGTATAAAGTTGGGTTCAGAATATGTCACTGGGAGTATTACATTAGTGAATTAACCTTTCAGTTTTGAAAGTCAGTGATTCTAAAAGCTTTTACCCTACATTTAGTGTACTTCAGATAAACACTTAAAATGGACTTTCTTCAAATCTGCTCTTTTTATTTGAATATAATTCATTTCTCTAAAAATGACAGTCATCTCCATTAGCTGAGAACTCACAATTGAGGAACTGAACTAAACAGATTTCATTACATTTATATAAAGATAAAATTGCCACAGATACCATTTATCTCTGTATATTCCCCAGTTCTTTTCAAGGAAAATTTATGCAATGCCTCCAATTTTTCCACTTAAAAATTGCCAACACAACACTAACCAAACACTCCACCTTGAATGTTCTTTGAGAAAAGGAGAGATGGAAGTAAGTGAGTGCAGGAATGTCAACGTAGTACCTGGAAATCAGAAACCAGCCTCCAGAATCTCATCTAACAGGTATTAGGAGTTTGATTAGATTCTTCTGCCAATGAAGTATGGCTCTGCTGTCCAAAAAAAAAAAAAAAAAAGGTCTGCTTAAGATTTTTAACAGCTTTCCAAATGATCTACATTCCACCACAGATGAAATATCTCTTCTGGACACATCAGACTGATTGGGGAAAAAAAAAAATCTATAAATGAGTGCCACATTGCATTCTCTAATGAATTATCTTAGCAAAGAAATCCAGAGAGAGCAACAAAGTGAAATTTAAGTTGGTGTCATGACTGAGGCAGACAATGAAGAGGCTGAGAACTAGGGGTTGGAGGTGTTAGGTAGGGATAGAAACAGGAAGAGGGTTCTAATGAATGACCTCATGAGAGATAGACTAAAACTGAGTTACAAATAAGAGGCCAAAAACTTGACAGAAGCTTCATTTGGTATAAATTGGGACAGGTAGGGGTGGCTGGGTGCCTCAGTTGGTTAGGCGTCCAACTCTTGATTTCAGCTCAGGTCATGATCTGAGGGTCATGAGATTGAGCCCCACATCAAGCTTTGTGCTCATCAAGGAGTCTGGTTGAAATTGTGTCACTCCGTCTCTCTCTCCTTCGGTTCCTCCCCACTCCTCCACCATGTGTGTGTGCGCACACACACACACACACACTCTGCCACTCTCTGTCTCTCAAATAAAGAAATCTTAAAAAAAATAGTTGGAACAAGTAGTAATACTTCTACTTTTAGTCTGATTGCTCTGTCCTGTGCACTTCTAGAAAAAATTATATGACCCTAAAAGGTTATGGCTAGAACCTAAGCTCAGATTTACAAAATAGAAGTAGTCCAAATTATCTGGGACTTCCTTTATCTATATCTGAGGGAAGAACTACACCCTCGTGTTGTGCTTGGGTTGGGAAGACTGACTTTCACAAAGGAGAGTTTGAGTTCATCAGAGACAGTCATAGTTCTTGTCTAGAAAGTTGGAAAATTTAAATCGACCAAGTGCTCAGAATATGCTGGCCTGAACTGAAAGGAGGGTAAAATGTATGATCCACTGTTTTGTATGCCGGTGTGTGCTATATAAAGCTGGGTTTAACATACATTTGCTAGAAAGTTTAATGGATATCAATTAAAACCTTTTTATTCTACAAATGTATTCTACAAATACAAATGTATTATACATTTATTCTACAAATGTATTTTATTCTACAAATGTAAAAACTCACATAAGTTATCTATGATCCATCATTTAGCTATGTAGAAGACCGAAAAACAATGTATTCTTTTTTTTTAATTTTAAAGATTTTATCTATTCATTTAAGAGAGAGAGAGAGAGAGAGAACATGAGCAGAGGAAGGGGCAGAGGGAGAGAGAGAGAGAAGCAGACTACCCGCTGAGCAGAGAGCCCAAGGCAGGGCTTGATCCCAGGACCCAGAAACCATGACCTGAGCCAAAGGTAGATGCTTAACCAACTGAGCCACCCAGGCACCCCAAGAATATATTCTCTAAGTGCATTCCACACTTTCTAAAATGAAGATTTGGTAATCAAGTTCTCACTAAACATGAGATTTACAATGTACTTAGCATGCACTGTGTACTTACACCTATACACAATATTTACTTTTTTTTAATCAGTATGCCTATCTATAATAAAAATATGTGTTCACCTTTGCAGTGAAATTCTCTTTAAATACCATCCACTCCTCCAAATTCATCTCTCAAAAACCTGACACCATTTAAAACTGGAAGTATTAAATGCTGTTGTTTTCCACTTGTGAGATATTCTTTACGTTTCGAGGTCATAACTATCATGACAATTTGTAGTCCTCACTCTTTGCTTATTCTAGGACCTAAACAAAAAAAAGATCTGGATATTGAATTTGTCGGGTGGGCTTACAATGGCCACAGATGTTGATACTATTAATAAAACAGCATAGCATGGTTAGTCATCTCAATGAAATACGAAGAATATGATTTTGTTTACCAAGTAAAATTAAATGCAATTATATGGTGATATAGGAGTAATATGAAATTGATACAGAATATAATGATTGAATAACATTTTTCCTGTTTTCTCTTGTGCTTTTTCCTTCAAGTTTAAGTAATGAATTAGTATCTTTTAAATAGAATTTTCTTCATTGTTGATAAAGTATTCTCAAAAAAAAAATAAAACTTCCAGAATCCTAACCAACCAAAGAAATGATATGAATTTAACTATCAGGGGAATTTTTCATCATTTTGTTTCTTTTTAAGATAACCTTTTTCTCATCCCCAAAGTAATTTATACACTTATATGGGACAAAGCATCAAGAGGAAATATACAGAACATTTGAATGAAGAAATAAAGAAATAATCCTATATTGAAAGAAAACAATTGCTTAATACTTCTGTCCTGCTCTTACAGAGTTAGCTTGGAAACTGCTGGGAAAGGAGGTGTTAATTAGGCTGAAGAACTGAGCTGAATGGCAAATAATATGTCTGCTTGTTAAAAAATCAAACTTTAACACATACATAGTAAATTTTTCTTATTTGAATTATCAAATAATATACAGCATTAGACAGTCTACAAAATTTCCCAAATCAGTCAAACATAGAGTTCATAATTTCTCATAATAGGAGACTTAAGGTAAATAAATCACTATAAATTGCTGGGTTTTAAGCTACATTACATTTTTTTTAAAATTAAAAAGTTGACCATTTCAAAAATATCTCAAAGCAAAAACGGATGTAGCATAAGCAGCTGGATTACTACATACATGGCTAACGTGATAATGTTTCTGTGCTTCTAGAGAGAAGTATATCAAAGATGTCATGGTGGGAGATGCATGTTAAAAGGATATACAGACAGAAAGATAAATCACACTCTGATACCTTCTCTCAGCTTCATGATCTGTTTGTGCTCTGACTTGGGCACATGGATTGATAGAGAACTTGGAGATTTTCAGAGGGAGTTCCTAGCATGACACCACCTCTATATTTGTGTGGGAAGGAGAGGGAAGGGATGATGACCGCAATGTGAAGAGAATTTTCTAAATTTTCAGATATATGCTCAATATTCAAATACTACAGCAGCACAAAACAGCTGCTCAGGGAAAAATTTTGGAGAATGAGTTGCTAATTTTTTTCTTCTACTTTTTTTTTTTTAAGGATTGTTTGACTTCATTTTCTTGCTTTGCACAGTAGAAGCCAAGAACATTACAATTACATTAAAACATTAGAACATAGACTTTAACTTTTTTCAACATTTTTCTCTGTAAAATTTTTGTAATGTTTTATTAGATTTCCTCTTAGGGAGTTAGTATTTTTAATGTTACTACAAATAGTATCTTTAATATTTCTTTATAAATTGTATTTTATTCAGAAAATAGTTATTTAGCTATTTTATACTTCATGCTATAATCCTAAGAAGAATTTTAAATATTCTTAGCAGTGATAAAATTAAGATAAGAGAAAAAACTAAACTGAAGTAAAAGTTTACTAAAAATAAAGTAAAAGAACGAACCATTAATCGTGAAAAAAAATGACTTGTAAACCCTGTAGTATGATACCTTATGTATAAGATATTCCCTATTGAAAGAACTATTGTCATCCAAGGAAAAGGGTTCTTATAACTAATAAACATATTTCTCTTTAGCATAACTGGAACTTCCTCAACCTAGTCATATAGATGACATTGCATTTCTAATAGTAATTCCAATTTACCGGTTCTTACCTCTACCTGGTAATACGAGAATTTCAGCAATATAAAAATGGCTCAGCCCTCATTCCATCCCTCAGCTCAATTATTCTGCGGTTTCCAGAGGGTTCACAATTCTTATACAGTCCAGCCGGTTCCTGCTAGCTGGTGCCATTGCTCTTCCTAGTTGGGCCACAATTCTGCAAGGACACTTGTAGAGACACTGAGAAGACTGTGCTCAATGTTGGGAGAACTCCTCTCTGACCTGTGTTTTCCACTCCGTTAAGAACTCAAAACCTTGATGCTTATGCATCAAAATTTTTGAGAGCTTAATTATAACTCCTCTGCACTTTATAGAACTCAGCTGGGGATGAGTCGGAAAACAAGTCTAAATAATAGAAACTACAATAGTCCCAATTAACTATTGAGATATATCTTAATAATCACCCACAATTTTCCCTACATATGTCCAATTGATCAGTCAGATTTTATATAAATATACGTGATATTATATCTGATATGTACCGTGTGTGTATGACACATGGTATTGCATGAAACTATGCAATAGACATGAAGCAGATTTAAAAAAAAAAAAACTAACAAATTTGTATTGATATCCAAAAGCTCATACAAGTAGAAAGGGAAACCCTCCCACTTAGGCAAAAGTCTGCATGCCTATACACACACACACACACACACACTTGTGTGCAAATCATCTTTTTCTAAGATGTTCTTAGAAAAAGACTCAGTTGTCACTTGTATTTCATAATTTGAAAGCTATTGCTATGACTTTCACCTCCCAGTTTCCATCAAACTAATGTCTGAGGTTCTAACACTCAGAGTTATGTGTCCTAAGCTTGTACGCTCATGTTACACTGAAAATGAAATGACTGATTAGAAGCACCCTGAGCTACTGTGGCTAGGAGTCTCTATAAAAGACTTACAGAGGAAGAGTGATGTCAGCCATACATTAACTCCAAGAAGGATTCTTCTGCTTATCAAAGCTAAGTCAGGAGCGTCTTCCTGCACGGTGGTGAGACCCAGTTCTGCCCGACTCCACAGCATGGGCAGAATGCAGGGGCAGTGCCAGGGTCACTGAGTGCTTAGATAAAGTGAAAAAGGAACACTCTTGATATACAGAGACAGAAATAAAGTCAACACTGTGAATGTGCAGCAGGCATCTTTCAGAGCAAATTGGAGGGAACTAATGTTCTCTAGATTTCCTTGGATAACATTCTGGCATTTAAATTGAACTTTGCAATTCTGCACTAAAAGGCATTATAATGGTACTTTCTCCTAAAAATCCAATAAATCTACAGTAAAGAGATTTTAAAAGTATAACTTAATAAGCAGGGAGGGATAGCAAAGGATGCAACAGAAGATGAAGGTGAGAGCAGATGATTGATACAGAGTTTCTAAGAAAACCGAACCTTAATTCAGCAAGTGAAGAAAGTTTACACCACAGAGTGTTCAAAAATGTCATGGATCTATAGCACCAGATACTTCTGTAACTGGGGAGGCAGGGAAGCAAAATGTCAGGAGGATTAGGTGAAATGGCATTTAGACTGCCATTTCGTACTCTGGGATAAGGCTCCCTCTCCCTGTTCCTTCACCCTCACTATTTTTTCTGGAAATCTATTCATTATAGAAGATATAATGAAGAGTCTTTGTTGGAAAATTATGCTAGACGCAGTTGAAGATCTGCGTTCTAAACCAAAAATAAAATTAGGGAACATATGACATTTGATTCTATATCCCTTCAACAACTTAACTACCAAAAAGCTGATGTTCAAACAGTGTCCACATAGAATACTGGGAAAATTTTCACTGGGAAATCTGACAAACCCAAGAGAAAAGACCTAAAAAGGCAGATATAGAGAGTTTCCAACAAATTTCTCATATAGGTTACTTAAAGTAAGTTTTCTCAATAGTGCCTATTTTTCGAAAATAAAAGATAAGTGTTGGCAAGGATGTGGAGAAATTGAAACCCTTATGTACTGTGCGAGGGAATGTAAAATGGTATAGCCATTATGGAAAACACTATAGAGTTTCCTCAAAAAATTAAATATAGAATTACCACACGATCTGGCAATCCTACTTCTGGGTATTTATTTAACCAAAGAATAGTATTCCATTGTATGTGGATGGACTATATTTTGTTTCACTCATCAAGGAAAAAAATAGCGAAATATTAGCAAAGTACTTATACATTAAGGAACACTATCTTAAAAACCAATATTAATAAGAAAAAAAGTCAAACTGATGTTACGATTTATCTGTAAAGAGAATAGGCCACTCAAGAAATAAAAACCCAAGCAACTAATAAAACATAGGGCAAAATGCTCCACCTTGGTATTATTCAGGGAAATGCAAATTAAAACAACAAATGCATATCATATTTCAGTTATCAATTTAGAAAAGTGAAAGTGGAATTGCATTACTACTGACAAATGAATGGGATGAAAATTGCTTTCTCATGCCTTACTGGTGGGACTCCAAATTGATACACTTTTTTTTTGGAGAATATAAATTATCCTTTAACCAAACAACTCAAAAATAAAAATAAATGCTTAAGAATATATTTACAAAGATCTTTGCAGAAATATTTCTGAGGTGACAAAAAAAAGTCTTCAAAGAATTAAAGAATAATTATATAAATTGTATCACAGTTGCTCTATGCAATATTAAGGGCTTATAACAAGATATCTTTGGAAAAAGAACTTTATTTTTGATTTAGAGGAATATTAATATCGAAGTGAATTCCTACAGACTTGATGCAGCAAAGTTAGAATGTTTACAGATTTATTCCATTTCTTAAAAAATAGAGGGAAACCATCCGTGTGTTGGAGAATGTGGGACATTGGTCTGATGGGTCATGAGGAATTTCGTTTTTTTTTTGACTTACATTTTTGGGAATAGCCCTTGACATGTTTTCCGGGTCTTCTGTCTGAATTTCCAGACTTCAGAATTCATTTACCCCTCAGCTTTCAGTAGTGCTTTCACAGAAAGACCAATGACTGTAACAACTACTTTAGGAAACTTCATTTAAAAAATGAAGAGGAAATATCCAAAATAAGAACAATAGCAATAATGAAGACTGAAACAGAAATCAAGGAAATAATAAACAGAAACACAATAGAGAGAGTGATGCTCCCCAAAATTGGTTCTTCAAGAGGATTAATAAGATGAGTCAACTACTCTCCAGACTTGTCAGGAACAAAAAAAGAGGACACAAATTAACAATATCAAGAAGTAAGAGACTTGTCTTTATTTCAGAATCCACAGAGGTTAAAGTGATAAAAAGAAATATTATGAATAACTTTATGTCAATAAATTTGACATTTTAGATGAAATGGAAAAACTCCTTAAAAGACAAGAATTACCATAGCTAACTGAAGAAGAAATAAACTGACTAGACCTATAGCAAATAAATAAACTCAAAATTAAACCCCACTGAGATAGCCGTGCTCAGCTATTTAAAAAGCCAGCTGTATAATTGTTTTGAGGATATGGAACAAGAGGAATTTTCATACACTGCTGTAGGAGTATAAAATGGTATCCCCACTTTGAAAAACAGTATGGCAGTTTCTTAAAAAGTTCAGAAACATACCTAAACTTATGATTCAACCTTTCAGGTATTTATCCTAGAAGAGAAATGAAAGCATCATATGGCCACATAAAGACTCTCACATGAATGTTCATGCAAACTTTATTTTTGATACCCCAAAACTGGAAACAATGTAAACATCTGTCAACATTTGAAGAGCAAAGAATAACAAATTGTGATATATCCATATAATAGAATGCTACTTAGCAAAAAAGTGAATGTCCTACACACTACAACATGATATCTCTTGAAATAATTGTACTGAATGAAATAAGCCAGACAAAACATTCTATTATTTTCTAGGAAGTAGAAGTGGATATATAGTGACAGAAAACATTCTATTATTTTATAGGAAGTAGAAGTGGATATATAGTGACAGAAAGCAGATTCATGGTAGCTGGGGAAAGGAGTAGGGAGGAGGATAGGGTAAAATTCCCAAGGAGCAGGAGGAAACTTTTAGGGATCAGGGATGAGTTTCTTTCCTTGATTGTGAGTTTCACAGGTATATACATTTGTCAAAATTTATCACTTTGTACACTTTCAATATGTGCAGTTTATTATGTATTAATTATACCTTAAAAGATGTGTGTGTGTGTGTTTAAGTGTGACTCATGGAGCGCAGCACAGTTGTCATAAATATGTGGCATATATATACATAAATGTCACAGACATGCCACATGTATGTACATACATTCCTACATGACATATGTATATAACTTATTGCATGTTATATATATGTCACATATATATGGCAATTGTGCCACAGCTCACTGAGTACCATGACAGAAAGATCATACTTAGGAGTATGATATCAGGAGATACTCCTTGCCATCATCTTGGGAGATCTTGCTGCAAAAAAAAAAAAAAAAAATGCTTTCTTCAAAAACTTGTTTTTCCTCCTGGAAACTGTGATCCCCAAAACAGCTCAAGTCATACTTCAAGCTAGTGGATATGGAGAATAACTCTATATGTGATAGGAAAGCAGGCACTCTCCTCTCTCAATAGGCAGTGGAAATCCCTGAATCAAATATCAGAACCACATACATGGTTTTCAACTGTGTTGAACTGAAACCATTTTACTACAAAATTCCAAATATGGCCCAATTATTATAATACTACAATTCTGCACCAAAAGTCCTATTTCAGGTTTTAGTCATTAGAGAATAATATGAATACATTAAATGCAAATATCCAGAGCCCCAGAAGACATCCCCCAAAAAAAAAAAGTCCTCATGATTTGCTTCTGAAGAAAATCATTAGCAATAAAAATTATGTCTAATTTACGTGGCCCAACAATCATGGGCTCAGTAATACTTTATTTTCAGACATTTTAGAAGCTAGATTGCTAAAGCCAACATGAGAGAAGACATTTAAAAAAAAAAAGATTGTATTATAGATGTTGCTTATAATTTTTGCTGCGAGGGGAATTTTTTTAAAAAGATTTTATTTATTTGACAGACAGAGATCACAAGTAGGCAGAGAGGCAGGCAGAGAGAGAGAGGAAGAGAAGCAGGCTCCCTGCTGAGCAGAAAGCCCAATGCGGGGCTGGATCCCAGGACCCTGGGATCACGACCAGAGCCAAAGGCAGAGGATTTAACCCACTGAGCTACCCAGGCGCCCCAGGGTAATTTTTTAAAAAAAATCAGCACTGTAGGGCAATCCTAGGCCAGCAGGTATATGTTGGGTCATTTTCATACACCATATACAGCTGGTGCCTTGGATTCTGAATAGGAAAAGCAAACAGGGCTTGTAACTGGGGGGCTATATGCCTCCTTCATTGCCCTCTTAGGCAGATTTGGGACATTAAGGCCCAGAGAGGGCCAGAGCTGTGCTCAGTTCACAAAACAAATAGTAGTGCAGCTAGGAGTCTACCTCACTTATCACCTGCCTTTCCCACTCTTACCTCCTGGGGTGGGTAAGTTCAGGAGTGGGAGCAGTCATCCTGGGGAGAGCAAGGAGCGGCCTAGGGATTCAGAGTCAAGGGGCAATGTGATATTATGATTTATAGTAAGAAACACGTATTTGGTCTTCGTCTGCATTCCTGGCACAGTACCCCTGAAAGACTTGGGATTTTCTCAGTGATGAGACTGATAAAGAGTACCTTTTACTATGGTAATCCAGTGCCATTGGGAAGCTTCTAAGGATGGGGGCTGGTTGCCAAGGAAACCAGCATCCATCCCATTCCCTGACGTCCAGGGAGGGGAGAGGCTATAGGTTGAATCAATCACCGCTGGTCAGCGATTTAATCAATCATGCCTGTGTCATGAAGTCCCCATAAAACCCATAAGGAAGGGGTTTGGAGAGCTTCCAGGCTGGTGAACACATGGAGATGGGAGAGCGGTGCCTTTGTAGAGTGCACCGAAGCTCCACGCCCCTTCCGCATATCTTATCTTACCCATTTCTTCCATCTAGCTGTTCCTGAGTTATAATCTTTTATAGTAAGCTGGTAATTCGGTAAGTATACAGTTTCCCTGAGTTCTGTGAGCCACTGTAGCAAACTAACCAAAACCAAGGAGGGATGGGTCATAGAAACCTCTGATTTGTAGCCAGTCAGTCAGAAGTACAGGTGGGTTTGTGTCTGAAGTGGGGGAGAGGCAGGACAGTCTTGTGAGACTTGCCAACCTAAATAAGGAGGTAAACTGAGGAAAGCTCCAAAAAAACCGAATTCATTCAGGAAGAGCAGAGGAAGTGCCATTTGGGACATGCCAGCTGTAGCAAGCTACAGGCAAGTCCATTGAGGGTTTGGGGTGGGCTGTATTTAAGGGCAGAGAATGTAAAGGGAGGACGGTTCAGTTAGGGTCTGATCAAATGAAAGTCAAACACAGACCAGCCCTGACCGACAAGATGAAGCATGTTCAACAAGCCTCACTTGTCAAGTCGAAATGGCCTGTGCATCCTGGCCCCAGCAGCATCTTAGCTTTCCGTGAGAGAGCGGCAGCTGCACCTGTGAAGGGCACTTCATTCCCCCACTCCATTGCCTGAAGGGGAGCCGCCTGCTCAGTGAGTCCTTCTGTCCCTGAGAGTCCCCACAACGGGCCTGTTTCCTGCGGCTCTGCAAAACGGAAACCTGACAGTGAGCACAGGGCTCCTGCGGGTTCCACCTCCCGACCAGCTGTGCTGAACTGAAAAGGACTGTGTTTATTCTACTGCATGGGCAGATCTCAAACTGTTCTCATAACGCAGACAAATATTCCCCTTGATGAACTCTGTTATGTTTTCACCGACTCGAGTTGTTGCAAAAGGCCTAGAGGTTTGGTCAGCCACATGGAAAACTACGGACTGTTTAATGAAAGACACCCTTCTTCGGGGCCATGGAGTGTAAAAACGAGGCTGCTCATCAGACTGTCTGGGCCATTTGTCCAGATGGCCAGGATGAAGCTTTCTTCTCTGATGAGGCCAGTTAGAATCACACTGCTCACTGAGTCTGCCCCGCACAGACTGCCACCATCCCTGCGTAGATTGATCACCGTCACGGGATGTGGCCGTCTATCTAACGTCGTGGCTGGGCACAGGGTAAAGGACACCGTGTTCCTGATGCGGAGGCTACCACCACATCCCACACTCTTGCCAACAGTTGGCCTGTTGTCTCAAAGTGGGAGGGACCAATTAAATGGGACTTGGCCCCCACCCAATGCATGCAGGTTAATTATATTAGTCCCTGACACTCTTATCGAGGCTACTAATGGTGCCTCACTAATGAGGGCACATTTTTTAGATTGTGGAATCACTGTCCCAATCCAGGCAGCTGACTCTAGTCACACCATTGTGGTGCCAGAAATTAATCTTTATTATGTGTTCGACTTTCTGAATCATTTGTAGTCTGACAATGGTGCTCCTTTTATCACAAAAGTCATTCAACAATTTTGACAATGCCCTGATAGGTATTTGATGGATCTTCCACACTGCCTCCCATCCTAAGGCATCTAGTATTTTTGAGCACTGGAAAAGTCCCTTAAAAATCAACTCAAAAAGATTTCCTTTTTTTTTTTTTTTAAGATTTTATTTATTTATTTGTCAAAGAGAGAGAGCATAAGCAAAGGGAATAGCAGGCAGAAGGAGAAGCAGGCTCCCTGCTGAGCAAGGGGCCTGATGTGGGATTCGATCCCAGGACCCTGGGATCATGACCTGAGCCAAAGGCAGACGCTTAACTGACCGAGCCACCCAGGTGTCCCTCAGAAAGATTTCTTATTGTATTTCCCTCACTGCCTCCACCCGAGTAAGGCAGGTTGGTCATTCAAAGAGCATCAAAAGATCAGGATGAAAATGGTGGTGGTGATGGGGAGGGCGGTGTATGTTGAAAATTTGGGATTCCAATCTGATGAACCCTGAGTCTCATGGTCCTTTCTCTTCCTTAATAGGAAGCCCAGGCTTGATGAGCTAGTACATTCTCCGAGGGACAGCTGAACCAAAAGGGGCCTTAAGGGATTCAAACTGAATTCTGGCCCAGCCACCTGAGTTCTCTTGTTAAATGCACATGGTTTTAGAATGTAAGAATAAAGACTCTTTGGTATACCATATAACAAGCATACTGTACAACAAACCCCCTACAGTGACCTACTTGATCAAAATAGGAGATACACTGAGTCTCTGAAGATTCCATAGAATGTCCTTAACAAGCATACTGTACAACAAACCCCCGACTTGGGGTTTGTTGGGGTTGACTACTTGGTCAAAATAGGAGATACACTGAGTCTCTGAAGATTCCATAGAATGTCCTCATCCCTTTTGCACCTTCTAGATGAAAGATTTAGAAGACAGTAGAGGATGGTTGGGAAAAGGTGACATTATATACTACTATAGTAGGATATACAGATTTTGTAGCAGTGAAAAGAGAGCAGCAACCCTGACACCTTAGAAGAAATACATACCTTAGACTCAGGAGGTGCAAGAGAGGAAGGGGTCTTAATGATTTCTGCATTTCAGAATTGCCCTGGAAGTTCAGTTTTCTATCCCCTACCAGAGGGCCCTGGCAATGATTGGACCACCATTCCCCTTAACTGTCCAAGAAATCTACTGGAAATAGCAGGGGAAGGCCCCAACCCCACATCTCGCTAATCAACACTTGTCAATACATCGGGATGTCTTTTCCAGCCTTCTTCTTGTAGCTGTTGCTTTGATGCTCCATGGGACAGATAACTATCCCCCAGCTGGTGGCATGTGAGAACCAGACAGATCAGGCAAACTGCCTTCATGCAGTCTCTCCAAAAACAAGAATTAGCCTCAACTATTCAGACTGAACTAGGAGCTAAACCAGCTGTGTGAGAGGTGCTCTTAGAGACACTGTCAACCTGTGTCTCCCGACCAACATAGGTCCCACTTGGAGGATTATTTTTTAAAATAATAATGATCATCATTATTATTATTTCTTTTAATTTTTAAATTTTTATTCAAAATTTAAGTATAATTAACATACGGTTATATTAGTTTCAGATGTGCAATAAAATGATTCAACAATTCTATACATTACTCCATGCTCATGATGATAAATGTATTCTTAATCCTCTTCACCTTTTCACTCAACACTCCCTGCCACTTCCCATCTGGCAGACTAGTTTGTTCACTCTATTTAAGGGCCTGTTTTTGTTTGTCTCTTTTTCCTTTGTTCATTGGTTTTGTTCTTAAATTCCACGTAATAGTGAAATCATATGGTATTTGTCTTTCTCTGACTTATTTCAC
Source organism: Martes martes (assembly GCF_963455335.1). NCBI lineage: Eukaryota > Metazoa > Chordata > Mammalia > Carnivora > Mustelidae > Martes > Martes martes. Next base: position 39,703,794 of record NC_137888.1, read on the forward strand.
TTAACATTATACCCTAGGTCCATCCATGTTACCTCAAATGGCAAGATTTCTTTTTTTATAGCTGAGTAATATTTCAATGTTTATAAATACTACTTCTTTAAAAAAAAAAAGATTTTATTTAGTTATTTGAGAGATAAAGAGAGAGCATGAGAGGGGGGAAGGTGAGAGGGAGTCTTCCCCACCAGGCAGGGATCCCAACACAGGACCCAGTCCTGGGACTCCAGGATCATGACGTGAGCTGAAAGCAGCTGCTCAGCTGACTGAACCACTCAGCTGCCTGGTACCACTTCTTCTTTATCATTTGTCTATCAGTGGAACTTGGGTTTGACTATTGCAAATAATGCTACAATAAACATAGGGGTGCATGTATCTTTTCAAATGAGTGTTTTCATTTTCTTTGGATAAATACCCAGTAGTGGAATTATTGGATCATATGGAATTCTCTTTTTAATTTTTTGAGGAATGTCCATACTGTTTTCCACAGCAGCTGCATCACCTTACGTTCCTACCAACTGTGCACTATGGTTCCTTTTTCTCCACATCCTTGCCATACTTGTTGTTTTTGTGTTTTTGATTCTAGCCATTCATACAGATGAGAGGTGATATTTCATTGTAGTTTTGATTTCATTTGTATTTTTGTGATGATTAGTGATGTTGAACATCTTTTTATGTGTCTGTTGGCCATCTGTATGTCTTCTTTGGAAAAATGTCTATTCATGTCTTCTGCTCATTTTTTGTTGGATGATTTGTGGTTTTGGTGTTAAAGTTCTATAAGTCCTTTATATATTTTGGATATTATTTGGATAATGTATTTGGATAAAGTATTGGATAAAATATCTGGATATTTGCATATCTCTTCTCAGATATATCATTTATAAATATCTTCTCCCATTTGGTAGGCTGCCTTTTTGTTTTATTGATGGTTTCCTTCACTGTGCAAAAGTTTGTGTTTTTTTTTTCATTTTAGTGTAGTCTCAATAGTTTGTGGGGTTTTTTTTTAAGATTTCATTTATTTATTTGACAGAGAGAGCAAGAGAGCATAAACAGGAGGAGCAGTAGAAGGAGAGTGGGAAGCAGGCTCCCCACCAAGCAAGGAGCCTAATAGGGGGCTCTGCTCGATCCCAGGTTCCTGGGACCATGACCTGAGCTAAAGGCAGATGCATAACCATCTGAGCCACCCAGGCACCCCTCAATAGTTTAATTTTGCTTCCACTTGGAGGATTCATACAATTGTAAACAACACTTTCTTCCCAAGATTTACATGTACCCCCTGATGGAACTTCTTATGCAAAAGCCACCATTAACTTTCCTCCCTTCTTCAAGTTTTTAAGGAAATTCAACCAATAATTGATAGAGCCCTCAGATGACTGTGGAGATCTTTCCAAAATGGCTACTCTCAATTCCTTAGGGGATCTTCCCAGAAAGATAGCTGATTCATGATTTATAAGTACTAAGTGGGCAGTTTTACCTACAATCAGCATCCTTCCATTAGAAAATATGATACAAATTTGGAAAATTAAACTACAGAGCATAAGACTGTTCATATCTCATCATAAACTCCTCATAATACAAGTCACCATTAATTGTGTCTATTCATGAATATAGGCTTGGCAGTAAATCTCTCTGAAAGACATGCTTTCACATTCCAGATGTGCCACTTAATAATGAAATGAACTTGAGAAAATCAGAACACTTCAGTGTTTTATATTTGTTTTATCCCTGAAAATATGGATAATATTACCAAAATTGAAAAATTACACAAATTTGTTTGGCACAGTTACTCTCATACAATAGAGGCTCAGATAATTCTCTAGTTTTCCTTCTTTCGCTTAAATTCTTTAGTGATAAAATTGAAATTTTTAAATTATTTTTCTTTTGTCATTTATTATTTGGGACTTTAAATACTGACTCTTTAAGAGGAAAAAAAAACAGTTTTGCCTATACTATGTGATGTGCTGAAAATAAATTGCACTTGGAAATCTACAGATCTACATATAAATTGAGATGCCATCACTTTTTATCAGTGTAAGCTTCAGCAAGTTACTTAAATTCCTGGACATAAAAAGTTAGGGATTTGAACTAAATGATCATTACTGTGCCTAAAATTTCTAAAAGAATAATGTTTTTTTGAATACTGTGTGAGATTTCTAAAATACCTTTTAAGAGCACTGAGATTTATTTTTTAAGGATCTGGAAGAGCCATCTTTTAAAAATGCATTTCATATATTCTTACATTCTTTAAAAAATTATTCAGAAGACATTTAACCATGTATTGATAAATCAGGATTACTATTAAGGTTATTGAATATCATAACATGCTGTTATACTGAATAGTCAAAATATCCATGCCTCATGATTTTTAGATTTAGGGCTTCAGATATGTGGCAACATCCTTCTGAAATCTGAAAAATAGAAACTCTTATTTTTAAAAATAAAGTCAGAAAAATAGTTTCAAATTTTATTTATTTTTTTTGAATTGTCATTTTTTCTAATAATTTGTTTTCAGATTAGGATCCAGTGAAACTGCATAAATTGTAATTGGTTGATATGCCTCTTATTTTTTTTAGTTTTATTAATTTGTTCTATTTTTTTCATTTTATTTTATTTCTTTTCAGTGTTCCAAAATTCATTGTTTATGCACCACACTCAGTGCTCCGTGCAATACGTGCCCTCCATACAAATTTTATTTTTCAAGTGAAAAATAAGTAAATGTGTTTACCATAGGCAAAGGCTCTATCTAAATATATAGTCAACCCTTGAAGAATACAAGGGTTAGAGGCACTGACTCTTACACAGTCAAAAATCAGGTATAATTTTTGACTCCTTCAAAACTTAACTACTAATAACCTATTATTGACTGGAAACCTTCTTGATAACATAAATAGTCAATTAACACATATTTAGTATGTTATATGTGTTATATACTGTATTCTAACAATAGAATAAGCTAGAGAAAAGAAAAAGTTATTTTAAAAATATCATAAGAGAAAATGTATTTACAGTACCATGTTCTATTTACCAGGGGGGAAAAAAAAATCCACATTAAGTGGAGCTGTGCAGTTCAAACCTGGGTTGGTCAAGGGTCAACAGTATCTTCAATAAAATTCCCTACGTTATTAGATCTATTCACAGAAACAACTTGCCTTCCAAGTCAATATTAAGCACTAGCCCTGCTGTTTTAAAGTATATGCAGAAAACAACAATGGGATTCCTATTGACAGAGCTCTACAACATCAGCCCTAGCTGAGATTCTGGAAGGTGTTAGGTCCCTAACAGTGAAGTCAGTGTGGTCTAAGCACTATTGCAGCTCATGGCCAACTCAGGATCCATGCATAGATTTTCACAAATTAATTTTCCAAGCATGAATTGTATTCTGGCAGTTCTTTTCAGATACATAGCAAAAGAATGAAATTAGTGTGTAGGGGTTTTGTGTGGGGACCCTGGGGGAGAAGAAAGATGGATATTGTATACCGCATCATTTAATCCCATTATCTCATTTTATATCCTGGTTACTCGGGTTCATTCAGAAGCTAATAATCATTTTTGTTAAAACAGAATATTTAATTGCTATGAATGTGACATCTGAGAAAATGCCCAGTATGGCAAAACCTTGGCAGATCACAATGACCTAAACTCTACTTTCACTCCTATTTCAAGGGTATATTGATTGGATTGAGCCCTTACAGGTTAAGGGGAAATGGACTTGGCAAGGAGGAGAGGCAAAGATTTGAATGATGCTCTCTGAATGCAGATTGTCTCAGTATCACAAGGAAAATTGATTTTTAGCTGGAAAATTTCAATGTTGAAAGTCATAACTAGTACTATTTTATTAAACATAAGTGCTTATTAATAATCTCTATGCAGTATCTTTTTTTACAGAGCTGAAGGCATTTTTTTTTTTGCTCACACCTTCTCAGTCCATTAGGTAGAGCCACTAAGGGAATCATCTGTTTTAGTGATTTTTTTGGTCCTCTTTATTGAGAACTATAATTATGTCTTCCTAACTCTCTCCAAGCATATGAAATAGAACAATTTCTTCATCTAAAGTAAAGTGGTGAAATTATGTGTCCACTCTTTCATTATATATATAGTTCATTATATTTATAAAGAGTACATGATTTAATTCCAGAACCTCAAAGTATTTTTTTATCATTTTGCTGAAAAATGACCAAAATACCAAACCAGGCATGTAATCAAAGCATTTTTTTTTAAATGGATCACTTTGGGTGGCTCAATGGGTTAAAGCCTCTGCCTTCAGCTCAGGTCATGATCCCAGGGTCCTGGGAGTGAGCCCTGCATTGGGCTCTCTGCTCAGCAGGGAGCCTGATTCCTCCTCTCTCTCTCTCTCTCTCTCTCTCTGCCTGCCTCTCTGCCTACTTGTAATCTCTGTCTGTCAAATAAATAAATAAAATCTTTTTAAAAAATTAAATAAATAAATAAATAAATAAAATGGATAACTTCTTAGTTTTTATTTGTGAACACTCACTAAGGACATTTGGAGAGTGATGACATGCCAGTTGTGTTGGTAGTGGTGTATTTGTTTGTTTTGCATAGAAATTACATTTCAGGGCACCTGGGTGGCTCAGTGGGTTAAGGCCTCTGCCTTTGGCTCAGGTCATGATCCCAGGGTCCTGGAATCGAACCCTACATCGGGCTCTCTGCTCAGCAGGGAGACTGCTTCTTCCTCTCTCTCTGCCTGCTTCTCTGCCTACTTGTCTGTCAAATAAATAAAATCTTTGAGAAAAAAAAAAAGAAATTACATTTCAGTAAGCAGCAAGACATCAATAAGAATTTGAAGGAAGTATTCTTGACTTCCTAATATAATATTTCCCAAATTTTCAAATACCCTGGAAAATAGATATATTACTTTCTCCAGGAAAAATTCTGAAGTCTTATTCTCTTAATGTAAATAGTAGAGGGTTTCAAGGAATTGACGAAGTTATTGATAATGCATTTATTATATTTCTTCCCTTTAAACTCTGCTACCCACGATTCTGGCTACCTTCTCCACCTGTGACTCCCAATACCTTTCTAAGAATGTCTCCCTTTTTATAATTTAACTTTTCTGCAGAAAGACTCTGTCTTCACTATCCCTTCAGGAGCCTTGTTCATCAAGTACAAATATGAGAAACAGTTCTAAGGAGGAGTGAATGGGATCTAATGACTTATTTGCTATTGGGGGCAAGGGAGATGACAGCATTTAGATAAGTAGAATCAGAAACCTTTGGTTACCAGCAGAAATGGAGGTAATATATTTATTTATTCCTTACAAGTAAGGATCATTGCTGCACAATTTCTTTATTGAAAAGTTTGCTGCCAGCTTGAGACCCAGAACATTTACTGGGGTTTCTGTTGTTCTTCCCTAACAATTAAGAAACTGAAAGTGAGAAATCAGTAGCTTCCTAACCACCCATTCCAAGATTCCATCTGTTTTAGATACCTTTTCTTCTTTATTTGCCAAAATAGTTTAGATTTTTTTTTCTATCTATGCTGCCTCACCTAAAAGTAGATCTTTCCTTCAGATCTCAGTTATATACTTGAAACTGGAAATTTGAAAGCTTTGCACTGGAAAACGTTATCTTCTTTGAAATATACATATGCCCGAAGTGTTTAGAGGAAATGGCATTTCTTGTTCATGACTCATGAGCTCCATCCACTATGATGCCAGACATCATAGTAGTACTGAGGGGTTCCAAGGCAACTAAACCAAGAAGACTTCCCTTCCCCCAAAAGCTTACAATGTACATGTGCAAACCAATAAAGCCACACAGTATGGCAGGTATATAGTAAAGGGGAAGAGAGAAGTGTGCAAGGAATCAACAAATTCTACCTAGGAAATAAGGCATCACAAATGGCTTCCTAGAGCTGATGCCTCTACCCACTTTTGAATAAATAATAGGAGTTTGCATTCCCTGCAAAGAAAGTAGGTCAGTATAGGTACATATGCAATAAACAGACTGATGTGCTCAAGGAATATCAAACAAAACAGCATGTATAAAACTACAGTGCAGACAAGTATTCTACAAGAGATAAAAATGGATAGGCAGGCAGGATGCCCTTTACAAAAGATTTATGATATTTCTAGGGGCATTGTGATTGCTTGTCCTACACCCACCCACAGCATCTTTATTACATGACAGCTATGTAGTCTGAGTGGGGTTCACTCCAGTCCAAGTTCAGAGGTGGGTCATGATGGATTTCAACCACCAGGGTCATTCCACACCCCTTGTTATTATGGTTGGTTCACTGAGAGACACTAACCAAGGTCTAAATGAGTCAATACACTGCAATTACCTAAGGGATTTGTTCAAAGAAGGCTCAGTCAGCACAAAGCTAAAAGCCATTTTTTTAAAAGTTCATGAGAACTGACTGGAACTACCCTTCCTCTGAAGAAGGAAGCTCCTTGTCTCATTTGCAGCTAAAAAAAGTCAGCCTAAGAATGAAGCTAATGGAGTAGAAGAGAGGATCAAAAGAAAAGCAGTAAAAAAGTGCATGAGGCACAGTCTTAATTTTAATGACATGATCCAATCAATTTACTTTACCATTGAGACAGAGTTGGTGTTAAATCTTCTAATACAGCACGCTCTAGGACCCCTTGAAACAATTTAGTTGGACATATAATATCACCATTTTTATGTTTTAGAGACACCATTCAAGCCATGTGTGTAGAAAGAATATAAAAATCACAAGACACAACACTGGCTACCTAATTTGCTAAGAGTGTGCCCCACTCCTGTGTTCCCCTGTAGACACATCCTCTCCAACCAAGCCTCAGCTCTGGGTTCCCTCCCACAGCAAACCCAAGCAAACCTGGCTAATGCTGCATATACCTCTCCCACCTGCTTCTGCAGATCTGCCTTCTTTAATATGTCCTTGGCTAGACCCTATCCAAAGTGGTACCACAAACCTGGCATTGTACAAGAAGCCCCAACAAAAACTCCTACCATGGGGACAGGGGAAGATAACCACATACCAGTCTGACTGCAGCCCCAGCAGTGGGCTGGGGGCAGACATCTGGTTTGACTGCAGGTCCTGCCCACCGATGAACCCTTCTCAGAGGACAGCACAGAGAAAGTGTCCAGCAATTTGGTGCTGCCACCTCTCTGGCAAATTCCTGGGCTGAGTCAACTCAAGCCTAAGGCAACTCCAGAATGGCCCACTAACAACAGGGGGCAAAACCCTTCTCACAACAGCGAGAGGGTCCTTACAAATGACTGGACTGAAGCAAAAGCAGCTCAACCACAACAATAGGGTATACACAACACACATAGGAGACATCCCTGTAGCTCTGAGTCCTTGTGAACAGGGAACATTGAACTGCAGGGCAGTATAGGACCTGTTTTTCATAAGGCCATTGCTTTCAAGAGCAAGAGATGTGGCTGATTTTCCTAACACATAGACACAGAGAATTAGTCAAAATGAGGAGACAGAGGAGTATGCCCTAAATGAAAGAACAGGACAAAAATCACAGGAAGAGAGCTAAACAAAACAGAGATAAATAATATACCAGATAAAGAATTTAAGGTAATCATCATAAAGATACTCCCTGGATTTGCAAAAGGAGTAGAGGACCTCATCATAAACATGCTCATTGGACTTCTGAAAAGAGTAGAGGTCTTTAATGAGACACTCAACAAAGAAATAGAAAGGATGCCTGGGTGGCTCAGTTGTTTAAGCATCTCCTTTGGCTCAGTTCATGATTCCAGGGACCTGGGATCAACTCCTGCATCAGGCTCCTTGCTCAGTGGGGAGACTACTTTTCTCTCTGCCTGCTGCTCCCCCTGCTTGTGTGAATGTTGTCTCTCTGACAAATAAATAAATAAAATATTTTTTAAAAGAGAGAAAACAAAAAAGAACTAATCAGAGACAAAGAACTCAATAACTGAAAATAAAAATATGCTATAGGGGAAATAAAAGCAAAAGTGAACTATTAGGACTTTATCAAGCTAAAAAGCTTCTGCCCAACAAAGGAAATAATTAATACAGCTAAAAGGCAACCTACAGAATAGGAGAAGATATTTGCAAATGACATATCTGATAAAGGACTAGTATCCAAAATATGTAAGAACTTATAAAACTCAATACCCATAAAACAAATAATCCAGTTTAAAAATGGCCAGAAGACTTGAATAGATGTTTTTCCAAAGAAGTCGTATAGATGGCAAACAGACACACAAAAAGATGTTCAACATCACTGATCACCAGGAAAATAATAATCAAAACTATGAGACACCACCTCATACCTATCATAATGGCTAAACACAGGAAACAACAAATGTTGGCAAGGATGTGGAGAAGGGGGAACCCTCTTACACTGTTGGTGGGAATGCAAGCTGGTACAGCCACTCTGGAAAATAATGTGGAGGTTCCACAAAAAGTTAAAAATGGAACTACCTTACAATCCAGCAATTGCATTACTAGGTATTTGCCCAGAGGATACAAAAATACTCATTCAAAGGGACACATGCACTCTGTTTATAGCAGCATTATCAACAATAGCCAAATTATGTAGAGCCTGGATGTCTATCGACTGACAAATGGGTAAGAAAGAGGTGGTATATACATGAAATGAAATATTACTCAGCCATAAAAAAGAATGAAATCTTGTTATTTGCAATGATGCGGATGGAATGAGAGAGTATTATGCTAAGGGGGAAAAAAGAGCAAATCAGAAAACAGACTCTAAACTATAGAGAACACACTGAGGATTGCTGGAATAGAGGTGGGCAGGGGGATTGATTAAGTGGGGGATGGGTTAAATGGGTTATGGGTATTAAGGAGAGCACTTATTGTGATGAGAACTGACTGTTGCATGTAAGTTATGAATCACTAAATTCTACACCTGAAACTAAAGTTGCACAGTATGTTAACTAACTGGAATTTAGGGACTCCTGGGTGGCTCAGATGGTTAGGCCTCTGTCTTCAAGTCAGGTCATGATCCCAGGGTCCTGGGATCGAGCCCCGCTGTCTGCCCTGCTTGTGCTCTCTCACTCTCTCTGTCAAAAATAAATAAAATCTTTAAAAAAAAAAAAGAAAGAAAGAAAGAAAGAAAAAGAAAAATAAAAAAAGAATTGTTTGCTCTCTTTAAAAAAACAAATAAAAAATCCCTAACTGGAATTTAAATAAAAACTTGAAACTATAAATAAATAAATAAGAAAAGTGGCTCTACTGGATTGACAATGTTAATTTTCTTATTTCAATAAAATCAATAGACAGATAACATTAAAAATATATATACACTAGAGGGAGTCAATAGTAGACTAGAGAAAGCAGAAGAATGAATCAGTGACCTGGAGGACAGAGCAATGGAAAATAATCTCATTCAGAATAAAAGGAGAGATAAAGAGTTTCAAAGACAAACAGAAGTTAAAGGAATTCATGACCACTCAACCAGCCCTACAAGAAATGTTAAATGGGATTCTTTGAGCAGAAAGAAAAGACCATAAGTAGGAGTAAGAAAAATAGGAAGCAGAAAAGTAGTAAAATTACATATATCTACAAAAATTGGGAGTTTCACAAAATAAAAGGATATAAAGTATGATGCTCTATACCTAAAATTTGAGAGGGAGAGGAGTAAAGAATGGGTTCAGACTAAGCGATCATCAAGTTAATATAAACTGCTCTATGCAGAAGATGTTACATAAAAACCTAATGGTAATTACAAATCAAAAGCCAATAAGAGACACACAAAGAATAAAGAGAAAGAAATCCAAGTATGCCACTAAAGCAAACCAGCAAACCATGAGAGAAAAAAAGCAAGAAAAGAAAGGAAGAGAGAAAGTATGAAAACAACCATAAAACAAGTAACAAAATAGCAGTAGGTACATACCTATCAATAATTACTTTGAGTATAAATAGACTAAGCACTCCAATGAAAGGACATTTGGTGGTGGAATAGATAAAAAAGTGAGACCCATCAATATGCTGCTTACAAGGGACTCATTTCGGACCTAAAGACACATGCAGACTATAAGTGAAGCATTTGTCATGCAAATGGAGGTGAAAAAAAAAAGCCAGGGAGCAATACTTGTATTGGGATAAAATAGACTTTAAAACGTAGAACAAAGACTATAACAAGAGACAAAGAAGGATGCTATATAATCATAATAGGAACAATCCAACAAGAAGATAAAGTGATTGTAAATATTTATGCACCTAACATGGGAGCACCCAAATACATAAAGAAGATATTAACAAACATAAATGAGGAGATTAATAGTAATACAATAACGGTATGGAACTTTAACACCCACTACATCAATGGATAGATTATCTAAACAGAAAACCAACAAGAAAACACTGTTTTGAATGTCACATGGGACCAGATGGATCTAACAGATATATTCAGGACATTCCATCCTAAAACATCAGAATACACATTTTTCAAATGCACAAGGAACATTCTCTGAAACAGATCACACATTAGGCCACAAAACAAATCTCAGCAAATTCAAAAAGATTGAAGTCATACCATGCATCTTTTCCAACCACAATATTATGAAACTAGAAATTAACCACAAGAAAAAAATGTAGAAAGAATACAAATACGGGAGGTTAGTGACTCCCAGGTGGTTCAGTCAGTTAAGTGTCTACCTTCAGCTCAGGTCATGATCCCAGGGTTCTGGGATTGAGTTCTGCATTGGGCTCCCTCCTCAAAAGAGAGCCTGCTTCTCCCTCTCCCTCTGCCATTCCCCCTGCTTGTGTTCTCTCTCTCTCAAATAAATAAACAAAATATTTTTTTAAAAATACATGGAGTTTAAATAACATGCTATTAAACAACGAATGGGTCAACCAAGAAATCAAAGGGGACATTTTTTTTTTTTAATTGAGACAAATGGGATGCCTGAGCAGCTCAGTCCATTAAGCATCTGCCTTTGGCTCAGGTCATAATCCCAGGGTCCTGGGATCGAGTTCTGCATTGGGTTCCTTGCTCAGTGGGGAGCCTGCTTTTCTCTCTGCCTGCCACTTTCCCTGTTTGTGTGCTCGCTTGCTGTCTCTCTCTCTCTCTCTCTGACAAATAAATAGAATCTTTTAAAAAAATAAAAATAGAGACAAATGAAAATTAAAACACAATGGTCCAAAATCTTCAGATGTAGCAAAAGCTGTTCTAAGAAGGAAGTTTATAGAAATACAAGCCTATCTCAAGAAGCAAGAAAACTCTCAAATAAACAACATAACCTTACACTTAAAGGAGCTAGGAAAAGGAGAACAAAGAAAACCCAGAACCACCTGCAGAAGGAAAAAAATAATATAGATTAGGGCAGAAATAAAAGAAACAGAAACACCACCACCAACACTCACTACATCAATGTATAAAACAACAGCAACAACAATAACAACAACAACAAGAACAACAAGAACAAACCAACACCCACTACATCAATGGATAGCAACAACAACAAACCAAGAGAAAAGATCAGTGAAACCAGGAGCTGGTTCTTTGAAAAGATCAACAAGAGAGAGGACTCAAATAAACAAAATCACAAATGAAAAAGGGGAAATAACAATTGACACTACAGAAATACAAATGATTATAAGAATATTATGAAAAATCATATGGCAACAAATTGGACAACTAAGAAGAAAAGGATAAGTTCCTAGAAACATATAACCTCCCAAATTGAATCAGGAAGAAACAGAAAACTTGAACAAACTGGTTAACAGCAATAAAATTGAGTCATTCATCAAAAAATTACCAAGAAGCATAAATTCAGGACCAGAGGGCTTCACAGGTGAATTCTACCAATCATTTAAAGAAGATAGAACTATAAGTCAATATCTCTGATGAACATAAATGCAAATTCTCAACAAAATATTGGAAAGCTGAATCCAACAATACATTAAAAAATTATTTACCATGATCAAGTGGGATTTATTCCAGGCATGCAAGTATGGTTTAATATTTGTAAATCAATCAGTATGATACACTGTATCAAGAGAAAGGATAAAAACCACATGATCATTTCAGTAGGTGGACAAAAACATTTGAGAAAGTACAGCAACCAATCATGATAAAAACCCTTAAAAGTAGATTTAGAGGGATCATACCTCAACATGATAAAGGCCATATATGAAAAACTCACAGCTAACATCACACTCAATGGTAAAAAACTGAGAGCTTTTCCCCTAAGGTCAGGAACAATACAAGGATGTCTACTCTCACGACTTTTATTCAACATAGTAATAGAAGTCCTAGCTATAGCAATCAGACAAGAAAAATAAATAAAATGCATCCAAATTGGTAAGGAAGAAGTAACTTTTTCACAATCTGCAGATGACATCATACTATATATAGAAAACCCTAGTTTCCACCAAAAAACTACTAGAACTAATAAATGAATTCAGGTAAGGTTGCAGGGTACCAAATCAATATACAGAAATCTATTGCATTTCTGTACACTAATAATGAAGGAGAAAGAGAAATTAAGAAAACAATCCCATTTATAACTGTGCCTATGATAATCAGATACTTAGGGATAAACTTACCCAAGGAGGTAAAAGACCTGTACTCTGAAAACTATAAAACATTGATGAGAGAAATTAAAGATGACACAAGTATATAGATATTCCATGCTTATGGATTGGAATAACAAATACTGTTAAAATGTCCATAATACTCTAAGCAATGTACAGATTTAATGTAATCCCTATCAAAATATCAATAGCATTTTTCACAGAACTAGAAAAAATAATCCTAAAATTTTTATGCAACCACCAAAGACCCTGAAGAGTCCAAGCAGCCTTGAAAAAGAAGAACAGAGCTGCAGGCATCACAATCCCAGATTTCAAGATATACTGCAAAGCTGTGCTAACCAAAACAGAATGGTAGGGGCACAAAAATAGATCAACAGAACACAGTAGAAAACTAGAAATAAACCCACAGTTACATGGTCAATTAATCTGTGACAAAGGAGGTAAAAATATGCAATGGGAAAAAGATGTTCTTTTCAACAAATCATGTTGGGTAAACAACATTTATATGCAAAAGAATAAAACTGGGCCACTTTCTTATTTCATACACAAAAATAAACTCAGAATAGATTAAGAAATTAAATGTGATACCTAAAACCATAAAAATCCTGGGAGAGAGAACAGGAATTCCTCCGACATCGACCATACTAACATTGTTCTAGACATGTCTCCTGAGGCAAGGGAAACAAAGCAAAAATAAACTGTTGAGGTTTCATCAAAATAAAAAGCTTCTACACAGTAAAGGAAACAATCCACAAAACTAAAAGGCAACCTACTGAATGGGAGAAGGCATTTGCAAATGACACATCTGGTAAAGGGTTAGGTATCGCAAATGTGTAAAGAACTTATATAATTCAATACCAAAACTACAAATAATCCAATTAAAAATGGCAGAAGACATGAACAGACAGTTTTCCAAAGAAGACATACAGATGGCAAACAGACAACTAAAAAGAAGCTCAATATCACTCATCATCAGGGAACTGCAAATCAAAACCACAATGAGATATTACCCCACACCTGTCAAAATTGCTGACATCAAGAACACAAGAAACAACAGGTGTTGGTGAGGATGTGGAGAAAAAGGAACCCTCATGCACTATTGGTGGGAATGCAAACTGGTGCAGCCACTGTGGAAAACAGTATGGATGTCCCTCAAAAAATAAAAAATAGAACGACCATATGATCCAGCAATTCCATTACTGGGTATTTACCCCAAAGAAAATGAAAACATTAATTCAGAAAGATATATGCACCCCTATGTTTACTGCAACATTATTTATAATTCCCAAGATATGGAAGCAAATTAAGTGTCCCTTTGTAGATGAATGGGTAAAGAAATTATATATATATACACACATATATATACATATATATATATATATACACACACACATATATATACATATATGTATGTATATATATGTGTGTATATGTGTGTGTGTATGTGTACATATATATGTGTATGTGTGTGTGTGTACATATATATATATGTACATATATACACACACACACACACACATACAGTGGAATATTACTCAGCCATAAAAAGGAATGAAATCTTGCCCTTTGAGACAACATGGGCAGACCTAAAGGGTATAATGTTCAATGAATAAGTCATTCAGAAAAAGACAATTACTATATCATTTCATTTATACATGGAATTTAAGAAACAAAACAAATGAATAAAGAAAGAGATAAAAAACAGACTCTTAGCTATAGAGAATACACTGATGGTTACCAGAGAGGAGGTGTGTCGGGGTGATGGGTGAAATCGGTGAAGGGGATTAAGAGAACACATATCATGTTGAAAACTTAGGAATGTATAAAATTGTTGAATCACTATATTGTATACCTGAAACTAATATAACACTGTACATTAATCATACTGGAATTAGATAAATAGATGTTAGATAGATAGATAGATGATAGATAATAATAATAATGAGGGGAAGAAGAAGGAAGGAAGGAAGGAAGGAAAGAAGGAAGGAAGGAAGGAAAAGGAAAGAAAGATGAAAAAAAAAAAGACAGGGAAAGAATGACCAAAAGAGAGTGGGAGAGGTGTTGGAAATACCACAGATAGTAAGAAAAGATACCACTCATTCATTCACAACTGTTATCACACTCTAACTTTGCTTCAGGTGGGGTTCTGAGTGCTGAGATGCAATGCAACCAGCAGATAAAACACACTTTCTTGGAGTTTATAGTCTCTGTGAGTCATTTCTCACCTTGCACAAAGCAGTTTCAGGTCAGTGGTCAAAGCAAAATTCAAATAGCACATGTGGAAAACTGAGTGGAATGAAAAGAAGCAAATCCCTGCATTGTAGTCTGAAACATTGAGAAGCATGGTCTTGAAACAGGCAGGAGTAACTAGTTGTGGAGTGTCCAATCACAGGCTGGCTTTGACTTGTAAGGTGATAATGATTATGTTTAGGCTTTGGGACAAAGAAACAAAACAAAAAACAAAAAACGCAAGAAAGAAACATTTAAAAATACAGTTAAGAACGGGAACAGCAATTATTGCTTGCAAGGTCCTAGATGAGGTGGGATAAGTTTGAATCAAGAGCACAAATGGTGAAGTCAACCTTGAATGTGAAGAGAATGTGAAAATAAGAACGTGGTCGGCCATTTTGGGCTTCCCCAGACAGAGTGTAGACTCTGTTCTGTGGTCTTGCAGAGCTGTGCCCACACCTGTATTTTACTGTTGTGATTGTTGCTTTTCTCCCTGATGAGCTTGAGCCATGTGCAACTGGCAGTGGTGCATATTACCTGTTCACTAATGAGAGCAATGCCTGGAATATAGTACATGCTTAACAAACATGTGTCAATAACAGAATGCTCCCAGAGCAGGAGTGAGCGTTCCTGACTTAAAGGTCTAAATTCTACAGGTAAAGGAATTTCCAAACAACTTCAATTAGTTCTGACTTTATTTCCATGAGGCCTCAGGAGTCAGTAAATAAAATAAAACACCTCAGAGTTATAGTGGGGTTTTCTTTCTAGTTCTTATTAAACTTTCTTTCCATCATAGCTATAAATAAATATACAAACAACTCCATATGCATTCAACTTACACCCATGACAATTGTCATCTGTCTTCACTGACTAATGGTCCTCCAAATGGGAACAGCTTCTCTGCAGTTACCTCTTTCAAAAATGTTTAAGTACTTATGTTATGAGACTTCAGAGTTAACACTACAGCTCAAGTGTTATAGACCACTAGTCTCCCCAACACATAAATAAATATAGAAATCTCATCAAGTCCTTTATATTGATGATAAAATCAGAACTGTTTTTTAGTTAAGAGTTCTCTAATGACTCACATAATCAATATTCTCTATGAAAGAATAGATTTAAAATGCAAATCAGGTGTTTCCCTTTATACAACTAAACACGCTATTGCAATCACCATTCCTGCCCTTTCTTCCCAAAATGTCTCTAATCATAACAACAAAGAATAGTTCATTACCCAGTGAATTGGAAGAAAATGCCTCACTTTTGAAAATCCTGTTTCAGAGAAACCTCAAATAGCTTCAAAGTTCAAGTCACTGAACTTTTTTCATCCTTAGTTGGTAAACTTGTTTTTAGTTCTGAAAGAGGGAACATTAAGAAATAAAACTTTAAGTGTAGCCACTACCACTGACCTGTACAGAAGAGATTACACCCTCTACTAAGAATACATTCTTGACATTTGTACCACTTTTCAAATCCAATTACAACCAAAAATTAATGTGGTAGTGATTTCTAAGCTCTTAGCAATGACTCACTTAATTCACATGGTTGTTAGGAATATAAAACTTGCTCTGTTAAGTGTTGGCCCTGATGTATGTTATTCTGTTACATCCCTATCGATCCTTTTGTACATGGGTATCTATTAGGAGCCTGTTCCACTGTGATAGAAAACCCAATTTATAATGATTTATACTAATAGGGGTTTATTTTTCTCACATAAGAAGTTTGAAAGTAGGAGTCAGCTGCTCAGTAATATTGTCAGGGGGTTGCTCTTTCTCTCTCTCTGCTGTGCCATCTTTAGTGTATTACTCTGTTTCTCGTGAACAACAGATTATGATCACAATATGCCAGCTACAGGTCTGGGATACCTGTCTATTTTCAGGGTAGAAAAAATGGGGACAAAAGATGCAGGCCACCACTTTTCCTTATTTCAAGAATGGAAAAGCCTTTGCAAAAGTCCCTCCATATACTATCATTTTGGTCTCATTGGCTACTTTTGGCTGCAAAAGAAATCAGAAAACAGTATTCTAGAAATTGGATTAAACCAAACACTATGCATTGCCAAGGGTTGTGCTCATTGTTGTCTCAGGAAAAATCAGAGAACAATCATAGAAAAAAAAGGAGAAGACAGATTTGGGGTAGACAACGAATAATGGCTGCCATAGTACATAATGAAGTCTATTGTCTAGAATGTTCAGGCAGTAGTTTTACTTTTCCTCACTTTTTCTAGTTAAAAAAAGAGTTTAGGTAGTAACAACTCTAATCTCCTCAAGAGCAGGAACTGTGATTTTCCTCTATTTTGCTACAATACAGATACAATAACTGACATAGGAGATACACACTGGATGATAAATAAATGAATGGATGAGTAATCCATATGTGAATTACTGATTTTCAGAAATTTGGATGCCATAACATCATTCCGTACTAAAATTATATTGAATAATAAATATTTTATGATGTGTACTTGTGATTCTCTTATGTCTTTAGCTTCTTTTTTAGCTGACATATAACACTGTGTAAGCTAAAGGTGTGTAACACGTTGATTTAATGCACTTATATATGGCAAAGTGATTGCCGCTACAGTGTTAGCTATACTTCCATCATATCTCATAGCTACCATTTCTTTTTCGTAGTGAGAACATTTAGGATTTACTCTCTTAGCAACTTTCAAGTATACATTAAGTTTTCTTAACCATAATTATTCTGTTGCATAATAACTCTAGATCCCCAGAATTGGGGGATCTAGAATTGTTTAACTTATTCAAAAGGTTATACTCTTTGATCAACATCTCTCCATTTCCCCCACTCTATAGGCTCTGGTAACTATCATTCTAGGCTGTTTCCATAAGTTCAGCTTTTTCAGATTCTACATATAAGTGAAATCATGTGGTACTTGTCTTTCCCTGTTTGACTTATTTCACTTAGCATAATGCCATCAAGGTCCATTCATGTTGTTGCAAATGGCGGGATTGCTTTCCTTTTTTATGTCTGAATAATATTGCGTTGTATATATATGTCACAATTTCTTTATCCATTCATCCATCCACAAACACTTAGGTTGTTTCCATATCTTGCTGTCATAAATAATGCGACAATAAACATACAAGTGCAGATAACTCTTCAAGATCCTATTTTCATTTCCTTTAGACATATACCCAGAAGTGGGATTGCTGGATCATAGGTAGTTTTATTTTGAATTTTTTGAGGAACCTCCATATCATTTTCCATAGTAGCCTGCAACAACTTACCTTCTCAACAACATTGCACAAGTTTTCCCTTTGCTCTACATTCTTGCCAACACTTTATTTTTTTTGTCTTTTTGATACCATTATAACAGGTGTGAGGTGATATCTCATCATGGTTTTGATTTGCATTTCCTTGATGATTCATGATGTTGATTTTATTTATTCATTTGACAGACAGAGATCACAGTAGGCAGGGTGGGGGGAAGCAGGCTCCCTGCTGAGCAGAGAACCCTATGTGGGGCTCGATCCCAGGACCCTGGGATCATGACCTGAGCTGAAGGCAGAGGCTTTAACCGACTGAGCCACTCAGGTGCCCCAAATCTTAAATTTTTTTAAGATTTTATTTATTTATTCATCAGAGAGAGAGAAAGAGCAAGTATAAGCAGGGGTAGTGGCAGGCAGAGGGAGAAGCAGGCTCCCTACTGAGCAAGGAGCCTGATGCAGGACTCGATCCCAGGACCCCAGGATTATGACCCGAGCCAAAGGCAGATGCCCAGCCGACTGAGCCACCCAGGCATTCTCCTCTGCCCATTTTTTAATCACATCATTTGATTTTTTGCTAAAGAACTGTGTGAGCTCTTTATATATTTTGGATATTAACCCCTTATTAGATATATGATTTGCAAATATTTTCTCTCTTTCTATAGATTCCTTTTCATTTTGTTGATGGTTTTCTTTGCTGTGCAGGACATTTTAGTTTGATATTGTCTCACTTGTTTATTTTTGCTTTTGTTGCCTTTGCTTTTGGTGTCAAATTCCCCCAAAAATCACTGCCAAGGGCCATGTCAAGGAATTTAGCCCCTGTGTTTTTGTCTAGGAGTTTTATGGTTTCAAGTTCTTTAATCCATTTTTGAGTTGTTATGTATATGTTGTAAGATAGGGTTCTAATTTCATTCTTTTGCATTTTGCTATTTTGTTTTTCCAACACTGTTTAGTGAAGAGATTATGTTCCCCATTTTATATTCTTGGCTTATCATAAATTGATCTTTATTTTCTTCCTTTTACTAACTTTGGGCTTCATTCTTCTTATATATTTTTAACTTCTGCCAAGCCATGTGAAATTTAAAGGCAGTGTCCTTTTTCAAAAGGGAGATGCTGAATTATTTAAATATTAAATGTACTAAGCATGAACCACAAAGTAAATGTTCACAGCAAATGGGAGGAAGTAAGGAAGGGAGAAGGGAATGGGGATGCAAGTGGGAAAAAAAGGAAAGAAACAGAAAGGAAGTACTCAAGCTACCAAAAGATTGTCAGGGTTTGGATGGCAGTCAGATGTCCAAGAGTGAAATGCAACATCATCCAAAGTCCTGGGGGAAAAAAAAAAGTTTAAGTTGATTTAGGTGTGTCTTTTTTTTTTTTTAAGATTTTATTTATTTATTTGACAGACAGAGATCACAAGTAGGCAGACAGGCAGGCAGACAGAGAGAGGGGGAAGCAGGCTCCCTGCCGAGCAGAGAGTCCGATGCGGGACTGGATCCCAGGACCCTGAGATCATGACCTGAGCCGAAGGCAGAGGCTTAACCCACTGAGCCACCCAGGCGCCCAATTTAGGTGTGTCTTTTCAAGTTTGAAAATAAAACTAGACTTCTATTAAATAGTCTTTGATAACTGTTAAATTCAATATAATGGGAAAGGATCTTAACCATATAGGGCCATTAGAAACTCTTTAGATAATACTCAGAATGATATTTCTATCTTTTTGAATAGTACCAAATGGCATGAAGCAGGCAAGGATTTTCTTTTCCTTGTAAATCCTTTTCTCTATTGCCCAATCCCCTGCTCAACCTTCCAGCTTTGACAAAAGGGAGTCATTGCTTAGATTGAGAAAAAGCCCCTAGATTGCCTTGTATGGAACTAAGAAAATCTCAATAGGAAAAGTAAAGAAAGTTTCACACCATCTTCTGAACTCTCTAGGAGCCTATGATAGATAAAAATAAATATTTTCTTTCTGGAAACAAGCTAGCTCCACAACCTTGTTGAAGGTGAAAATGAGAAGCTTTTCTTGCAGTTATTTTCAGAGATTTAAATTTTTATAGGAAAAAAAAAGTTGAAAAGAATCCCATAATCTATTACTCTTAACCACACAAGAAAAGACTTGTTAAACTGATGAAACAGTGCCCTCCTAGTGTGCATTTGTTTTAGTTGCAAGGCAAATATAAGAAAACAAACAGCACCATAAATATCATAATTCTGTGCAAATACAAATCAGTCAAGTAATGGCAAATTCAATGGAATCACAAAAATTTAAAGCAAAATAAGACCTTAGAAAACAATGAATCTACCCTCCTTATTTTAATGAAGAACCAAGATTTAAAGCTACATAACTGGGAGACAGAGGTCAAACAAAACTCAGGTATCCATCGGCACGTGATTAATCCATTTCATCATGCTGTAAATTTTTGGACGGTATATGACTACCCTTGAGTTTATCATTATGATTATCAGATACATATGCAAATTTATATGTAAATAGTTAATCTAAAAGTTTCACAGATTTTCATTGACTACTTTGATTTGCCTAATGGCTAACATGATTATGAATTTTAAAACTGTCCCTTTTAAATGGGTGTTCTTGGCTTTTATTATGCATAAATTATTATGCACATAAAAAAATTAATGTGTGAAAGTTTATGTATATACTTGCCTATTAATCTAATATGCATAATATAGACATTAAACCTGGGGTGAATTCTGTCAGAGCCATGCTGCAGCTGGTGAATATCAAAGATATGGCAATTTGCCTTCAAGTTAATTGCAGATGACTTTTGTCTGAAATAGGAAAGCATTGCTGCAGTTTTACGTTCATTTAAAACCAGTCCAAATTGTGTAGGTGGTTGCCACAGACTAGATTAAAAAGTTGGTATCGGGCGCCTGGGTGACTCAGTGGGTTAAGCCTCTGCTTTTGGCTCATGTCATGATTTCAGGGTCCTGGGATCGAGTCCCACATCAGGCTCTCTGCTCAGCGGAGAGCCTGCTTCCCCCTCTCTCTGCCTGCCTCTCTGCCTACTTGTGATTTCTCTCTCTGTGTGTCAAATAAATAAATAAAATCTTTTGAAAAATAAAAAGTTGGTATCTCCGTTGAAATGGTATGTGCTAATCATCTGAAATGGTATGTGCTGATCATAAATATTGTCCTACAATGTCAACTTCTCTAATTGTACATCAAATGTTTTTTAATTATATAGTATTTTATGAAGGATGGCACAATAAGCATTATGGCTATGTTTTTATTTAATTAGTAATGTGCCATTTACTGGATATTAGGGGGAACTCATCTGTAGAAGAGTTTCTCTGTATGTTTCAATCAGAAAATTAGCTGAATGTTGTCTTACTGAATATATCAAAACAAGTCTGAAATAGTTTATTCTAATGAAACTATAGTTATTTCGTTTGTGAAGTTATGATCATGTTTTCTAAAAATTCAACATTAGATACTTTTATATTCTCTTGTATCCTGTCCTAAAATTTCTTAAGTAATAATATTTAACAACAATAACATACTTATTTTAAATCATTTTCTGCTTCAGAAATTAAATATTCATTTTGAATGAGGAGACAGGAAAGTGTGCTCTCTTCTCATACCATATACAAAGACTAATCAAAATGGATTAAATGCCTAAATATAAGAGCTACAAACCTAAAACTCTTGGAAGAAAATAGAGGAGTACTATCATTGGCCATGGATTAGATAAAGCCTTCTTAGATATGACACCAAAAGCAGCAGTTTTTTGTTTGTTTGTTTTATTACAATACACAATTTATTGGAGAGTTAAATTGCTTATTTGGGTCAGTGTCACATGACCTTTTAATTTGGACTTTATCAAAATTTAAAACTTTAGGGAATACCAACAAAGGAAGTTAAAAAACAACCCAAAGAATGGGAAGAAAATATTCAGAAGTCATACACCCTTATTTGATAATATATAAAATATATAAACATATATAATGTATATAAATATATAAAAACTCTTACAACTCAAAATAAAAGACCAAATAAATACACCTAAAAATTGGCAAAGGATTTGAATGAATACTTCTCCAAAGACATACAAATGGCTAATAAGCATATGAAAATATGCTCAACACCATTAAATCATTAGGAAAATGCAAATCAAAATTCCAATGAAGTACCACATTGTACCCAGTATGTTGGTTATAATAAAAAAGTCAGATAATAACTAGGGTTGACAAGGATATGGAGAAATTAGTAGCCTCATATTGAATGAAAATGCTGCAGATGCTTTGAAAAGGCATCTGGAAGGTCCTGAAAATGTTGCTATAGAATTACCATGTGGCCAGCAATTCTGCTCTTACATCTAGAAAGAAATGAAAGGAAAACATATGACTATGCAAATACTTGTACACGAGTGTTTATAGCATCATTATTTGTAACAGTTAAAGACTGGAAACAACTCAGACGTCTTCACCTCCTGAATAGATAAATGTAGTAAACTCACATACTGGAATACTGTTCAGCAATCCAAAGGAATGAAGTACTGATACATGTTGCAACATCGATGAACTTTGGAAAAATATTGAATGAAAGAAGTCAGTCACAAAAGAGCGCATATTGTATATTCTACTTACACTGAATGATTGGAATAGGCAAATCTATAGAAATAGAAAGTAGATTAGTGGTCACCTCGGACAAGGGAATGGAATGGGGGAAATATGGAGTAAGGGCTCATGGATGTGGCATTTTCCTCAAAGAATTTTTTATTTATCTTAGAGAGAAAGAGAGAGAGAATGAAGAGAGCAGAGGGAGAGGTAGAAAGAAAAAGAGAATCTCAATCAGACTCTCAGCTGAGCACAGAGCCTGACAGGGTTCAATCCCATGACCCTGAGATCATGGCCTGGCCTAAACCAGGAGTCTGACACTTAACCAACTGATCCACCCAGGAACCCCAGATATCGCATTTCTTTTGGAGGTAATGAATACGTTCTAAGATTGATTAGAGTGATGGTTGTACAACTCTAAATATACTGAAAACCATTGAATGTAGACTTTATATGGGTAAATTTTATGGTATATGAATTGCATCTCAATAAAAATGTTAAACAAGACTATAGGGTGTGAGCTTGTGTTGGTGATAGCAAAGGAGCAGAGAAGGGATAAAAGGAAGAGAAGAGGCCTAGGGACAGGGCTGAACAACAAGATAAGGGCTGGAGTTGAAACTGGTAGGACAGAGATAATCAAATAATAGTAATAACACATACTTTATAATAATATAAAGAGTGTTATAATATAGCCATTATATATAAGAACAAATAACATAATAACCAAAACATAATAGTATAACAAAAACTCAGACCTTAAAAAACTTACTGTATAGCAACACAAAACCATTCTTAATACCTTTGACTTTAAAATTAATATACACAGCTGTGGGGTTTTTTTAAGGTTTTGTTTATTTATTTGACAGAGAGAGACACAATGAGAGAAGGAACACAAGTGGGGCGGGGAGGGGGAGTTAGAGAAGGAGAGGCAGGCTTCCCACTGAGCAGGGAACCTGATGAGGGGCTCGATCCCAGAACCCTGGGATCATGACCTGAGCTGAAGGCAGATGCTTAATGACTGAGCCACCCAGGCACCCCACAACTGTGTTTTAATAATAGTGTTTCGAGAGGAAAAACATTCTTTGGGATTAGTCATAAGATGGATTCAATCCAGTATATGCCACTTACTCGCTGATTAACCCTATGAAAGTTACTTAGCTTCTCCAAGCCTCAGTTTCCCTATAAGTGAAATAGGTACAATGATACATTCTCCTGATACTACAATACAGTACGGGTAGTGTGCTTCTGCTTCGCATGGTATTAGATTCCATACATGGTAGCTTTTAATAGAGGAAGTAGTATAATCATTATCCTTCAGTGACAATTACTACCAATTTGCTGTATTCTGCTGAAATTTCTATTGTATTTATCTACTATAGCAATAGGATAGTCCAAAGTTGTTACTTAATAGAATATCGTTTCTAGGTTCTACAGGAGGATGTCGGCAAAAAGAAGCTTTTCTTTTCTGTTACATATCAAACAGTTATAGAATAGGAAACACTTTTCATCATATAGAAGAAAACATAGGGAAAAAGAGAATAATCAAAAGCAACTGATCTAAGACCCAACTGTATATTATTACAAAATAATATAACTCTCTCATTGAGGTATCACCATTCGGAAAAGAAAGTTAAAGTGAAAGGAAAAACAGAGGTAGAGGTACAGAAAATAGGAGACAAATAGAAATTGGAGTCTCCAATTCTGCTCCCAAAGCAGAAGAACAAGAAAAATTTAGGCAACTGTAGACAAATAATTCTCCATTATTATACCATCAACTTAAAAAATAGACAGTTTCAGTTATGACAAATAGGCAATAAAATATAACAATAAAAAGGGCAAAATGACATGTAAGTTTTGTATATTGTAATACTATGTCGTAAAAAAGCGTAGTATATAATAATAGATAGTACTTGGTGCCAAACATTTGCCTACCTATTTCATAGAGGGATGCTCCTTTAATGCTGAGAGGTTCATTACACACATATATTTGTGCATTTATCCATAACATCCCTTATAAAATGGCAGTTAAGAAATAAAATGGAGGGGGCGCCTGAGTGGCTCAGGGGGTTAAAGCCTCTGCCTTCTGCTCAGGTCATGATCCCAGGGTCTTGGAATGGAGCCCTTCATGGGGCTCTCTGCTCAGTGGGGAGCCTGCCTCCCTTCCCCTCTCTCTGCCTGCCTCTCTGCCAACTTGTGATCTCTGTCTGTCAAATGAATTAAAAAAAAAAAAAAAGAAGAAGAAGAAGAAAGAAAGAATTAAATGGAGATGAGCCATAAGGAATAAAACAACAGGAGAACATACATGAAATTTCCATATTTTACTGGGCGATGAGAAATCTGAAAGCAGATAGATGAGTGAGGCTTGTGCCTCCACACCCATGAAAGGCTCAGAGCTGGAGAGCACAAGGCATCTTAGAGGTGGGCAAAGCATAGTACTGAAAACAGTTGTGTTGGTTGGTAAGTCTTGTAAGCATAGCTGAAAGCTATGTCTAGGTCCCATGATGGTACATTGTAGCCAGGCAATAATTTCTCTATCTTCACTCCAGGACAGAGACTGGAGATTTATTCTCCAGGAAAATTGCACCAGAGATGTTCTGTATGGAAAACAAGACATGTAAGACAGGATGCAGGAAGATTAAGTGAAAATTTCCATAATAAAACCTGGAATCCCCAATTCCCTTACCCCCTACTGTTTCTAGAATGCCTTCTGAAATAGACTGGAAGATTCTTTTCGGTAGGAATTGGACAGCCCCAGAAAACAGATTCTCTTTCCATGGCATATATGACTCACGTACCCATCAATGTTAATGAAGCCCATTCTTGGGTAGGCACAACCTGGCACACAGAGCCTCTGTGTCCCAGGTTTAATTATTAATGCACATCCAAAGAACACCAGACATTGAAAATACCTCCTACATGGAAAGCCAGAGGGACAGTGGGAAAAGAGAAAGGAGGGATATTTTATATAGCATCATTGGATAGCTCTATAAAAGGAACTGAGTAACTTATACCATTCAATAAATACCATTTTTGAAAAACAGAAATTACTAGGCTTAATTTATTATAAAATTAAAGATATGTACCTGATATATCCATGCATACATTTAAAAGATTCCTGAGCATTTTCCAATTTCTAGGCATTAGGCAAATTGTTAAGAGTAAGCAAAGAAGAATGAAAGTTTCTCTTTAAAATAGCTCAGAGTCTAGAAGAAAAGAGACAAATATGCAACGCCTCCCCAAATTACAACAAAGTGTAATAAATGATGAAGTAACGAGATAGACACTGTTTCAGGTATCATACAAGAAAAACAATTAAATGGGAGTCTCCGTCCCAAAGCAGTATAAACACATATGTAAAATGAATTCACAAATACCATTACATATGTTAATATGTGCTTTTTAAGGTAATATAAGGAAGTATTTATAATTAAAAATGATTAAAAGTTTTTTCTCTCTTGGAAAATTAAAAGCTTTCTGGGTGAACCTAATTTCAAAGAAACTTAGCTACTTCATCAGATAGTCTTAGTAGAACTCTAGTTATAAAAGCAGGCTTACTCGTAGTAATCAACTGCTGCATTGGACTATTTTCACCTTTGGCTATTACTATCAAGGCACTTTAAATGGTTACAGAATTAACATGGGGCTTTGAACAAATGGTATTAAAATCCTTTGAGAGTTGTACTTAATCAAGCAATAACAATTTATCAACAGCTTTACCAAGCTGTTAGCTGGTTAGTCTTATTTCACATTCATAAGAAGAAGCCTTATACAAAAACATAATAAACATATTAATTTTTAGTAATCACAATTTGTTCTCCATCAATGACACATATCAATCTCTTAAATACTAAAGTTCTGGGGTAATTTTGTTCCATTTTAAACATGCAAAGTCTACTTTTTTTTTGTCTTACTAAATTTCCAGTAATAGACATTAATTACAGTAGAGCCTGTTTTACATATCTCATCAAGGGCATCTGTATGTTGAAGTCAGTTAAGTGTCTGACTCTTGGTTTCAGCTCAGGTCATGGTCTCATGGTCCTGAGATTGAGCCCCGTGTGGGGTTCCATGCCCAGCACAGAGTCTGCTTGGGATTCTCTCTTCCTCTCCCTCTGCCTCCTGCTTGTAATCTCTCTCTCTCAAATAAATAAATAAATCTTAAAAAGCGGGGAGGGGGCAGGGAAAAAAAGACCTGGCAATGATCCAGCATAGGGTTTTACTTTGATTTTTCAAAAGATCCTTGTTTTTACCAGCATCATCTCTATCACTACATCTATGTAGAAATAACCAGCAGGACATTGTGGGGACAAGAGCGAAAGCCATGTTTATCTTAAGTACATACTGTTTTTTCTCAATGTTGCCATTCAGTATTCCAATTGACTGAGTCCTCACTGCTATACATGCATGCAAAGCACCCTCTCAGGCTAAGCTTTTGTGAAGTATCTTCCCTTTAAAATTTGGTTTATGTGTTGACATGATAACATTCTGAGCTAAAGACTAGAAATTTTGATGATATTTCATAAAGTGTCAAAATCTGATGGTTTTATTCTGATTTCTTTGCTAATTTTCTTTATATAAATTTGATCTTCTGTTGTGTAATACTTTACTCTTTCTATGAAAGTTTATATAGTATATCCCAGTATACTCAGGATAACTTCTAGAAATAGATTTAGCATTAATCCCACCTGGATTCTTAGGAAGCTGAAACTGGAAGAAATTAAATATCGTCTTTAGGTCACTAAACTGGTTAATGGCCAGAAGAAATTGAGTCAAGTTAGTTCAGCTCTAATGCAAGTCTCCTTTATGAGCCTTATGCATAATTTTCTCATGAATACAGAGAGAGAACTGCCATTTTCCTGTTGCCTTAAGAAATGCAGACTAAATGAGAAATTGTGAAGTGGTATTGAAAATATTAAGGCTAATATAAATAATGGCTAAAGGTAAGACACAATGATAAAATAACTGAGAACAGCATCAAAATTATTAAAAAATGGTATTGGTACTGACTATCTCTTACTTGAAGGGTTAGAATATATAGCAGTTTCATGTTGTTCATATCTTTTTAACTAAAGGTGATCGACAATTAGTCTTCCATCATACCATCGTAGTAGACTGAATAACTACTTGTTTTTATACTCATATAGTCTTCAACTTTTTTGCCCATTCATATTACATCTAGTGTGCAAAACATCATGCTGCCATTCTTTCAGTTGTGGAACCAAAGAATAACTTGGCAACACAAAAGAATATCATTTAAGTGTTTGTGTTTATCTTGTTCACTACTTTTCTGCCCAATAAACTAACTGTGCCCAGTTTACTTACCGTAACATTGTTCCAGAGAGAGGGGGCATCTGGGTGGCTCAATGGGTTAAGCCTCTCCCTTCAGCACAGGTCATGATCTCAGGGTCCTGGGATTGAGCCCCACATCAAGCCCCACATTGAGCCCCGCATCGGGTTCTCTGCTCAGGGGGGAGCCTTCTTCTCCCTCTCTCTCTGCCTGCATCTCTGCCTACTTGTGATTTCTCTCTGTCAAATAAATAAATAAATAAATAAATAAAATAAAATAAAATCTTTAAAAAAAAAAAAAAAAAAGATTCTTCCAGAGAGACAGATCAGCAACCTTCTAGTTATCTTTCTGCCCTATCACTTGTTTGGAAAATAACTCATGAATTTAGCTAAATAGAATGAGAATTTTAATGATTTATATATAAAAGAACCAATCTAAACTATGAACCCAGTTTTTCTGTTGGTGTTCTAAGTATTACAGTATTCTCCTGAGAGTTGCCTCGACATATTTTCTACTTACAAGAAAATAAGCATTATTTTATAATGGGATTATTTTCCAATCTAGTCTTCCCCTGCATGTTATGGAATTATTCGATTATATGTATTCAACCTCTGTGGTAAATACCTTTTTCATATGACTTCTTTCCAAAAGAACTGAGCAATTATCAATTTAATGAATGAATGAAGTCAATATAAATTATTATGCAAAAAATATAACATTTTTCCCATAAACTTAGGGAGACGTTGTTTATTTGATTGCTTTAATTTGCATTATGAGTTTTCATTTTACTCTGCAGTACTTTTTCCAAAATAGAAAAAGCAGTACTTAAAATAGTGCTCCTAGGGATTCCTGGGTGGCTCAGTCGGTTAAGCGGCTGCCTTCAGCTCAGGTCATGATCCCAGCGTCCTGGGATCGAGTCCCACATCGGGCTCCTTGCTCGGCGGGGAGCGTGCTTCTCCTTCTGCCTCTGCCTACCACTCTGTGCCTGTGCTCGCTCGCTCGCTCTCTCTCTCTAACAAATAAATAAATTAAAAAAAAAATAGTGCTCCTAAAAAGTGACTTTTGATGTGATGGAATGAGTCAGTGGATCTTACTTGTGAGGTTTATAAGGCCAGGTTTATCTTCTGTAGGTAAGCAAATAACTTAAGGAAAATATAAGCCATTAAAGGCAGGTTACCTTTAATACCTGCAGGATTATGTAACCCTGCACTATTTGTGTCGATTCTGTCTACACTACTTACATCTTCTTACAAATTCTCAACTTTGTCCTTAATTTTACACTTTATGTCTGGCTTTTGTAGTTATTGGAACAGTACAGTCAGCTTAATTGGAAGGAAAAAGGGAGCTTCAACTTAGTCTTAACTGAGACCAGTCAATAGTATCAAAATAGTGCAATTTGTCCTTAATGAAAATCTCTTTTCTGGCAAAATCTCAAGAAATAGACTATTGGCATCTTGCCTATTAATACATGTCCCTGAATATTTAAGATTAAAAACAAACAAGATCTTTATAAGCACTGACACTTTCTGGATCTTTCCTCTAAGTTTTTGAAAAGAACTTGTCTGTGATGATTTAATTCATCTTAAACGACCTAAATGCAGTGAAATTAATAACTGACTGAGCTTCTGGTCTTTTTCTCACTGAGACTCAGGCTTCTAAGATATAGTAGGATAGCTAAGAAAGCACCCTACTTACTCATCCTCTAGTTACTCAGAATAACCCTCACTGAGTGCTGTGATTGTGTCTTGCTACTGGGTTTAGTATCTGTTAACTGAATAGCAAATGGAATAGCTCTGGGGTACAACATCCTGTTGTAACATGCAAGGTATCTTTTCATCACTGATACCTAAGCAAATTTCTTTGCTGCAGCTGCAACAGCAGAAACAACTGAAACCTTAGATCTGCCGCCCCCCACCCCCGCCGCCGCCCTTGTATTATGGATAAGGTCTTTCCCATATCTTCACTTAATACACGTAATTTACTCCCCGGGTGTACTTGAGAATTGGTAACTCCAGTTGCCCAAGTCCACACACGGCATCTCGGAACATCCCTCTGTGTAGAAGGTAGATATATTCCCCCTCTGTTTGTTGAGGTGCCATAACCTTGGACTCTTCCCTTGGCTGTTATCTACAAGATTTGTTACAAATTACTCTGGATACAAGTGTAAAATCAAGGTGGTCAATATTATATCTTCTGGGGGAAATTACTGTGTTCTATTAGGAAAGCTATAAATTTTGGCTTCCTCTATGATTATTTTCACTATGCTTTCCAAAATGAGTAACCTTTACCACATAGTCATACATTTATAAGAGACAAGGGCTGAAACTGTGCAAATCATGGCAGAGAGTCAAGTTCCCTTGTTTCAGAATTATGTGAAAGAATAAAAACATGAAATAAATGTCAATGATAATCTGAAATCATTACCCGTAATGATTTGGCTAACATTTCTTGGCAACTAAGTGCCAAGCATCATGTATAGTGTTTTTATACAATATCTCATTTAAATTCATGATTCCAAAGAACAAAGATGACCTCACCAACAGAAGAAAGATGGGCTGGAAAACACAGGTTTTAGCTATAAAGAAGATGGTCCTTTGGAAGGCAGAAAGTTTTGAGAAGTGGGAGAGCAGAAAGGATCTTCAGTAACAGGAGTTCAGTTTCTGGGGAAAAGAATATAAAAGGCAGGCCCAGGGTGAAACAGTCCTGGGAGGGGCAATCTGTGAACTGTGGGGTTGGTGCTCTGTAAAAAAGTTTGTCCTACTCTTCTCCGCTTTAGAGACCTGTTCCACGGCTGGAGAACTGCCACCATCCAAGAAGCACTCAGGTTTCTAGGGGAATTCCTGGTAGGCTACAGCTGAAGGGACTGTCTCCTGGGCTATGAAACATTAGTCTGGAAACATGATTTTAAGCCAGCAACAGAAAAAGCCAAGTATTTTCTCAAGGTCACATCCGGATCAAAACACTAGAGATGTATTCTAAGAAAGTGGAGAATAAACCACAATGGATGCCTTAGAATAAAGCCTTGAATAAACTCAGGTCCCATTACCCTGCCTATCTCCTTTGTCATCCTTCGCCCCACCTCATTTTTTGAGGAAATGTGAAATTGTGAAACTGCGAAACTGTGGATAAACAGATCTCTGGGCCCGCTCAAAGGGTGGTTCTCAATCCCACTTGTGAAGACTGCTGCCTCTAACCCCCTCTTCGCTTTCCTTATCTGACCTCACCTCCTTCCTAGCCCCTCAATCAAAAGAGAGAGCAGCGCGCGCCAGAGAGAACCAAAAGGAAAAGGAGACTAAAGTCGTTTTATTGTAGATGTTTTCGGAAAGGTGTTCACGTCATTTCCAGATTCCGTGAAGAGACAATCTCCAAG
The DNA here is from genome assembly GCF_963455335.1 of Martes martes. NCBI lineage: Eukaryota > Metazoa > Chordata > Mammalia > Carnivora > Mustelidae > Martes > Martes martes. The sequence goes on from NC_137888.1 coordinate 39,734,953, forward strand.
GTATCACTCAAGTTAAAGAGACGGGACTTTTTCCCTCCCCCGCCCTTCACCACGCACCAGTGCAAGACGAGGGAGGAGACGGCTGAGAGAAGAGGGAGGAAGGGGGAAAAGTGAGAGAAGCAAAATGAGAAAGGGGTGTTGAAGGAAGAGATGAAGGCAAGAAGAAAGGAGTGTTAGGGGTGGTGGCGAGCGTCTGGCGACGGCCCGCCCGCGCTCCGGACCCAGCCGGGCGCCGCGCCCGAGTCCCGCAGCGCGCAGCCAGCCCGCGGCGCAGAGAGCAGCCCGGACGCGCCACTCTCCGCCCGGCCGCGGCCGTCGCCCCGCACGGTAGCAGTCCCCCTCGCTCCCCCGGACCCGGAGCGCCGCCTTCCTGGCTCCGGACTGCTGCGGGGCAGCGCTCCCGGTGAGTGTGCGGGTCGCGCCGAAGCCTGGCGCGCAAGTGGGGAAGCGGCGCGGGGGAGCCCGGGGCAGTGTCCGTCCTCGGCGGGAGGGCCAGGAAGCCCTGCGGGGCTGGAGCCTGATTCCTTTCCGACAGTTCTTTGGGGTGAACGAGCAGCGCTGGAATTCAAGAATTGCCCTTTCCCACTCAGCCCGCAACCTTTGCTCTCTGGGGGCTAAGTTGCGGGGAGCAGGAGTGGTCCTGGGCCAAGCAGGTGCTCGGGGCTGGCAGGGAGGGGCCCGACCTAGGCCCGAGGGCGAGGGGTGGCGGTCGGAGTCTGCGACACCCCACTCGGCGTGCAGGCTTCCGGCGCTCCTACCTTGAGGAGCCGGTAGGGTGGAGACCGGGAACCGGCCAGAATTCAGCCCTGGAAGGACAGTAGAGTCTTCGAATCCTTCCTCCGCTGGGATGATTCTGGGGAGAATGGTTAGAGCAATGTGAGGAGCCGGGAGGAGGCGTAGATCGGAGGGAAAGGGTTGCAGTTTTCTAACTTGTTTTCCCGCGGGTGCGAACCAGTGAGGTAAAGGGCAGGAGAGAGCTTCCACCTCGCGGCCGCACGGTGTCTGGGCGGAGGCAGGTCTTGTCCGATGAGGAAGGCGCCGGGTTCAGGGGGCGGTTGAGCAAAAGAGAAAGGGGGTCTGGGTGGGGGTTGATAGGGTTCCAGTCCCCGAAGGGGCTTGGAAAGCCGCATCTGTGCGCCCGGAAAGTTAGGAAATGAAACGCAGGAGATGAAGAGACGATCTATGCGGAGAGGAGCATTTGGGGTGCCTCAAATGCTGAATGGGCTTTTGGGTTATTTCCACTTGCACGAAAGAGGCGTCCCCGTAGCGCACTGGATGAGAGCTGAGGATGCACTTCCACGCACTTTGGAAGAAACCTTGAGAAGACTTCGTTTTCTGCCTGTGAAGTATTTCCCTGACACGTTGACGATTGTAATATAGTTAAGCTGATTAGTTCAGTGTACATTTAAGACCACAGAAGGAGGAAGAGGCATCAGCCACTCACATCATTTTTTTCTGGAATATCTACGTAATCACTGCCGTTTGACTAAATTTTAGTGGGTGTGCTACACCAAACGCCAGGAAAATGAACCAAGTTCGAGATGGGTTTCACTCTGGTTCCATTTATATACAAATCTTTGAAATTTGATTTGGTGATCAAAAATCTAAATCATTAGGTTTGAGTTGCCCCCTTTGTCCATGTATTTGCTGACGAAGGAGAACTGGACTCTCAGCTGGTTTTCACTGGGGAGTTGGACTGTCAATCAAGAGCCAGAGCAAACCTGAGGAAGCCTCTCCATCCCTCTGGGGTTACAATAGCTGTTCCTCCTTCTCTTTGCCTTTCCCCCTCTCCAGATTAACTCCTAGGCAGGTTTGAGCTTCATCACGGTGTGTCTCCTCCAAGGCAAGTGTTCGTGCTCCTCTCCACTCCATTCAAATCTGTGTGTCAGTTGGTCTTAGTAATGAAAGTAGTTATTCACTCTTTCCAATCAGAAGTATTTTTCGATAATTTAGGTAGCTTGTTCATTAAACTCAGATGTTTCTAGAACAAATGTTCTGCTTGCCTGATATCAGCTTTGGAGTTTCCAGATGTGAAAAGCAATTTATTTTGTCCAAGATATTTTAATATATTTTCCTACACCTCCTTTGGTCAGTATGAATCTTTTGTCAAGCCTGGTCCTCTGAGGCTTATTACAGAGCTAAGTTATATCAAGGGTGTGTTCCCTTTCAACAATATATAAAGAGCTCTGTTGGAAGGAAGATTTAAAGAATAATTCAAGTTTTGAGAGTTCATCTCATTAGGCAAGTTTTATAGATGTCTGGGATTGAGCAAAAGCACATTTGTAAAAGCAGTCTTTTCAGTTTTAAATAAATAAATGTATTACTTAACTCATTTTATAAAGTTCTTAAGCATATTGTTCTTATAAAGACTCATAAAGCTGCTAATAAAAATAATACACAACTTTCTTAGCAAAATTTTGGGGGGTTAGTCTAGATTTGGGTGCATATCTCCTTTAAAAGACTTGCAAAATTACAACATAATTCTTAACTGGAAATGAGAGGAATGATAGTTTGAATTTTCTTATCTACTAAGTATGGTGTCTTTTTATTTATTACTGAAATCACTCCAAAGATTTTTAAAGGGCACTTTCTAGTATATTAGTAATAAATAGCTAGTGTAAAACAACATGGATATGGTAATATTTGAAAGGTCATGGCAGGATTCTCTCTTTTTTTTTTCAATATGAATTTAAGAAGTGGGAGAGATACCGTTTGCGGCAGAGTAAACAAGATGTAGTGTGTTGCTTCCTGATTGCTATTAACTGAAAGCACTAATAATCCTTAGGTGGTGGAGTCCTGAGACCCATAGGGAAATATATGTAGTGATCTGATATAGAACCATAGCCCAGTACCCCCCAGTGAGAAACCTTGCTTTTCTGTTCCCTCAGCCTTAAATTAGACAGACAAGAAATACTCACTTCTTCTCTAAAAGTGATGAACTCTCGAAGTGCAGTAGGGAAACTCAGAATTGGCATCTGTAACAGAAGTCATTACTTCCACTTGAGTAGTGCCTGGGTGGTGCAGTCCATTAACAGCCCAGGTCTTGGTTTCAGCCTGGGTTTGCTCTCAAGGGTAAGATCGAGCCCTGCACGAGGCTCCATGCTCAGTAGGGAGTCTGCTTGAGATTCTCTTCTCCTCTCCCTTTGTCCCTCCCTCCCACCCCTGCTCTCTCTCTCACACACACATAAATAAGTAAATCTTTTAAAAGGAGGAAAAAAAGAGAGAAATTATTACTTCCACTTGAAAAGTGCAAAGAGAAATGTCAGAGCCTAGGACCGAACATAAATAAGCAAAAATTATATCAATGAGTGCACATAAGTATTAATGCGAGGGGACTGTATGGACCTGATAATTTCTCCAACTTCCTGATGGTGTTTCCTTCTCTCAGAAGTAATAGGAGGCCTTTTAACCCATGGTATGGAGTTTCTCTTTTCTTGTATGTACTATAGGAGGCCATTAAAGCATTTCTTTTTTTTTTTTTTAAAGATTTTATTTATTTATTTGACAGATCACAAGTAGGCAGAGAGGCAGGCAGAGAGAGAAGGGAGGAAGCAGGCTCCCCGCTGAGCAGAGAGCTCAATGTGGGGCTCTATCCCAGGACCCTGGGATCATGACCTGAGCCGAAGGCATAGGCTTTAACCCACTGAGCCACCCAGGCGCCCCCATTAAAGCATTTCTATTGGGAAACAGTTTTAGCAGGATCCTCTTGCTATTGTATTGAAATAAATTTTTAAAGATAAGAGGAAAAGAAAGGAGACTATTAGGAAGCTACTAGTTGCCTAGCCTCATGGTTGACTAGAGTGATAGCAGTGGATATGCCAAACCCTGGATATATTTAGAGGCAAAGGTGACAAGACTTCATGACGTATGAGATGTGGTTGCTGACGGAAGGAAAGGGATCAAGATTCGTGCCTGGATATTGATCAGAGCAGCTGAAAGAGTGCAGCTGTCACCAACTGACATGGGAAGAATAAGGAAAAGCAGTTAAGTTTTGAGCAGCCGATTCGATCTTCAGAGGCAAGCATCACAAGAGTAGTTGGGATAGAGCTCAGGGGAAAAGTCGGAGCTGTAGATAAAAATGTGTAAGTCACTACTGTGTAAATGATATTTAGAACAATGGGGCTTTATGAAATGATTTAAGGAGAAAATGTATTTAAAGCATCATACTGAGAAAAGAGCTCTAGAACAATCCAAAACATGGACACTGTTTCCAGTAGGAAACAGAGTAGGACCAAGAAAAAGAAACAGAGTAGGAGCAGAGTAGGAGCAGAGTAGGAGCCAGAAAAAAAACTGAGAAGGAGCAGTCAGTGAAATAGAGGAAAATGCAGAAGGATGTAAAGTCATGGAAGCCAGAGGAAGAAAGTATTTTTAAGAAGGAAGAAGTAAGAATCAGCCATGTCCAATGCTGTAGAAGAGTTAAGTTATATGAAGACACAGAATTACCTTGAGATTTTATTTGGCCTTGATAAGAGCTATTTCAGTTGAAATGGTGGTGATAAAAGATTGACCGATAAAGATTGAACAAAGACTGTTGACCTTGTGATTCCAGTCCAAGGGATTTATCTTACAGATATATTTGACTTAGGAAAGATCATTAATGTTCCAAGTTACTCCCTGCAGCTTTTTATACAGGTAAACAATTGAACGCAATAAATACCTGTGAATAGAAAACAAGCCAAATAAACTATGTACATTCATTCAATGGATTACTATCCAGCTGTTAAAATTATTAAGGCAGCTTTCTATGTACTAACGTGAAAAGATTTTCAAGGTATATTAAAGAGAAAAAGTTGCAATGCGGTGTGCATGGTATATTATCATTTATTAAAAAACAAAGAAAAATGAACCTATGTACGAAGTCATATATTAAAAAAAAAATAGATAATAGTGGTTGCCTACAGGGAGGAAAACTGAAGTAGGGTACAATAATAGGAGGGAGATAAAGTCTTCTATATACTTTAATATCTCTAAGTTATGTGCACATAGTTATTCAAAATACTAAACAAAATTTTATACACGAATCTGAAAAAAATGTAATATAAAATAATAATGAGGATAAAAGAAAGAATGGGAAGTGAGGAAGTGAAAACTCTGTAGAAAATGGCTCTTTCAGGAAGAGGATTAAAAGTAGCTAGAGCAGGCCATGGAGATTTGTTTTTAAAATAGGGACTTTAATGGAATTAGACCAATGAGAATGAACCAGCAGAAGGAAGAGCTGATTTATTTATTTATTTATTTAATATTCTATTTATTTATTTGACAGAGAGAGAGACAGCAAGAGAGGGAATATGAGCAGGGGGAGTGGGAGAGAGAGAGAAGCAGACTCCCCACTGAGCAGGGAGTCCCTTGTGGGGCTCGATCCCAGGATCCTGGGATCATGACCTGAGACGAAGGCAGCTGCTTAACGACTGAGCCACCCAGGCACCCCAGAAGAGCTGATTTTAAAAAAGAGAGAGAGAACTGAGTGCCTGGGTGGCTCAGTCATTAAGTGTCTGCCTTAGGCTCAAATCCTGAACCCAGGGTCCTGGTCCCTGGTCCCTGGTCCTGGAAGTGAGTCCCACATGGGGGGGGGGGGTCCCTGCTCAGTGGGGAGTCTGCTTCTCCCTCTCCCACTCTTCCTGCTTGTGTTCCCTCTCTTGCTGTTTCTCTGTCTGTCTAATAAATAAAATCTTTGAAAAAAAAGAGAGAGAGAGAGAAAACTAAGCAAAGTAATTTTGATAGTTGGTAGAGGATAGCATTCCAGAACCTAGTGAGGGAGAGAACTAGCAACACTAGGAATGAGGACAGTGCCTTCTCCTACAAAGCGCCAGACCTGTATCAGTCCTTTGGTCAGTCTCCTATGTTCCTAGAGCTAAGTGCTGCCTCGGACATTTGTATAAGCTTTTCTAATTGATACTACTGTAAAGTCTTAGTTCTAATGTCATTTGAACACTTAACCTCTCATCAAAGCTTTTCTTACCATTGCTTGGCATTTTTTTTTTTTACCAGTGGTTGGCATTCTCTCTACTTTTCCAAAGTAGCCTGAGAATAGCTTGCCACCCTTTTCATAACTCTGTCTCTGTCCCTGCCCCCTGTGCTCTCAGGATGATTCTTCTTTACTAGGAATTCAGACACCCCCAGGAATGAAGCTCCCTCCCCTCTTATGACTCTTGTGTATTAAACTGCTCAGCTACTCTCCTCCGATCCAATCCTACAGTCAAGCTGATCTCCACCGCTGCTCTGGATCCTACAATTGCCCCCTTCCAATCTGAACCTTACTTCATTGTTCATTCTTTTTATAACCTTCAACTTTAACTTCTTTATTTAATGACTCCATCGAATAAATTTATTAAGATCATATCACTCTCATCCTTAAGCAAACAGAAAAGACTGTCATGATCCTGAACAACCCTTATATCGAGTCCTAATAATTCCTTTTCTTAGCCAGCTTCTAGAATAAAACCAATTTTTCTCTTCACCATCTCTTCCCCTCCCATTAACTCCTTTCCCACCGTAGCCTGACTTCCACCCCTATCACCCCCTGAAACCCCTGTAGCCACTGTCATCATACCTTTACACTTGATCTTAGCCAAAAGGCCAAGAAGCGATGTCATCATACCTTTAAACCAGAGGCTACTGATCACTGAAACCTTAGCTTGCTAAACTATGTAGGAGTAATTGACAAAGTTAACGATTAACCATCCATGCCTTCTCTTCCATTAGACTCAAAGATAACTTTCCTGCTCTTGAAGAAAGTTAGTGACAGCACTCTCTTGGTCCAGTTTATTTGTTTTTGAATTTTACTTCTCCATTCATTTGGTGATCCTCTTCCACTGTCTATCCTTGGCTCTCTTCTGCATTCATTTTTCTTATTCTCCTTTGGTCAAAGATCCCTTTGAGGATCTAAAAACAAAAAGGAACAAACAACTATGGTATTTCTTCCCAGAAAACTAATGCACTTAGGTAGAAATATTTGCAGATAATTTTTGTCAATTAAGAGACTCACTGAAGTGCATCCATAAGTATCAGGAATCCTTCCTACACATTCTTATAAAATAATACTATTACCTACTATGTTTTCAGTTACCTCCAAATGAGATAATGGTCCTAGTTATTTCAAAAGTGAGGATGAATCTCAGTTCTAACATTGCTTATTAATGGTTCTCTTTTGCTGTATCCAAGTCCCAATACATACTACATTCATGAGTTTTCCATACTTTCACACTACATTATTTCTTCTTTACATAATTTCTCTTTAATTTGAATCACATCTTAAAATAAAAATAAATTATTATATCACTGTAGTTAGTGTAAAATCAATTATTACTTCACAACTAATAGGCAATGATTAAGAAATGTAATACAACAACAAAAGAGGTAGCAATCTTATTAAATTTTAATCAGGTGTTTATTGCCAGCTAAAAGCCTTGAGCCTGAGGCCAACTTCCCCTCTGCTTATAAGGGAGATAGCAAAAGTTAAAAAGAAATCTTCAACAAACTGCAACTCTCTCAAGAGCTTCATCCAAAGGGAAAGAGCATTAAAAAGGGAATTCCTCAGTTTGTGATACAGTGTTATTTAATGCCATTACTAGTGCAAGTGAAGTCATGTTGTATAGCCCCAGTGGGACGTGGACTTGGGAAAATTTCCCTCTCTTGAACATATCCAGCCCAAACCTACTCACTAAGCTATACACCTGGAGATCACCATATGGACAGAGAGATGACCTCTAGGTCCAGTCAACAGGTTCACAATTAAACACATCTTTTTTCTCCCCTAAATGTAGAAGTCTCTTATATTCCATATCCTATTGAAGAAACTCCCAGATTCCTTTTGTAAAATTTTTCTGCATGCCAGCCAAACTCAATCAGTCTGATGGGTCCCTTGAATCTACTTTCCTTATCATCCCCAAGCTTAGTTTAACTCAGTATGCCTGGTCTGGGCCTTTTTAAATACTTTTAACCTCATATCCCTGGACCAAGCCTTGCCCCCATGAGTTGTTTGTCCCATACTGTCAACAAATTAATTTTAAAGATTAGTTCTGTCCTATGCTTAAAATACTTTGATGGCTTCCCATTCCTTCTGGCATCAAGCCAAGCTATTTAGCTCCCACTTCTAGCCCTGGTTCATCTGGATTTCTGCTCCAGCTTCCTTCCCACCGCTCCACGTTGCCCACCTGCGGTGAGCTATGCTTCAGCGGTAGGGAACTTCCCACATCACATTCAGCTCACACATGAGGCTTTCCTCTCTGTTCTTCACTTAGCTCTGGATGTCTTCTCTACCTGGGAGATTCTTAGTCATTTGCCAAAATTCAGATTTATTTGCTTTCCTTTCCAGACCCTTCCTTTAGCCAGAAAACAACTCACTCCTGATCCGTGGTTATGAACCTTTTGCAAGCTTTTGTGCTGAACTCACCAAGCTATTTGTAGTTTATTTATTTTTATGTCTTCTCTCCAATTAGACCAGTGAGTCCTTGGATGCCAGAATTGAGGCTTTTTCGTCTCTATTTCCCCTAACTGAATAAACCATAGTGTTTGGCACCAAGGGCATCAAAGGGGACTTCTCTGACTCCCCAGTTGCTCATGGTGAAAGCTCCCATAAAGAAAACATGGCCCTGAGGGGCGCCTGGGTGGCTCAGTGGGTTAAGCCTCTGCCTTCGGCTCAGGTCATGGTCCCAGGGTCCTGGGATCGAGCCCCACATCGGGCTCTCTGCTCAGCGGGGAGCCTGCTTCCCCCTCTCTCTCTGCCTGCCTCTCTGCCTACTTCTGATCTCTGCCTGTCAAATGAATAAATAATATCTTTAAAAAAAAAAAAGAAAGAAAGAAAACATGGCCCTGAATACCTCACAAATACCCTTGGGTAGAACTGATTTTTGAAAAATCATCTCAAAAACGTCTTTCTCTATTCAATGGTGTCTCTCTCTATGGCATTTCACTCTTTCGAACTACTTCACAAAATTAAATAGCTAAAAATTCAGAGAACCTTCCTAACGTAATCTTCTATACCCACGATCTCCAAGACAGATGGTTGTTTTCTTATATAATGAAACCTCAAGGAAAGAATATTATGTAACTTCCCTCAATAACCCATTTTAGTGTTCAACTACCTTCACTTTTTTATACAATATAAATTGACATTGCTGTAGTCGCTCTATTTTTTTATAAAGTGGGCAATATGTGGTTACATTATATCAATTTTTCATCTATTTCAAAACAGTATCAGCCAACATTGAATGAAACTATCTCAATTAAACCAGGAATTATTGATACTCACTCATCTTTTGCAACTTTCTGCCTCTTAGCTATTCAAGAGACCTTTATTTCCAGTTCACCTTGCATCTTGCCTCTCTTTTTTATTTCTTTGTCTTATAATTAGTATATATCAGAGTATTCACACACGGTGAAAACTGATGGAATAAAATCGCCTTTGAGATGGAGGTTTTATCAAAGTAGAAACCAGTATATACACTAAAGCACTCAAAGTTATGTGCAAATACCTAGCCATCAAAAGCCCTAATTTTAGAATTGTGTTTTTTTAATCTTGCAACACTTCACATTTTGAGGCATTTGTCATATCTTAAGAAGTTGATAAAGTATGATTTTGTTTTCCAGTTGCCAGAGCAAGCAAGTCTCCTGCCTACTGCATCAATAGCTGAAACAGTATCAGGAAAAGACTGATTTGGCTCATGAGCATGAGGTGGTTTAGTGAGGTGGTATCAGTAATAATGAATAGGTTAGCTGCATATTGTCATAACTTCTTATTAAATAATGTTTGAAATAATGAGTTCCCGATTTGGAAAGTGGTCATTTCAACATTCTGTCTGCGTATTACCCAGTGCCGCCTCTGCAACACAGCACTAATAATTCGAGGCGTCTTTTAGCTGTTCTTTGGTATCTTGGCAGCTGCGCTTGACAAGGCAAGGACCCCTCAATCTTTATAACTCTAGTTGAAGTAAAAGCAATGGATCTCTCTCTTCTTACTTGCATAACTAAAGTCTAGACTGTGCAATTTTGACCCTTCGTGTTTTGAGAGAAATAGCTTGAATTTTAAATGCTCAAAGAACCATTTTCTCTCAAATCCATCTATGGACCTTTCTTTCCCCTCTTTCCTGACTAAGTTCAGTTAACCACCATTATTAGTCCTGAGACATACCGGAAGAGAGAAACTCACATTCTTCCCTTCCTAGGCATAATCCTGGGAAGGGCTTTCAAGTGAATAGGTTAAAGTTGTGACAAACTTCAGTTTTGTCCTAAAGAAGGTTACCAAGATTTAGCAAAAACCTCTGCACGCTTCCTTTCTATGCATATCCTCTCTATATACTCTGTCACGTAAAACATTTGCAACCTTTCATTAAATATCATTCCTACCTCAGGACCTAAGTGGAGAAAATCTGTCGATTGTTGCACTTTCTAAAAAGTTTAGAAGTGTTTCCACCATTGTAAAATTGTAGACAGACAGTAATTCTGCATTGGCTGAAGAAGGTTACATTAAAACCAATATCACATGTTGAAACATTAGATTTTTTGGAAAATCATCTCATTGAATGTCAGATACAAATATGTAGAATTCACAGTGAAAAAGTAAGGAAGCATTTCGTGAATGAATAAATGTATGATTAACTATAGCATACGAAAAGAGGTATTGGACTCACAAAATGAAAATGGAAAGTAAAAGGAATGCTCCTGCCCCGGACACAAATTAACTGAGTAGAAGAAAAATTGACAAAATTAGAACTATACATAATTCCATGATTGCAATCAGAATGGCTTGAGAATGAACTGTTTGATAGCTTTTAATGTTGCTTTCCAATGTATTATTATATTTTATCTTCATATCCGGACAAGAATGATTATCCCCATTTTATGGAAGAAGGATGTGATGCCCAGAGACTTAAATGGTTTATCCTAAATGGTGAGACTGGCATGGGGGTGGGGCAGGGAACTGGGGACACAAATCCACATTTCACCTTGGCCCATTCATCTCCCAGCTATAGAATATGTTGCCTTTTTACCCTGAAGTATTTGAGAAAAAACTACATCCTCCTCTGGATTCTTTTTAAGGTGTATTTTATCATTGTCATTGTTAGGTTTAAAACAAAAATGAATTGCAAAATTTACACTTAAACTGAAAAGTATTTTCTCTCATATTACTTTATAGCTGCTTCCATATACAAAAATGTGATTTTATTCTAATAACATTTTCCTCGTTATTGAAAACATGAATGTATAAAACTATTTAAAGAGAAAAAAAGTCTCCATAATTCTATCACCACGTTCTCGCAAGAATTGGGTATTATATCTTAGTTTTTAACAAACTTTTGCTGAATTGATACCCAAAATTATATATCTCAACTCTTGTTGATCCTGGTCTATTTTTCCTTTGATGACTTGTAAAGTTGAATACAATTTTTTTTTTATTTTTATGGTCATTTGAATTTCTTCTTTCTGAATTATCTATCTGTGCTTTTTCTGCTTTTAGTATGGACATATTTGTGTTTTTCCAAAACCTTGTTTGTTACATGCTGCAAATTTTCCCCTTTGTTGATTGATACCTTTGACCTGGTCCCATGGTAATTACTCTTGACACTTAAGGTGAAATTTTATGTGGTTTGACATTTCAATTTTTTTTTTAAAGATTTTATTTATTTATTTGACAGACAGAGATCACAAGTAGGCAGAGAGGCAGGCAGAGAGGGAGGAAGAAGCAGGCTCCCCGCGGAGCAGAAGAGCCCAATGCGGGGCTCGATCGGAGGACCCTGGGATCGTGACCCGAACCGAAGGCAGAGGCTTTAACCCACTGAGCCACCCAGGCTCCCCAACATTTCAATTTTTTACTTTAGTTTTAGTCTCATGAAACCAAAAGTTTCCATCCCAACTTTCCATCTACAACTTTCCATCCCAAGATCAGTGGGATATATGTTGATATTTTCCAATATTTATTATCTTATTTTCTGTTTAACTCTTTGATCAAACTTCAGTTCATTTTTATATATCATGTATGACCTTTTTTTCTGAAGAGATGCCCTATTGTCTTAATACCATGTTTTGAAAAGTCACTCTATCTTCACTGATATGAAGTATTAAATCTCTCATCTTTTAGATGTTTCTGTTTGCAGTGATCAGTTCTATTTCATTGCTGTCTCTCGATTGTTGTAGTACCTGAACTACGTTTAGTTATTGCAAATTGTGTATTATTTAAGCAACTGTTTTTGGCAAGGGTTTTCTATCATTCTTCTCCAAAATTTTGTGTATCTTTCCTGCTTGTTCCCCTTTAATGAGTGTGAGCAATTTCCTGAGATATCAAAAAAGTTAAGATTTTTATTGAAATAAGCATCTTGAGTACATTTAATGTGAAAGGACTGACTGGATTTCCCACGGAGAAATATGATATCTCTCAATTTATTTAGGACTTTGTTTCATATTGTGAATAAAGTTTCATAATTGACTTCTCATGGGTTCTTTACATCTCTTCTTTGGGTTTTTCCTGGGTATTTTATGTTATGGAATATTAGTATGACTTATGATTATTTCTTATCACATCTTCTTGTGGTTATGGCTAGTTCACAGAAAAGTCACTTATTTTTATTAATTTACCTTTATTCTATTTAATTTATTTAATAATTTGATTTGCTAAATTCTTGTTAATGTAAATAGTTTTTTTTTTATTTCCTTGGTTATTTAAAATAGACTATAATATATTCTGAATCCAAAAATTTTGTCTGTTTCATATTTTAAGCAAAAACAATAGAATATAATTATGTCTATAAGGAATTATTCAGTGTCATTTAATATCATTCTCAATAGTACAAACCAAATAGTGTACCATTGAACCCTAATGTTCTTCTTTAAAAGTTATTTTGAAGGAGTCATTATGAGTGACAAAGTTTTAGGTTTTTGTGTTTAAATATTTTCAGTTGATGCTTATTTTTATTATTATATTGTATCTAGAAAATGTGGCCAGCATGATTTCTATTTGAGATGCTTACGTAAAGCTTTCTTTTTGGTTTATATATGTTTAATTTGTGTAAAATATCACTGCACACTTGAAAGAGTGAGTTATGTGCTATGTATGGCACTAAAATTTAGCATTATATTCATCACTTCTATATTCTTGTTATTTTATATGATTAATCTGCTTACTTATTTATAGAGGTCCATTAAAGTTTCCCTCTGTAATCGTATTTGTCTATTTCCCAGAGGATATGCAACTTACTGTTTTGTTTTTTTTTTAATATTGTGATGCTTGATTATTGGGCATTTAAAGATATGTGATTGTCTAGTTTTCCTATTTGAAATTTACTTTCTCTCTTTTTTTTTTCATTGAGTTCATCTTGTTTAATAGTAGCCTTATTGTCCTTCTTTTCTTTTAGGTTTGCCTCAAGTCTGTTGGCCTGAATCATATTTGAATTTTTCTTACAAGCAAAGTATTACTAGCTTTTATTTTTACCTAAGCTGGATACTCGATCTGGATATTATTCCCTTTTAATATATCAGCTCACCTTACATTTTTAATTAGCTACTTTAAACATCATTCCATTATACCTGGACCAAAAATTTTTCAGTGTTTTTTTCTTTTTTCTTTTGTCACTATCTTTTGATATTGATGGATAATTTCTTGATTTGTTTATTCTTTTTGATAGTATAGCCAAGTGGAGTTGACATGTATTCTGTTAGAAATTGATACAGGTCATTGTTTAAATTTCTTACCATTTCCAAGATTGTGTAGCTTGATGGGAAGTGAGGGGAACAAATGTTTCCGTTATTTTCAGGACATTCAGTAGAGTTCTGTTGTGAAAATAAGCACTCCAGACAAGAGCTCAAACTACTTGATTCAGTACCTGCAGCACAACTACATGAAAGTTGCAATTTTAAAAAGGGTCAAGGTAGGGCTATGAATAAATAAGGGGGAAAAAGGAAATTGACTGGTTTTATTTTGTGATAGTGGGAAGTTTTTGAAGCATAAAGGACATGACAATAATGTTTCAAATGTCAACACATGAACACTCAACCTCTGAAAGATATATAATTGTAAAAGAGATTAATGTTAAAATTATTTTTTAAATGCTTTTCATGATTTTTGATGAAAATATTTTGACTAGTGGTGTTCTGGTAAATATTTATCATCCAACAGGGGGAGGGAGAGCAAGAGCCCAGATTTGTAGAGTTTGCCGATCTTCACAGTGCAAACAATATAAATGCACCTGAAATAATCAGTTCCAAACTACCAGCGTGAAGTCACCGAACACAGTTCAGTGGGAAGAAATGTGCCCAATGACATTTAGCCAGTGGTAGGCAACTCCAGTATACTTTAGTATACCTTTGGTATAATCTTAGTAACATTTTTAAAAAATGATTACCAGGCTATATAAGATCTAACTGGTAAAAGTAAAGGATTTTTTTTTAACCTGGTAGTATATACTTTCATATTTAAAGTAATGAACAAGGCAGTGTGGCACAATTCAAAGCGACTGAGACGATTAGGATCAGAAGCTGATGGGCTTCAATCCCAGCACCATCGCTTAGTGGGTGATTTTAGCAAAACTGCCTAATTTAGCTAAGTCTTGATCTATTCATCTGTAAAATTCTGAATAATGAAAGCTATTTCACAAGCATCTGTGACGAAAAGATACCATAAATAAGAATATAGCTGACATATAAGTAGTTAATAAATAATTATTTCTTCTCCATCTTCTGTACTATTCATTTCCTTCTTCCTGTCCTTACTCTTTAGAAAGCAGAAAAATGAGGTCGGAATTGATGCAGTGTAATTAGTAAGGAATGGTCAAGCCTCCAGTGTTGGCACACCTATGTAGCAACCTGAAAAAATGGCTTTTAGGGACAGCTGGATGGTACAGTCAGTTAAGTGCCTGACTCTTGGTTTCTGCTCAGGTCAGGATCACAGGGTTGTGAGATTGAGCCCCATGTCAGGCTCCGAGCTCAGTGGGGAGTCAATCTGAGACACTCTCTCCCTGTCCCTCTGCTCCATCCCCTGCCCATCCTGAACAAATTCTCTCTTTCTTTCAAATAAATAAATAAATCTTTTAAAAAATGGCTTTTATATAGGGAGAAATCCTGAGAAATGCAGACACTACAGGAAGACTTCAAGAAGAATTACCTACATTTGTTTTCTATTCCAACTTTGCAGTGTCAAAATAAAATAAGCACAAAACTTTGAAGAAGCTAGGGGGCAATGGCACTTGGATAATCTTTGACTGGATGGCATTGCTCATCATTTTTGCAGCCTCTATGGTAAAGGAAGAGGAAGACAAAGAAGGTGAAGAGGGTATCAAGTGGATCAACCTATGGGTGGTATTTGCCACAAAAATACAATTCTGCAAAAGGTAGAGATAATATGTCATGGGAATGCATGGAAGAAAATAACTTCTGGGGTCGCCTTGGGCTCAGGTCTTGATCCCAGGGTCCTGGGATCAAGCCCTGCATCTGGCTCCCTGCTCTGTGGGGAGCCTGCTTCTTCCTCTCCCACTCCCCCTCCTTGTGTTCTCTCTCTCTCTCTGTGTCTCTCTCTGTCAAATAAATAAAACCTAAAAGAACAAAACAAAACAAAACTTCTGGCTGTAATAAACAAGAAAGGCTTAAAAGCCTGACATTTAAAATAATATTTGCAGGATTTTGATGAATAGAAATTGTCAGATTTGGAGCATTTTCGGTGACTCTAACAAAAAGTGAATTGGCACAGAAGCAGAAGAGATTTTTTTAATGAAAAAGTGAGTAACCTAATGGATTTCAAATGCAAACTAGACCCAGGGTAGCATCAGGAGATATGACACAAAAATAGCTTGGTACCTAATCAACAAATGAGACTATGTGAGATTTTCTATTTTGTATATAACATCTTTGAAGATGCATACACTGTATTAGCTGCTTTATATACATTTTTGTTTAATTCCGAAATCAATACTAAAAAGAAAACATAATCTCATTTGCTATAACTTACAGAAGTTACTTCTCTCTTTTTTTTTTTTTTAAGATTTTATTTATTTATTTATTTCACAGAGAGATTACAAGTAGGCAGAGAGGCAGGCAGAGAGAGAGGAGGAAGCAGGCTCCCTGCCAAGCAGACAGCCCGATGCGGGGCTCCATGGGGCTCGATCCCAGGACCCTGGGATCATGACCTGAGCTGAAGGCAGAGGCATTAACCCACTGAGCCACCCAGGTGCCCCTACTTCTCTTTTTTTAAAAAACCACTTTATTGAGGTATAATTAGCATATAAAAAGCAATAAATACTTAATGTATACAATTTGACGTATTTGAAGATAAGTACATATCTGTGAAACCATCGCCACAATCTGTGCCATAAGTGTAGCCACCAAAACTTTTATCTTGCCCTCTTCATTATTTTTTAGTAACAAGGACATTTAACATATGATCTATCCTCTTAACAGATTTTAAAGTATACAATACAGTATTATTAAAATAGGTGCGATGCTGTTCAGCACATCTCTAGGACATAGCCATCTCCCATAACTGAAACTTTGTACCCTTTGGGTAATTCTTCCCATTTACCCTTCCTCGTTAGGTCCTGGCAATCACCATTCTACTCTCTGCTTATGAGTTTGACTGTTTTAGATTCTCCACATAAAAAGGATCACATGGTAGTTGTCCTTTTCTGACTGACTTTTTTCCCTTAAGATAATGTCCTACAGATCTATTCATGTTGCCGTGAATGGCAGGATTTCCTTCTTTATAAGGCTGAATAGTATTCCATTGTGTGTATATGCATAAATGTATATGTATATACATTTATATATCCAAAGGAAATAAAGCAAATGAATTAAAGCACTATTCATAAAACCAAGATCAGGAAACAACCCAACATCCATTGACAGAGGAATGAATAAAGAATGTGTATATACATAGATGTATATGTGTGTTATGTACATGTATGTATATATTTGTGTGTGTGAGTGTATGTATATGTATGTGTGTGTATAAAATCACGTTCTTTATTCATTCCTCTGTTGATTGGGTTGTTTTGTGATCTTGGTTTTGTGAATAGTGCAGCAATGAACGTGGACAATATTATGATTTTAATTCCTATGGATATATACCCAGAAATGAGATTACTGAATTATATGGTAGTTCTATTTTTTATTTTTCAGGTACGCTTCATACATTTTCCATAGTGGCAGTAACATTTACATTCCCATGACAGTGCACTAGGGTTCTCTTTTCTCCACATCAACAAATTTATCTCTTGTCTTCTTGATAATAGCCATTCCAGCAGATGTGAATTGGTATCACAGTGGTTTTTATTTTCATTTCCCTGATGATTAATAATGTTGAGCACTTTTTAATATACCTGTCAGCTCTTTGTATGCCTTATTTGGAGAAATGTCTATTCAGTTCCTTTGCCCACTTTTTAGAAACTTTTTTGTTTGTTTTGTTTGTTTTTGCTACTGAGTTATAGGAGTTCCCTACGTATTTTGTATATAAACCCTTTATCAGATAGATGACTTGCAAATATTTTCTCCCATCCCTTAGGTTGCCTTTTCATTCTCTTGATTGTTTTCTTTGCTATGAAATCTTTTTAGTTTGATAAGTCCTATATGCCTATTTTTTTGCTTTTGTTGCTTATACTTTGGGTAGCATATCAAAGATTATCACTAAGATCAATGTCAAAAAGATTTTTCCTTATGTTTTCTTCTAGAAGTTGTAGTGTTTCAGGTCTTATGTTGAAGTCTTTAATCTGGTTTTAGCTAATTTTTTTGTACGATATAAGATAGGGGCCCAGTTTCACTCATACATATGTATACTCACTCAGTTTTCACAACACCATTTGTGGAAGAGACTGCATTTTCAACATTGTGTTTTCTTGGCACCTTTCTCAAAGATCAGTTGACCACATATATGTGGATTTATTTCTGGGCTCTCTCTTCTGTTCCGTTGGTCTGTATGTCTGTTTTTATGCCAGTACCGTACTGTTTTGATTATTGTACCTTTGTCACAAATTTTGCAATTTAAGAGTAAAAATACCCCCATCTTTGTTCTTCTCACTCAGAATTGCTTTGGCTACACAGGACCTCTTGTGGGCCATATGAATATTTAGGATTGTTTTTCCTGTTTCTCTGAAAAATGACTTTGGGCTTTTGATAGGGATTGCACTGAATCTGTAGATTGCTTTGGGTGGTATGGACATTTTAATATTAACTCTTCCAATCCATGAACACAGAATGTCTTTGCAGTTATTTGTGTCTGCTTTTTCTTTAATCAGTATTTTATAGTTTTCAGTGTATGTATCCTCCACTACCTTGGTTAAATTAATTTCTTTCTTTCTCTTTCTTTCCTTCTTTCTTTCTTTCTTTCTTTCTTTCAAGATTTATCCATTTATTTGAGGGAGAGAAAGAGAGTCTGAGTGCAGGGAAGGGCAGGGGGAGACAGAGAGAATCCTCAGGCAGAGTCCCCACTGAGCTCAGAGCCTGATGCAGGGCTCAGTCCCATGACCCGGAGATCATGACCTGAGCTGAAATCGAAAGCCAGCCACTTAACTGACTGAGCCACCCAGATACCCCTAGTTAAGTGTATTTCTAAATATTTTGTTCTTTTTGATTCTATTTTCAATGAGATTGTTTTTGTAATTTCCTTGTCAAATAGCACATTGTTGGTATATAGAAAACATGTAATTTTTATATGCTGATTTTGTATCCCACAACTTTGCTGAATTCATTTTTTACTTCTAATGGGGTTTGTATGTGTGTGTATGTGTGGAATCCTTAGAATTTTCTAATATAAGATCATGTCATCTGCAAACAGAGATAATTTTACTTGTTCCTCTCTGCTTTGGATTCCTTTTATTTTTATTTATTTTTTTATTTTTATTTATTTATTTTTTTTGCCTGATTGTCCCAGCTAGGACTTCTAGTACTGTGGTGAATAGGAATGATGAGAGCAGGCATCCTGACCTTGCTCCAGATATTAGAGGAAAAGCCTTCAGTTTTTCACTACTGAGTGTGATGTTAACTGTGGGTTTTTTGTATAAGACCTTTACTGTGTTGAGGTAAATTCCTTTTATACCTAATTTGTTGAAAGTTTTTTATCATGGAAGGGTGTTGATTTTCTCAAATGCTTTTTCTGCATCTGTGTTGAGATGATTATGTAATTTTTATCATTCATTCTTCTAATATAGTATCATACTGATTCATTGGTATATGTTGAACCATCTTTGCATCCCAGAGACAAACTCCAATTGGTCCTTGTGTATGGTCCTTGCAGTGTGCTGTTGAATTTGGTTTGCTAATATTATATTGAAGATTTTTGCATCTATATTTATCAGAGAAATTGGCCTCTAGTTTTCTTTCCTTATGGTATCTTTATTGGGTATAATGTTGGCCTCATAAAATGATTTTGGAAGTGTTCCCTCTTCTGTTTTTGGGTGAGTTTAAGAAGAATTGGTATTCATTTTTTTAATGTTTAGTAGCATTAACTTGTGAAGTCATCAGGCCTGGGCTTTTCCTTTGATAGGATATCTTTTATTTCTGATTCAATTTCCTTATGTGTTATTCATCTGTTCATGCTATTTCTTCTTGATTCAGTCTTATTCTATTGCATGTCACTAGGAATTTATCCATTTATTTTACATTTCCAATTCACTGGTCTATAATTATTTATAGTAATCTCTTATGATATTTTTTTATTTCTGGGGCATCACTAATAATGTCTCTTTAATTTTTTATATTATTTATTTGAGACTTCTCTCTTTTTTCTTGATTAATCTAACTAAAGATTTGTCAATTTTATTGCTCTTTTCAAAAAACCAAATCGCTTATTTTTTTCTCTTGTTTTTCTATTATTTATTTCATTTATTTCTGCCCTAATCTTTATTATTTCTTTCTTTCTGCTAACTTTTGGCTTAGTTTATTCTTCCTTTCTTAATTCCATGAGGAGTAAAGTTAGATTGTTTAATTAAGATCATTCTTATTTTTTTTAAAAAAGATTTTATTTATTTATTTGACAGACAGATCACAAGTAGGCAGAGAGGCAGGCAGAGAGAGAGAGAAGGGAGGAAGCAGGCTCCCCGCTGAGCAGAGAGCCCGATGCGGGGCTCGATCCCAGGACCCTGGGATCATGACCCGAGCCGAAGGCAGAGGCTTTAACCCACTGAGCCACCCAGGCACCCCTCATTCTTATTTTTTTTTAATTTTTTTATTTTAATAAACATATAATGTATTTTTATCCCCAGGGGTACAGGTCTGTGAATCGCCAGATTTACACCTTTCACAGCACTCATCGTAGCCCATACCCTCCCCAATGTCCATATCCCCACCACCCTCTACCGTCCCCCCTCCCCCCAGCAAACCTCAGTCTGTTTTTGGAGATCGAGTCTTTTATGGTTTGTCTCCCTCCCAATCCCATCTTTTCATTTTTTCTTTTCCTACCTCCCCCCAACCCCCCCCCGCCTTGCATCTCCACTTCCTCATATCAGAGATCATATGACAGTTGTCTTTCTCCGATTGACTTATTTCGCTAAGCATGATACCCTATAGTTCCATCCACGTCGTCGCAAATGGCAAAATTTCATGTCTTTTGACGGCTACATAGTATTCCATTGTGTATATATACCACATCTTCTTTATCCATTCATCTGTTGATGGACATCTAGGTTCTTTCCACAGTTTGGCTATTGTGGACATTGCTGCTATAAACATTCGGGTGCACGTGCCCCTTCGGAGCACCACGTTTGTATCTTTAGGATATATACCCAGTGGTGCAATTGCTGGGTCATAGGATAGCTCTATTTTCAGTTTTTTGAGGAACCTCCACACTGTTTTCCAGAGTGGTTGCACCAGCTTGCATTCCCACCAACAGTGTGGGAGGGTTCCCCTTTCTCCACATCCTCATCAGCATCTGTCATTTCTTGACTTGTTAATTTTAGCCATTCTGACTGGTGTGAGGTGGTATCTCATTGTGGTTTTGATTTGTATTTCCCTGATGCCGAGTGATGTGGAGCATTTTTTCATGTGTCTGTTGGCCATCTGGATGTCTCCTTTGCAGAAATGTCTGTTCATGTCCTCTGCCCATTTCTTGACTGGATTATTTGTTCTTTGGGTATTGAGTTTGCTAAGCTCTTTATAGATTTTGGATACTAGCCCTTTATCTGATATGTCATTTGCAAATATCTTCTCCTATTCTGTCAGTTGTCTTTTGGTTTTGTTAACTGTTTCCTTTGCTGTGCAAAAGCTTTTGATCTTGATGAAGTCCCAATAGTTCATTTTTGCCCTTGCTTCTGTTGCCTTTGGTGATGTTCCTAGGAAGAAGTTGCTGCGGTTGAGGTCAAAGAGGTTGCTGCCTGCATTGTCCTCAAGGATTTTGATAGATTTCTTTCTCACACTGAGGTCCTTCATTCATTTTGAGTCTATTTTCATGTGTGGTGTAAGGAAATAGTCCAATTTCATTTTTCTCCATGTGGCCGTCCAATTTTCCCAGCACCATTTGTTGAAGAGGCTGTCTTTTTTCCATTGGATATTCTTTGCTGCTTTGTCGAAGATTAGTTGACCATAGAGTTGAGGGTCTATTTTGGGCTCTCTATTCTGTTCCATTGGTCTATATGTCTGTTTTTGTGCCAGTACCATACTGTCTTGATGATGACAGCTTTGTAATAGAGCTTGAAGTCTGGAATTGTGATGCCACTGACTTTGGCTTTCTTTTTCAATATTCCTTTGGCTATTTGAGGTCTTTTCTGGTTCCATATAAATTTTAGGATTATTTGTTCTATTTCTTTAAAAAAAATGGATGGGATTTTGATAGGGATTGCTTTAAATGTGTATATTGCTTTAGGTAGAATAGACATTTTCACAATATTTGTTCTTCCAATTCATGAGCATGGAATATTTTTCCATTTCTTTGTGTCTTCCTCAATTTCTTTCATGAGGACTTTATAGTTTTCTGAGGATAGATTCTTTGCCTCTTTGGTTAGATTTATTCCTAGGTATCTTATGGTTTTGGGTGCAATTGTAAATGGGACTGACTCCTCAATTTCTCTTTCTTCTGTCTTGTTGTTAGTGTAAAGAAATGCGACTGATTTCTGTGCATTGACTTTATATCCTGACACTTTACTGAATTCCTGTATAAGTTCTAGCAGTTTTGGAGTGGAACCTTTTGGGTTTTCCACATATAGTATCATATCATCTGCAAAGAGTGATAGTTTGACTTCTTCTTTGCCAATTTGGATGCCTTTAATTTCTTTTTGTTATCTGATTGCTGAGGCTAGGACTTCTAGTACTATGTTGAACAGCAGTGGTGATAACGGATAACGGATAACAGTGGTGATAACATCCTTGCCGTGTTCCTGACCTTAGCAGAAAAGCTTTCAGTTTTTCTCCATTGAGAATGATACTTGCGGTGGGTTTTTCATAGATGGCTTTGATAATATTGAGCTATGTGCCTTCTATCCATACACTTTGAAGAGTTTTAATCAGGAAGGGATGCTGCACTTTGTCAAATGCTTTTTCAGCATCTATTGAGAGTATCGTATGATTCTTACTCTTTCTTTTATTAATGTATTGTATCACATTGATGGATTTGCGGATGTTGAACCAACCTTGCAGCCCTGGAATAAATCCCACTTGGTCGTGGTGAATAATCCTTTTAATGTACTGTTGGATCCTATTGGCCAGTATTTTGGTGAGAATTTTCGCATCTGTGTTCATCAAGGATATGGGTCTGTAATTCTCTTTTTTGGTGGGATCCTTGTCTGGTTTTGGGATCAAGGTGATGCTGGCCTCATAGAATGAGTTTGGAAGTTTTCCTTCCATTTCTATTTTTTGAAACAGTTTCAGGAGAATAGGAATTAATTCTTCTTTAAATGTTTGATAGAATTCCCCTGGGAAGCCGTCTGGTCCTGAACTTTTGTTTGGAGATTTTTGATGACTGTTTCAATCTCCTTACTGGTTATGGGTCTGTTCAGGTTATCTATTTCTTCCTGGTTATGTTGTGGTAGTTTATATGTCTCTAGAAATGTATCCATTTCTTCCAGATTGTCAAATTTGTTGGTGTAGAGTTGCTCGTAGTATGTTCTTATAATTGTTTGTATTTCTTTGGTGTTGGTTGTGATCTCTCCTCTTTCATTCATGATTTTATTTATTTGCATCCTTTCTCTTTTCTTTTGGGTAAGTCTGGCCAGGGGTTTGTCAATCTTATTGATTCTTTCAAAGAACCAGCTCCTAGTTTTGTTGATTTGTTCTATTGTTTTTTTAGTTTCTATTTCATTCATTTCTGCTCTGATCTTTATGATTTCTCTTCTCCTGCTGGGTTTAGGCTTTCTTTGTTGCTCTCTCTCCAGCTCCTTTAGGTGTAGGGTTAGGTTGTGTATTTGAGACCTTTCTTGTTTCTTGAGAAAAGCTTGCACCACTATATATTTTCCTCTCAGGACTGCCTTTGTTGTGTCCCACAGATTTTGAACCGTTGTGTTTTCATTATCATTTGTTTCCATGAATTTTTTCAATTCTTCTTTAATTCCTTGGTTGACCCATTCATTTTTTAGAAGGATGCTGTTTAGTCTCCATGTATTTGCGTTCTTTCCAAATTTCCTCTTGTGATTGAGTTCTAGCTTCAGAGCATTGTGGTCTGTAAATATGCAGGGAATGATCTCAATCTTTTGGTACCGATTGAGACCTGATTTATGACCCAGGATGTGGTCTATTCTGGAGAATGTTCCATGTGCACTAGAGAAGAATGTATATTCTGTTGCTTTGGGATGGAATGTTCTGAATATATCTGCGATGTCCATCTGGTCCAGTGTGTCATTTAAGGCCTTTATTTCCTTGTTGATCTTTTGCTTAGATGATCTGTCCATTTCAGTGAGGGGAGTGTTAAAGTCCCCTGCTATTATTGTATTACTGTCGATGTATTTCTTTGATTTTGTTATTAATTGGTTTATATAGTTGGCTGCTCCCATGTTAGGGGCATAGATATTTAAGATTGTTAGGTCTTCTTGTTGGGCAGACCCTTTGAGGATGATATAGTGTCCTTCCTCATCTCTTATTATAGTCTTTGGCTTAAAATCTAATTGATCTGATATAAGGATTGCCACCCCAGCTTTCTTCTGATGTCCATTAGCATGGTACATTGTTTTCCACCCCCTCACTTTAAATCTGGAGGTGTCTTTGGGTCTAAAATGAGTTTCTTGTAGGCAGCATATGGATGGGTTTTGTTTTTTTATCCATTCTGATACCCTGTGTCTTTTGATTGGGGCATTTAGCCCATTAACATTCAGGGTAACTATTGAGAGATATGAATTTAGTGCCATTGTATTGCCTGTAAGGTGACTGATACTGTATATTGTCTCTGTTTCTTTCTGATCTACTACTTTTAGGGTCTCTCTTTGCTTAGAGGACCCCTTTCAATATTTCCTGTAGAGCTGGTTTGGTGTTTGCAAATTCTTTCAGCTTTTGTTTGTCCTGGAAGCTCTTTATCTCTCCTTCTATTTTCAATGATAGCCTAGCCGGATATAGTATTCTTGGCTGCATGTTTTTCTCGTTTAGTGCTCTGAATATATCATGCCAGTTCTTTCTGGCCTGCCAGGTCTCTGTGGATAGGTCCGCTGCCAATCTAATGTTTTTACCCTTGTATGTTACAGACTTCTTTTCCCGGGCTGCTTTCAGGATTTTCTCTTTGTTGCTAAGACTTGTAAATTTTACTATCAGGTGACGAGGTGTGGACCTATTTTTATTGATTTTGAGGGGCGTTCTTAGCATCTCCTGGATTTTGATGTTTGTTCCCTTTGCCATATTAGGGAAATTCTCTCCAATAATTGTCTCCAATATACCTTCTGCTCCCCTCTCTCTTTCTTCTTCTTCTGGAATCCCAATTATTCTAATGTTGTGTCGTCTTATGGTGTCGCTTATCTCTCAAATTCTCTCCTCATGGTCCAGTATTTGTTTGTCTCTCTTTTGCTCAGCTTCTTTATTCTCTGTCATTTGGTCTTCTATGTCACTAATTCTTTCTTCTGCCTCAATTATCCTAGCAGTGAGAGCTTCCATTTTTTATTGCACCTCATTAATAGCTTTTTTGATTTCAACTTGGTTAGATTTTATTTCTTTTATTTCTCCAGAAAGGGCTTTTATCTCTCCGGAGAGGGTTTCTCTAATATCTTCTATGCCTTTGCTTTCTCCTGCTGTGGAATTCCGCTGTTCTTGGTGAGTGAAGTTGGTTTTGGATGGGTTTCTTGTTGATCTTCTGGGGGAGGGGCCTGTTGTAGTGTTTCTCAAGTGTCTTTGCCTCAGGCGGAATTGCACCGCGCTTGCCAGGGGCCGGGCTGAGTAATCCGCTTGGGTTTGCTTTCGGGAGCTTTTGTTCCCTGAGCGCTTTCTTTAGAGTTCTGGAGGACGGGAATGAAGATGGCGGCCTCCCAATTCTCTTGGCCTGGAGGAGCGGAGAGCTTGGGGTTCCGCTCCTCAGTGCGCCCTCAGAGAAAAGCGCCCAACCGCCCCGCCTCCCTGGCCTGAGGTCGCGCCTTGAGGAAAGCAGTCAATTGCTGGAACCTGGAGAAAAGCGCCCGGTCACTTCCATCTCCGTGGCCTCCGGCCGCGCTCCGAGCCCACCCAGCCTGCAACCGGCACAAGGTAACTCCGGGCTGAGAGCTCAGTCCTCGGCTCTGTCGCTGTAGCCGGCTTCCCCGCTCCAATACCTGCGAGGTCCTCGGCCCTCAGACACCCCTGGGCCTTCTGTGACCCCGCGGGACCTGGGGTTATGCTCACCCCGCCTGGGTTTCCCCCCAGTTTAGCCCCTGGAGCGATGTCTCCCAGTGGAGCAGACTTTTAAAAGTCCCGATTTTGTGCTCCGTTGCCCCGCTGCTTGTCGGGAGCCAGCCCCTCCTCCCGGGGTCTATCTTCCCGTCGCTTTGGATTCACTTCTCCGCAGGTCCTACCTTTCAGAAAGTGATCCATTCTCTGTTTCTAGAATTGTTGCTCTTCTTCTCTTCGATTTCCCGTTGGGTTTGTAGGTGTTCACAATGGTTAGATAAGCTATCTAGCTGATCTCCTGCTACCCGATGTCGCCTCAGCCTGCTACTTTTCCGCCATCTTGGCTCCTCCCCCCATTCTTATTTTTTAATATAGACATTTATCACTATAAAATTCCCTCTTCATACTGCTTTGCTGTATTCTGTAAGTTTTGGTATGTTGTGTTTTATTTTCATTTGTTTCAAGATAGTTTCTAAGTTCCCTTTTGATTTCTTTTCTGACCCAGTGGTTGTTCAAGAGTGCATTGTTTAATTTCCATGCATTTTGGGGTTTTCTCCTTTTCCTTTTTTTATTATAGTTTTATGCCATTGTAGTGGAAAAGATACCCAGAATGATTTCAGTCTTCTTAAATTTGTTGAGATTTGTTTTGTGACCTAGTATGTAATCTATCCTGGAAAATGATCTACATGCACTTAAGAAGAATGTATATTCTGCTGTTGGGTGAAACATTCTGTATATGTCCATTAGTTCCATTTATTCTAGTGTTGTTCAAATGATGTATTACCTTACTGATTGCCTCCATTACTGATAGTGGAGTACTGAAGTTTCCTATTATTATTGTATTATATTATATTGTATATCTTTAATTAAATTTTTGTGGTTATAGTCATTCTTAACACTTTCATTTCCAGAAACTATTTATTAAAACTCTCTCTTTAATTAATTTCTACAACATTTTCCTGATTTTCTGACTTTCAACTGTTCTTTCTGTATTTTATATAATTTATTTAATTGTTTAATTTGGGGGGGTAGTACTTGAGAGACAATAGGTTTGGTAAAAGCAAGGAGGTAGAAGAATGATAAAATCAAGTACCTTTAACCTGGTGTAAAGATTCTTCACAATATAGCCTCTGTCTACATTTTCAACTTCATCTCTAAACCAAAATAACCTGGCATTCTGAATTTCTCAACTGAGAATCACTTAGCAATTACATCCTCAACAAAATCTTCCTACAGTCTCTCTACAAATTGTTATGCAATTTACTGGTCTCTCACAGCTCTTATCTCTATATATCTTACAGTTGAATTTATTACATTTATGTGTAGATTATGTATAAAAATATCTCCTCCACCTTCACTATTCCATGAGCTTCTGAATGGCAAGGAACATTTCTTTAATTATGGTGTATTCAGTGACTGCTAACTAAAATAAGGTTTAAAAAAATCAACAAATGCATATTTAATAAGCAAATGAAAGTTCAATGAATTAATACTCCCTGAGCCTCTTATTAATAGTATCATCTTGGTAAAGTCTGCAAACATCTTTGTATCCCTGTTTCATTTACCACAAAAGAGTTAAGATAATCCTTGACTTCCTTAAAATAGCAAAGTTGTTGTATCAAAATAAGAAAATGAATTACACAAATGTTTTTTTAATTTTTTTTCTAGATTTTTTTATTTATTTGACAGACAGAGATCACAAGTAGGCAGAGAGGCAGGCAGAGAGAGAGAGAGGGGAAAGCAGGCTTCCTGCCGAGCAGAGAGCCCGATGCAGGGCTCGATCCCAGGACCTTGGGATCATGACCCGAGCCAAAGGCAGAGTCTTTAACCCACTGAGCCACCCAGGTGCCCCCACAAATGTTTTATAAACAAAAGATATTATAGGCACAAGTAGACCAACCTGAATGTTAATGAGTCCATAGTTTTTCTGAAGTTCTAAATAGCTACTCACATGCACGCAGGCACATGCACGCGTACATACAAGTGAAATTAAATGCTGCCAGATTATCACCCTTACTAATTCCTACACTTCCCAGTGTACAGAAAAAGTATCAGTTTTGCTGATTTGGTAGCCCTGCAACTGAAAGCTACCAAAGAAGAGGTATTAACTTCATTCAACACAGCTTTCTGAATTGTCTTGTACTGCATCGTTACTGTTCTCTTAGATTTTAAGTTCTTGAAATATGACAAGTGCATCTTTATATAATATATATCATTATATACAAATCATCAATTTAAAAGTATCTTTGATAGTGATAATGACTTTCTGAATGGGTCCTTATCACCCATCCCCATTTAGCTAGCAAAACATTCTTTCCAAGTCCTTGAAACTCTACCAGTTGGGGTGCTACACTTGTTGAACTGCTGAGCTCTCCAGCTTTTTATTATCATTCTGTTGTGTATGAACTAAGCAATGC
Organism: Martes martes; assembly: GCF_963455335.1. Lineage (NCBI taxonomy): Eukaryota > Metazoa > Chordata > Mammalia > Carnivora > Mustelidae > Martes > Martes martes. The sequence continues at coordinate 39,763,044 of NC_137888.1, forward strand.
TTTCAGCATTCCTGCAAACTGTGAAACTTTACAAAGGAGATGCCCAGCTGGAGTGTGACTTGACCTCTGCTTCTGGCAATCTTTCAGATGCCTTCACTCCGAGTGACATAAAGGAGTGACATAAAGGAAGTTTTAATCTAGAAAGTTAAAGAAGACAAAGGGTGAGATTACTAAGGTGTTTCAAAACATACGTCAAATTTGTCATCATTCACTGCTTTAGCAGATGTCGCTCAGTGCTACGGCTCATGTTGCTGATGAAGCAAGCCATACTATACAAAGCACAGCTCTGTCAAATCCCAGAGAGCTAATAGAAGGATATTCTTTATCAGACATGGAATTGACAAGCACATATTCTGTGGAAACTGTCTGATAACAGAATGGTGCTCTGCTTTTAGAGGATCCCAAGGAAACACCTTTATCAGGAAGGAAGACAAGAGTTCTTGTGCTTTATATTTGGTTGTTTTAAAGAATTATACAGACACTGTGTAACTCTGGGATTTCTTCACAAATTTATTTGCTTCATGTTTGAAGAGCTTTCAACAGAGAGACCTTAGCTTAGATGTAAAGCAACCCTCTGAATGAGTCAGAGTAAATGTTGTACTAGGTACATGCATACATAAGACACACATCTTTAGATTTTTTTCCCGGGTATTGACAGTACTGATATCAACTGACACAGAGTTCGGAAAGTTTGTGATAAGAACTTTAAAAATAATCTATGTGCAAGGCAATGGGACTGATGGTGCCGTGACAGTGGAGACTCCAACCCACTGTTTAGCATAGTGAGGTTGCATATTTCCTATAGGTCAGAAGGAAAATCTGGACAATTCTGTATGTGAGACATCCTGCCAATACTGCACCATGAAGTCTGCTCATAGAGTAAGCCAACTCCAGAAGCAGAAGGATCTGTGGAACAGGAATGGTGGAAGATGACAGCATAGACCTAAATGTCATCCCAGACCTCCACTTGATCCACAGGAACTCTGCAACCCTAGCTTGCCAAATTATGGGCTTTCGGGCTCCCCTACTGCCACCCCTTCTTCACCCACCTCTTCCGTACCACCCTATCCCTTCCTCTCTCTATTTATGCTTTCCCCATTTGTGTATCCCACAGACGTAGCATTGAGTCTATAGGCCAAACCAATATCCAACTAGTAAAGAAATGTAGAGCAAAATATGTAAGGAAGCATTTACTCTCAGGGCTGTGTCTGTACTTCCTTCAGTTTTGCTCACTAGGAAACTTTACTTGTTTCCTCTCAATTGTAAATGTGAGGGGAGGGTATAATGAGGCGTCTTAGTTGAAGAAGCTATAACAAAGTACCACAGACTGAGTGGCCTACAAACAACAGAAATTTATTTCTCACAGTTCTGGAGGCTAGGAAGTCACAGATCAAAGTATTCACAGATCCGGCGTCTAGAGAGCTTGTTTGCTGGTTTACAGATGGCCATATTTTCCCTTCTTCTAATCCTCCCATGGAGGAGGGGAAGAGGGAGCTCTCCGGGGTGTCTTTTTTTTGGGGGGGAGGGTGTCTTTTTTTAAGGGTACTAAACCCATTCATGAGGGTTCTACCCTCATGACCTAATCACTTCCCAAAAGCCCCATCTCCTAACACCATCACATTGGGGATCAGGTTTCAACATAAAGAATTTGGTGGAGACAAAAACATTCAGTCTTTAGCACAGGGTTAACTTTGGGATCTTCTCTGTATGCTCTGCAGGAGTGTGACTCGCTTTAACAACTTATTGAAACTTATAGAGCCTTATCGTTAGATTTATAAACTTATGTATTGGTTCTTGTTGCTTTCTGGTTTCAGCTTTGGGCTAAATTCTAGGGAACAAGAAAAATATCCTTTAACTTCTTGTTATCCGTAGAACAACGAAGAGAGTTTTACTTCATGTTTTTCACTGTTAATAAACAGTTCAAAGAATTGCTTCATATGCATACTCTTTTACTTAAATATTTCTGCATGACAAATACCCAGCAGTAAGATTACTAGTCAAATGATATGAACATTATTGGGACATGTTGCTTATTGCCAAGGTTCTTCTGAAAAGAATTTTACCAGTTATCACTATAAATTTGTATGGTTGTATTCATTTCTCCAAACCTGATGCACATTTAAGTATTTTAATTGCTGAGCCAATTGGCACAAGATAATAAGATTTTATTCCCAACCCTTGAATTTTTTTTTTTAAGATTTTATTTATTTATTTGACAGACAGGGATCACAAGTAGGCAGAGAAGCTGGCAGAGAGAGGAGGAAGCAGGCTCCCTGCTGAGCAGATAGCCCGATGCAGCTTGATCCCTAGGCCCTGGGATCATGACCTGAGCTGAAGGCAGAGGCTTTAACTTAACTGAGCCACCCAGGCGCCCTTGAATATTTTTATATATTTGTATCAATTTGTTCATCTTTTGGCTTATTTTTATAGGGCAGTTTTATTTTTCATCTAGTTTATGAGTTTGGATCTTTTAAGTTCAGAGAAGAAATATTAGAATTTTAGTAAATTACCTCATTAACTAGACCCTCCTTTATTATTTTTTCTCTTCTTTTTTTGACATCACCATTACAGAGCTATTCCTTTTCAAAATATCTTCTGGTTTGGTTTTGTTTTGTTTTCACTTGTTGATGCTGGGTATGGCAAGTTGTAGAAAGAAATAAAATTGGAAAATTAATTAATTTATATTTATTAATAAAAAACTTTATAATTAACCAGTATCTCCATTACACCAAAATATAAGATCATAAACTTTTAATGTTTGTGATAAGATAATAAAAGAACATTAGCTATATGAAGTAAAATGTTTTTATATTTTATAAGTCCCCTAAAATGAGATTCAGTATTAATTAGTATTTCAACCAAAATCCATGCTTAATAATGACAAACTACAGACTTTAATAAAATTAGGAAAAAATTTAATATTGAATGTGAAAAAGTTAATTCAAATTTATTGGACTCTTTTCAAGGACATTGCACTGATAATTTTAATTTTTTAACCTTCATATTCTGCTTTTTTGTTTTTCTGTGTGGATATTTTAATTCCTTTTTGAGCAGTAGAAATACTTCAACCCAACTTTGGGAAGTAATAATAATTAGCAAGTCTAAATCTTAGAATCTAATAAGCAAAATTGAGAGACATGAGTAAATATTTCAATAACATTAGTTTCCTAGAATTATGAACCACTTTATCATGATTTATACTTATATTTAGAGAATGGAATGTATTGTTTACTGCCATCTCCAAGATATTGAGAAGTATGCAAAAGATGGTCACATACCATCAAAGATGCGATATTTGGAAATATAGTAACACGTTGTTTTAGAATAATTACTGAATAACACTTCATAAAAAGATGGACCATATTTTTACATCCTTTCAATTTAAGGGGCAAATTTCAAATAATAAGTTTGAGAGTTGATACTGGCACACTTAGTTAAAATCAACCTCATAAATGTGTTGGGTTGGTTTTTTTTTTGTTACTATTTGATGTTACTAGTTTTCTATCTTAAAGACAAAAGGATAAACCTAAAATAAAGTGGCTAAGATTTACAAATTTGACCAGCAGTAGTATTTATTACCCTATTTATGTTTTGTAAGTTTTGCTTGACCATTTGAATAGTAACTCATGTAAATCAAATTTTAAATTTATCTTGAATGATATTAAATATGACCAAATCAAAGCCAGTGTAAGCACTCTGGAACATACCAAATAAAACTTTTTTTTTTTTTAATTGAAGGTTACATCCATTGATTTCCTGGCTAAGACAAGAAGTAATAAGTTTGCCAATTTTATTTTTTTTTAAAGATTTTATTTATTTGTTTGGCAGAGATCACAAGTAGGCAGAGAGACAGGCGGGGGTGGGGGGGTGCAGGGAACAGGCTCCCCATTGAGCAGAGAACCTGATGCAGGGCTTGATCCTGGGACCCTGAGATAATGACCTGAGCGGAAGGCAGAGGCTTTAACCCACTGAGCCACCCAGGTGCCCTAGGATTGCCAATTTTAAAACAAAGCCTTAAAATAAGCTACATTTATACAATCCTTATGTTTTCCAAATTACTTCCAAGTACATTATCTTCTCTGATTTTCTTATCAACTCCATGAATTAGGAAAGACCAAAATTATTGGTTTCTTTTCTTTTTTCCATGAGAAATTGACCCCAGCTGACATAGCCAGCAATCTTATGGTATTCTCCCCTTAATCCCACAAAGTATGAAATGTAGTATGCTACTAGCTTATTCTGTATTATATGTTAACAATTTGATGTCCCACATCTGCTAGAAAAGAGCCTTCCCATAGCCCCTTAAATCTCAAAATATTTGTGATTGCCTTTCCGTTATTGATAATACTAGTCCTGCTCCCCTATATGGAACAAATAGTATCCTATTTTTTCTTTTTTTTTGAAAGAGAGGAGATTGCTCAAACCAGGGGGAGAGGCAGAGGCAGAGGAAGGACCAGACTCGCCAGTGAGCAGGGCTCATGACCTGAGCCAAAGGCAGACACTTAACTAACTGAATGACCTAGGTGACCCAAATAAATGATTTCATAAGGAGCAGGTCAATGAACTTATTCTCCCAAGTGTCATAATTAAATTTGCTCTCGGTTCTCTAATTGATTCTCTAATCCAGTGTCTGGTAGATATTGATAAACGTTAATTACAAAAAGAATAGCAAAATATCCTTATTTAGTATGCATTGTATAACATAGATATTATGGTTTATATTCACACACACACACACACACACGCATATCTTTTTCTCTTCTTTGACTTCTAAACCTGATGTTTCATTTTTTAAAAGTGGCTGTTGGTGGGAATGGAAGAGGAAGGGCTACAGCTACGTCAATACATCAGAGCCAGGGTATATTTTGGCTGGAAAAGTTTTGAGAAAATCAAAAGGAAATAATATGCTTCACTTTTTTTTTTTTTTAAAGGAGGAGTTAAGAGAGGGTGAGATTAAAGTGGACTGTGATCCTCTCGCTGACTTCTCCCAAGAGCAGGGACATGAGGAGGCAGAGTGGTGATGAAAACCTATAATTCAATCTGTCACAATATGGTGAGCATTCTCAGATTTACATGTTGAAGAAAAATAAATTGTGACTAGTTGTGAAAACAATGTGGTAAATCAAGGAACTAAAAGCAGACGTGACTCTGAGAGAATGAAAGTCATGAGTACTGTTTCCAAGAAAGACCACCACCATTGACTAACTGGTTCAGTAATGGCCGGTAGTGTTTAAAGGCATAAGGAGGATAGGCCTGAGAACCTGCTGGAAGAAGATACGGTAGAAACCTGAAACATTGCTAAGAGAACATTTCAGTGAGTGAACATGGATCAAAGAAAAAGTGAATTAGAGAAATGCTTCTAGAAAATGAAAAATAGATATAAAATACTGTATCAGAAAGAAAGCCTGCAGAATTTCAGATTTAGCAAAGAATTTTAATCATCATCATCATCTCTTGGAAGATCCAGTTTTACATTTTTGTTATTTGGAGGGATGATAGTTATCTCACATAGAATGACAAATCTGTTTTAGCTCTTACTCTCTCCCTGTTTCTGTGATTTTTAAACGTAATGGCCAAAGTAAAGTATTTTAATCGCAGCTACTGCTTAGCTTGCTTAGGCTGCTTACTGCGACGGGACCACTTATCCCTTACCCATGAAATACACAGTCTGCGCATGCCTCTCAGATTCTAAATGTAAATAAGATGTCAAACCACAGGGGCTCCTGGGTGGCTCAGCTTTGCCTTCCGTTCAGGTCATGATCCCAGAGTCCTGGGATTGAGCCCCCCATGGGGCTCCCTCTTCTGCAGAGAGCCTGCTTCTCTCCATCTCCAAATCCCCCTGCTTGTGTTCTCTCTCTCGCTGTGTCTCTCTCTGTCAAATAAATAAATAAAATCTTTAAAAAAAAAAAAAAAGGAAATCAAACCACATAATAAATGGAGTGATCTTGGGAAAAGCAATGGATTAAGAGTCATAAGATTCTCGTTCAGGTCATATATACCTAGCTGGATGACATTATTCAAATCAGTCAGCCTCTCTGAATCCCATTTGCTTAGTAGCAAAATGGTGATAATAATATTTACCTTGCAAACCTTACACAGTTGTCTGAGTTAATCAAAGAATATTTTGTAAAATTTCAAGTTTTATAGAAATGTGTATTATTATTTAGGATATTAATGCAAACATAAGATAATTCTGTTGCAGTATACATGGTTTTTAATAGTTTTTAAGAACAGTCTGGCATACTGCTCATGTAAGCAACAATTCCAAGCTAGAAGTATTTGTTTAATAATTAAACTATTTTTTTGTTAATTGGATAGACAGAATGTTACTGTCTACGAAAAATACTTTTAAATTTTTACTGATTTATAATTCTATATATTAGATTTTAAAATCCCAGTGGTCCCCAGTCTCCTTAATACTCTTTTTTAAAAGGTTTTTATTTTCCCAGTGCATTGATTCTCAGTTATGATAGAGAATACCACCAATTTATAAGCTGCAGTGGGTTGCCAGTTTGAGTTACAGAAAAGTAATGTAGAGAGCAGAGGTATTCTGTTTCAAGAGCTCTTACCCATGCAGTCTCCTTTACAGTTCATTGCCCTTTTTGGGACCTCGAGATGTAGGAATGCTTTGGGAATCTCAGCCCTCTTCCGTTCTTCATCCACACTGATATTGCTTCAACAGTTCACGTGGCTTTAAAAATTTGCATATGCAGTTTTCCAGATTTAGACCCCCAGTCCTGAATTTCCTGTGACCTCTAGACTTAGACACCAAATGGCTCTGCACCGTCGTTGCATATCCAGTCTCTATCTCCAGATCAACTTCTCAGGGTTCTATCCAAAATTGTTTCTCTCCAGGTTTTCCCTATTTTTCCAATGGTGCCACTAAACCCTTGGTTGCTTAAGTCAAAAATATGGGTGTCATTCCTGATCCTTTCCTTTCCCTCTCATCCTCATTCAATCCGTCAGCAAGTTCTACTGATTCTACTGTAATGTATATCCCTATCATGCCCTATAAAATGCTATCTGATTGGATCCCTGGCCACTATTTTAAACTCATCTATGTAAAAGAGGCCTTTTTACTTGTCACTCTTCACAGCACAAAGCCCCCTTGGAAATGATATTTCTATATATGTGGGGTCTTTTAATTGTCTCTCTCCCCTATTAGGAAAGGACTTGTCCAGTTTTATTCTCAGGTCCATACCTACAATGCTGTCTGGCACTTTAATTCTTGAGAATGAATTAATTCATAGGCATTATATGTATCTATCAGTGGAAACAGGCTTGGGATCCACGGGAATCAGTTTAACAGCTGCACATGAACATCAGTGTGCTAAGCGTGATTTCATAAATGCATTCTTTGTTCACGAAGTACATTCTTGGCATTCCTTTTGAATACAGAGAGCCAAAAATATCATATTGATTCAAAGATATAATTCTACCTGTTTTCAACTCCAGGTAATTCTATAAGAAAGGAAGCTCTCAAAAACTGAGAAAAGGGAAGTCATTTTTGTTTTTGTTTGAATTATTCATCTCTCCAACTTCCATCCCTAGCTCCTGAAGGCTTATACTTAGGAACATTCTTCGTCTTTCCCCTCATAGTCAAAAATGGTGTTTAGATTTAGTGATAGTGACCATCAGAAGTAATATTATGCCAAATCCTTTCAAACTGTGTGGTAGCTAAAGCACATAAAAATGCGTCATGGTGTGGAAAAAATGTCATGGTGGTAAATCTGTTTTCCTACTCTTCACATCTCTTGTTTCCCCTAATAGTCTTTCAGACCATAGCCATAATAGATTAACTTTGCAGGGTGGATTTACATATTTCTTACCAGAAAAGTAGTGACTGCTTCAGATCTTCAAGTTGTATTTGAAATATTTAAATGAACCCAAATAATAACCTTCAGAGTTGTCTGGACCTGACTGATAATGAGTTTTATAGTATACTATGGTGTTCATTTGCTTGGGCTTGCAATAAATTAATGATCAGTAAATGTATGAAATGTGGTATGGTAAAATCTCTGGTTCCTCTCTTCTGAATTTATTTGAGCAATTACTAAAGTAGGTCCCATTGTTTTCAGATCAAATTTAATCTCCTAATCATGGAGCTTGTACCTCCTCCCATATTCGATGTTGGTTGATTGTACCTTTTTTATCCAGTCTCTCAAGCTAGAAGATACATTTCTAAATGCCCAGCTTTCCTTCATTTCAAATATCTATTGGGTTACCATATCCTCTCGGTTATGCTTACAAAATATCTCTGGCATCTATCCCTTTTTCTCCAACACTGTGACTTCTTTGAAAGATTGACCCATTCTAGTCTCATGGAGGTGTACTGACCTGGTTTCTGACTGCACCACACCTTCCCTATCAAGCCATAGAGGGGTCAACTCAGAATCATGTCCCTGAAAGGCAGTGAGGTTTGGGAATGGTGGGTTGGAGAGTTGCTATGTTGAGCATCTACAAAAAGAGTATAAGTGATGATACCAGACAGCCAGGGTTTCAGATCCTGCCTCTGCCTCTACCATGATACCAGACAGCCAGGGTTTCAGATCCTGCCTCTGCCTCTACCAGTGGTATCATCTCAGGCAGGTTCCTCTCTGGAACTTAATTTAACCATATTTAACTTTGAGATAATAATTAACACTTCATAGGGTTATTGTGAAAAATCACATAAGATCATATTACTAAAAGGTATTTCCTGACATGTGTTGGATGCTCACCAGATGTTAGTTCTCTTCTTGCATTCTCCTACCACTCTCGGCACCATTGTCTGTTACCCAGGACACACTTGCAGAAACCCTGCTTGCTTTCCTAGGCTTCTTGTATTGATGTCTTTGGAATAGCAAGGATTTCCTTTTTTCTCTATACCAGGATAAAGGAACTTGAAAAAGACCCTATTCTGTCTCAGGGAACCTGTTTCCTTCTATGCTTCTGAAAATCTTTATTATAGAAAGCTGGAACCTATTTCCCTTCATGCTGTTTTCTTGCTTTGATATGCATCAATGGCCCTCTCCAGGTGAGAAACAAAAATACAGATTTTTTTAGGTTTCTCTCCCTACCCTTGCAAATTTTTCCAAACTCAGTTCTGACACTTGTTCTTTTCAGCTGCTTGGCTTTCTCATAAAGTTCACCTTTGTTCACTCCTTTGTAACCACATGACCAGTCTCTCCAGTTAGAATGCCTCTCTCCACTTGCTGCTTATATGTCCAGTGGATGTCTGATCGTTTTAGATAAAGTCCCTTATAAAGCTTTGTCAGCCTTGGTCTCATCTTGATCCATTTTTCTCAGCTTGGTATTCCCCTTGCACTTGGATATGTGTCTATAAGCATGTATCATGTCATATCAGTACTGTGTATGTGCTATTTGTCTTACCCACTATCAAATCAATTCCTTGAATGGACGACAGTGCCACAGCACCTACAATATGCTTGAAGGTCCATAAATAATGAATGGCTAATAGAGGGTGTTATTATCATTATTCTTATTACTCTATTTAAAAATTTATTTCCAAGATTTTATTTATCAGACTACACTACTGTCTTGTACTCTATATCATAGACAAATACGATTTTTATTAAAGCTATTTTCATGTAATTCTGACATCAAGATTTAAAAACCTAAACAAATTCTCTAGTATGTGTGCTTTTCTCATTTGCATGAAAATCATGTTCTGCAATTGAGATTTTAAGTTCAGAAATTTCAAAGCCCTGTTTCAAAAAAAATCCAAGTCCTTAGTAAAAATTGTTCATATTTTAGCCAGTTTATTTAAATAAATTGGAAAATAATGGAGCGTAATTTCACCAACCTTCAAAATAAGCTCTCACCGTTTATCCCCAAATTTCTTTCACATTAGAAATCGGTGCCAAAAAATATATCTACCATGATAGCCTTGAGAGAAACTTCTTCCTTGGAGAAGGATGAGGAGATGTGGGAATAACCAGCATCCAGCTATTGTACTGCATTTAGGATCAATACAGCTAGGCCAAAAGCAACCACATCCACATCTACATCCACAATCTCTATCTTTCTCTCCTAGGATAAGGTAATGAACTTCTATGCTTCCCTGCCCTGGGTCTTCATCACTAAGGGAGAGGTCAGAGAGAGCAGAGCATTTGAACATCTAGCCAGCAAGTCTACCCTACTGTAGACCTAGACCAGAAGTTTTGAAGATTTCTATAATTTTATCTGGGGATGTGGAGGGTAATTGTACTGTCTCTTCCTATGTATGCCATGTGTTTATATTATTTGCATTATTTTAAGATATTTTTATAGATTATTTCCCATCTCCTAAGAAATCTGGTAGGTTATCTATGTCTTTACATTCTTTGTTTGCATATGAGAATTTTTCAAGAACCCACTTTGGAAAATAGCTGACGAAGTGGGGAACTTGTACTTCCTGACAGATCATGAGTTGAGAGTGTCTTTCAAGTTTGATTAGTTAAGCATCAAAAAATATTAGTTTCATGCCTAGGGAAAAATAATATCATTAGCCCCTTTTCATTACTTTAAAAGGAATTTTCTAACAAATCCAATTTATGTATAAATACAACCTTTTTAAAAGATTTTATTCATTTATTTGAGAGAGAGAAAGAACAGGAATAGAGGGGAGGAGCAGAGGCAGCAGGAGAAGCAGATCCCCACAGAGCAGGGATCCTGATGCCGGGCTCTGGGCTCGATGCAAGGCTCCATTCCAGGACCCCGGGACCATGACCCGAGCTGAAGGGAGGTGCTTAATGGACTGAGCCACCCAAGGGCCCCAAAAATACAACTCTTAATTGTCTATAACAATGGGGAATGGAAAATTGAAACCTATAGATAATCCAAAATTTTATTTTAAAGAGCACATTAAACCTTTATTCCCAATGAGCTTCTTTTTTTTTTTTTTAAAGATTTTATTTATTTCTTTGACAGACACAGAGATCACAAGCAGGCAGAGAGGCAGGCAGAGAGAGAGAGAGGAGGAAGCAGGCTCCCTGCTGAGCAGAGAGCCCGATGCGGGGCTCGATCCCAGGACCCCGAGATCATGACCTGAGCCAAAGGCAGCAGCTTAACCCACTGAGCCACCCAGGTGCCCCCCCAATGAGCTTCTTAACATTGCTCAGAGTTGAGAATTAATTAGTGTGGATTCCGCCTTTTTGTATTTGACACCTCACCCATGAAGGATAGGTTAATAGGTAGTAAATTAGGCACTCAGTAGATAGTAGCCAGAAAAGATTGAAATCAGAAACCAAAGGACTTAAGTCAACCACAGAATTCATATCTAGCCCTTAAAACTTTAAAATAAAATACATCTTTGTTTTGGTTTTATTGTAACAGTGGACATTCTGAGAACTAAATACAAAACATTTTGAGTGTGTGGATTTTCTAGAAAAGATTACCTCTTATCATTCAAAGGTATAGATTAATATCTTTGATTCAACTTTCTGAATCAAACAGTGAAATAACTATTTCCTACTGTCTCAAGTCCATTCCTTCCTGAGCAACAAAACAGAGAAAAAGAAAAAGAAACTTTCTCTGCTTCCCTTCTCAATTTTCCAAGTGCTTTTCATCAACAGAAAACCATTGTAGATGGGGTTCCATTCCGAAGTAGTTTTTTATTTGTGGTGTAAAGTCAGCATGCAAAAGAAAAAATAAATAAAAAGTAAGATCTGTACAGATGGTATCTTTGGTTCTGGCCCTCCCTTTAAAAAGCCTCACCGCCCAGCCAGTCAATACCCTCCAACAAAGTCCCAACCACAGAGAGTTTCCTCCGGAGACTCACCACCACTTCCTACGGCCTATTGGACATTTTTAGTTTGGTCTCCAAACTCTGACAATTTGGTTGGGTGATTTCATGAGAATTAGCCACAAATTTCTGAAGGGATATTTGTTTTCACGTACTATCATTTGAGGATAAGTCATATTCTGTATCTGTATGTAATATGCAGAATCTGAAATCCCGCACTGAAATTATCAAATGAAGCATAAGTGACATGTTAAATGTACCTAAAAAAATAATCATCTTCCTTAATAACCTAAAATCCAAAGCCTCCAAAGCTGGCATGGAGATAGAGGAATCTTGCTCTCATGAGAAGGCATGCAGACCCATACCCTTCACAGTCTTGCTCCTGGGCCTTCCCGTTTCTTTAGAGAACTCTTGATTCCATTTCCACATCCACACTGGCTTGAGTGGAACTAAGCAGTGCATCAAGGTTTGCACACTTGCCTTCCATTCTCCAAACATGTAGTTACTACTGCGTGTTGCTTCAAGGAAGCCAGCGCCTCTTGTAAGATACACCATTATTCTCACAGAGAAAATACTCAAGTCCTCCTTTGAAAAGAGAATCATTTACTTAAACTGTGAAAACAGTGTTGGAGACTGTGCTTTTTAATCCAAGGTGTATGCAATTTGTGAATACTTCGGAAATTACTAATATCCTCACTTACACCCAATAATAAACATTTTTGACAGAAGTATAAATATGATCTCAGTGAGAAGATAAACTATTCCTTGCTTCAAATTTGTAACTCCAAAATAGTATTTAGTCTACATATATACTGGCATTCCCCTAGTTTAAGTACACTTAACTTTTAGTCTTATTTACAAAACAAATTGGGTCACATTATAAGATTTGAAAATGAGTTTTAAATTTTAAAGTGAAAATAATTTGGCAGAGCATACTTTAAAAAAATCTCCCTGGTCATTTAAATATTTAATATGGATACAAATTTTTTGTAGTGTATTTGTTACTCTAGAATACTATTCTAGAGGGATTATAAGCCCCTTGAAATCATGTGCAGAAATGTACATGTCTGCATATAATATTTTTGAGGAAAAGATAAAATTTCTTACTTCAGAACCATAGCATAAGATAAAATCCATTTATTATGTGTAATTTCCTCTATGTGTGCAGGTTTTTAAATAGTAAAAAATATCGACATGTATGGACTCACTGAAATATATAAGAATATCAAAGAGTCCCTCAGCATATGCCCATAGATATATTTTCAGAGCAACAGGAATACTCTTGGTCATAAGATAAATGATATGTTTTACAATGATAAAACTTTATTATTCATTAGCTCATTTTATTATGCTCTGGTTTATCTTCATAAAGATAATAATTTCTCATGCCTTCTTTTGTTCACTTTATGGAAAGAATTTTTTTTGAGGAACCAAATATCTTGAAATTAATAATAGCAAAATAGATTTGAGAGGACCTATTTAATGAGTATTTGTGATCTCTCATGACATTTTGGTTGCTTTATTTTAAAATACAGAAAAACATTTTGGATGTTTAAAAAGTGAATGTGCAGTGGAGAGCTACGAACGTGAGCCCCTGCATTACCTTGCCACCTATGTCTTGAACTAGGAGACTGATGGACTTTCTCCAGATAATTTGTGTGAAGAAGTCTGGGGCCAAAAATGGCCATCACTTAACAAGAATGCTTTTCCATAGTTCTTTTTTCAGATCAATGCTTATGGCACATTTGAAGTAGAAATGGTTCTTAAATATTGCATATAAATATAAGATACAGTTCCACAAAAGAAAGGACTGTCTCACCCAATGCAGTATTCTCAGAGTCTGACATTCAATCAATAATTGACAAGTGAAGAGACAATTATTTGGACAGTATATACAGTAAATCAATAGTTATTCTTCTGGGCGCCTGGGTGGCTCAGTGGTTTAAGCCGCTGCCTTCGGCCCGGGTCATGATCTCGGGGTCCTGGGATCGAGTCCCACATCGGGCTCTCTGCTCGGCAGGAGCCTGCTTCCCTCTCTCACTCTGCCTGCCTCTCTGCCTACTTGTGATCTCTCTCTCTCTGTCAAAGAAATAAATAAAATCTTAAAAAAAAAAAAATAGTTATTCTTCTGATTCCTGCAAGTAGTAGGTGCATCTTGTGACTGAAGAATAACTGGAATAGCTAGATGTTTTTGTATATATGAGAGGAATTTGCTATTACGATGGACAAACATCATGGTACAGAAAAGTGATAATCTAGTCGGAGTGCACAAACATTTTGGCTTACAAAATACACAATAGTGATAAAAATATTAGTAACTAAGTTTTATAAGTCCTCATACATTAAAGGATATTAAGAAAATTATATAAACAAAACAAAGGAGCGTGCTTTTAATATCTAACCGGTACACTCCAAATTATTTAATAATCTAGAGAATGGGATTTGTTAAATTCACTGCTGTTGATGAAAAGTCCAGACTCAGTGACATCTTAACTTGTAGATGATTTTCTAACACAAAAATAATTTCCGTCCTGAAGAATAATAAACCCAAGTATTATAGATAATTATGTTGAATCTTACCTAGATCTTGTTACTAATAATGTTTCAAAATGCTTATAAATGCCCAGATCCTCAAAATGCTGTGAGTCTGCCTTGCTATCTGATTGGTTTATCCATTGGGGTTGAATAAAATCTTTGACCCATATTTAACTTATATTTATAAATAAGCCATATTGTTAACTTTTTGAAAATTGTACTTATACTATGGATTATTGTACTCTTCACCACCCCATGAAGTAGATACTAAAATCATCCCCATGCACTGTTATTACTAATAATATGATAGGTACTACTATCACCCCTGTAGGGAAACTGAGAATTATGGAGGTTAAGTGGCTTGCCCAAGGTCACACAGTCAGTAAGGATTGCATACTCTAATGCCACAAGCCTGTGCTCTTAACCACTACACTGTGACACCTGTCTAGAGGCTAGAAGAAAGCTCACACTGAATAAACAAGCTAAAAGCCATGTCTTACGTGAATCTGAAAAGCGTTGTTAAAGGCAAAGTGAATTTATGAAAGTACTTCCTTCATTAAGCAAATGCGATGATAGATATAATTAATTATATATAATGTATAATATGTATGATATATACATGCTGGCACATAAATGCACAGAAATATTCTTTCTTATAAGAAATGATCATCATGGTGCATATTTTGCAATTGAAGTCATAACAGAGGCAAAAATCTTTGTCTCTTTCACCGAGTCAAGCTAAACCATTTTCAGATCACCCCAGGATTTCACATTTGATGTTCTCAAGAATTCATATTATAGCAAAATAATGATATTTGAAGTTATATTTGAGGTATTCAAAACTTGTATCAAAATCTCAGAAATTAGAAGCCTTTGGATGGTGGAAGAATAGAGAAAATATTTTCAAGGTTTTGTGTTCTTTCTTTGCTCTTTTGTTTGTTTTTGTCTTCAAATTGGCAAACTTCAGACTTGTATAACAGGGTTTAAGTGTCTTGAAGTCACCATTTTCTTACCTGAAGTTTCTTCTTTAGGGTGTGAGAGTCTGAGTCAACAACACCTTTTCTTTGGCTGTTAAGGAAAGGCCACGTATGAGAGATTTTTGCATCTCGTTTAGACTGAAGTTGCAAAGGGTAGCACTCAGTTTGTCTTTGTCTGCTCTGTTACTCATCCTGGTTATAAACTGCTTTGAAAATTGCCATTGTTTCCACTAGTGGACTCTGCTTCCTTGAGAATCGTTTTTAAGTCAAAGTATACAGCATGAACAGACTTCTGCCTCTTTTAAGTCCCTAGAATGTTCCCAAACTGAAACTAGGAAAAATAAAATTACAAGCCTTCACTGTTTGCCACTTAATGCCATTTCCCAAATGTTGCCCCTGAGCTGACTATATCAAAAACCACCTAATCTATCTGTTAAAAAAAAAAAAAAGTATATTTCTTGGCCTTGTTCCTGACCTACTGGATCAGAACCTCTGAGCTGGGAACAAGGAGACAGTATTTCAATAAGCAAACAGATAACCCTTGCACTCTATAAAGCACTTTTTTAAAAAGCCCTCTATATATTTTTCTACAACTTGGACATGTACACAGATTCTTAACTTTTTACTCTGAAAAAAAACATGTACTTACATTTTAAATAAGTAACTTAGGAATCAGAGTTCACATGCTAAATTCTAATTAACTATAAATGAAAGTTAAAAAAAATAAAATAAAATAAAGTTATTTTGTTCCATCTGCAAAATATACATAGATTGGATACTTAACTCAGGAGGACATTTTGTTTTATGTATGGCAAGAAACTGCATAGTAAGATTGATGTCCTAGCTGTTGCAAATTAGCTGATAATCATGTTCATAATTCAGTGGTTGTATTACTGGAACAGAGATAGTGTATTTGGTTATAAAACCCAAAGTGGGAGTCCTCTAACCAGTAAACTACATGTGACATGTGATTGAATTTCTAAATTGGAACTGTAAGATGTCTGTGTGTGTGTGTGTGTGTGTGTGTGTAGATTGATGTATACGTATATACACACATACAGGTATGCATAAGAATGTATATATGTGTCCATACATGAGCACACACACAAACACACACACACACAATACACTGTTACTCTACCATATAACCAGATATGATGCTTTCCCAAGTTAAACAATCTATCTGTGCCCAATTTATACAGTAATGCAGTATTTGGTATCTATCTCAAAAAGTTAGGAAGTCTGTAGACCGTGGTTATAAAGCAATTAGCAATATTCTCGGCTATTTATTTTTCAATTTTCTTCCTTCCAGGACTGATTCAAGAAGTATTATTCCCATAATAAAAGACTAAATGTCATTTCCCAGTCCTTAAGTTGAAACCAAATTCCTTCCTACCATGAACTTCATCTATGACTGGATCTTACATTCTCCTAAAGAGATGTCCAAATTAGAAGTAAATTGAACCATTAGTTGGATCCATTTTGATTCCTTGTGATTAAATCATTCCCAAAGCATTTATTAAGCTGTCTGTCCCCTTTGGGAATGCACCTTCTAAAACAAATGAGAAACATTCCTTAGGGCACTTTCAGACCTTTGCATTAGTTGTAGTATTCCAGTGCAAAGAATCCTAGCTTGATAGTTTTATGGTCACAAATGCTAAGTTTACCAAATGAACACCGTCACTGCTTGTCCTGATTGTTCTCCAGGATTCTACCCAGCAGAAAAGGAAAGTCTTTCATTCCCCTCACTATCAGCAGAGCAGTCCACATTCATTGTCCACCAGTGGATATACTGCCCACTGGGTCAGATGGATTCCATACTAGTGCTTAGCTTCTTTTGGAAATCCTTGTGGTTCTGTGCAACCGGCTCACATCTTCAGGAAGAAAGCAGTAATTGCAGTAATTCTGTTGTTACCACAGAGAACTAAGATTGTGAGTTCACTCAATGCACTCATAAAAGTAGCATTAGCAAAAAGATTGTCTATCCCATTGAGATGATTTTAATAGGAGGAAGGCCATTTCCTCTTTTAGTTTTGGGGGATTTTTTGTGCTGACTCACACAACAGTGTGTCCTAGTAAATAACAGTTTCTCAGAAGATTTTATTTGTTTTTCATATTAAGTCATTCAACTTTTATTTGGAAAAAAATTTTGGTATCCACAAGTGGTATATTTTTTCTCCAAACGAGTCATTTGTTTTGGATAATAGAAATATTCAGTAAGTGTCAAATTAAGATGAAGTTACAGAATTCCCTAATGCTTTATTTTTTTTCAGAATTCCTTAATACTTTAAATTTAATAAGTTTCCAACTTATTAAGGACTGATATTTATTGGTATGATAATATAGCCTATCAAATTATAATTCCAAATTGTATTTGTAATGCCCCCATCTCTGAGAAGCTAACAGTACTGTATACAAGTAATTCATGATCATTTTGAACTCCAGTATCTACTCATTCCTACCCTTAGTTCTATAATTATAAATTATTGTTGATGATGTTTAACTTTGAATTATTAATATAGTATCATTACAACAAAATAATACTTGATAGATTATAGGGAAAGCATTTCATACAATTAATATCAATGCATAAATAGCACCTTTTTTTTTTACTCTTTAGACAATTTTTTTTTACCTAAAGTGTAATTAACATAGAGTGTTATATTAGTTTCAGCATACAATATAATGATTCAACAATTCTATACATTCCTCAACAAGAGAAGTGTATTCTTAAACCCCTTTATCTATTTCACCCATTCCCCACCTACCTCCCCTCTGGTAACCACAAGTTTGTTTATATTTAAGAGTCTGGGTTTTTTAGTGTCTTATTTTTTTCTCCTTTTTGTTAGTTTGCATTTTTTTCCTTGAATTTCACATATGGGTGAAATCATATGGCGTTTGTCTTTCTCTGAGTTATTTCTTTTTTTTTCTAAGATTTCATTTATTTATTTGAGAGCGAGAGACACAGTGAGAGAGGGAACACAATCAGGGGGAGTGGGAGAGGGAAAAGCAGGCTTCCTGCCAAGCAGGGAGCCTAATGCGGGACTCAATCCCAGGACCCTGGGATCATGATCTGAGCTGAAGGCAGAGGCTTTAACTCACTGAGACACCCAGGCACCCTGACTGACTTATTTCACTTAGCATTGTGCCCTCTAGTTCAATGCATGCTGTCTCAAATGGTAAGATTTTATTTTTTATGCCTGAGTAATATTCCATCGTATGTGTGTACAAATATAGCACCTCTTTATTTGTCTACTGATGGATACCTGCGTTGCTTCCATATCTTAGCTGTTGTAAATAATGCTACAGTAAGCATAGGGATGAATATATCTTTTCGAATTAGTGCTTTTGTTTTCTTTGGGTAATTACCCAGTGGTGGCATTACTGGATCTTATGGTAATTCTATTGTTAAGTTTTTGAAGAGCATCCGTAGTGTTTTCCACAGTGGCTACTCCAATTTGCATTCCCAACAATGTATGAGGATTCCTTTTTCTCCACATCCTCATCAACACTTGCTGTTTCTTGTATTTTTTATTTTAGCACCTTTTTTTAGTTGCAATATTAGCAATCCAATCAAACTGTCTTCTGTTGATAAAGAATTTGTTAATAAAAAAAAAATTGACTGGGACACCTGGGTGGCTCCTTCGGTTAAGCATCTGCCTTTAGCTCAGGTCTTGATATCAAGGTCCTGGGATTGAGTCCTGTATCAGACTCCCTGCTCAGCAGAGAACCTGCTTCTCCCTCTCCCTCCCTTCTCCCTCTGCTTGTTCTCCCTCACTTGCTCTCTCTCTCAAATAAATAAATCTTAAAAAAAATAATTTGACCCACACGACTTAACAGACTGTAGGTTCAAGGTCACACACAAAAAAGGCTCGGTTTTTCTCCATATTCTCAATTCTGCTTTCCTCTGGTAGCTTCATTAACAAACCTTCATTGTCTTTATAGAAATAGTCATAGTAATTCTAGGTTTATCGTTTGTTAGCCTAGCAATACCAACAGAATAGAAAACCTGTTTCCCGGGAGTTCCAGCAAAAGTACTGAGATTGACCATCATTGCAATTTTTTGATTAGCCAATGTGAGGCATGTTCACAGTCTAGAAGCTAAGAATATATGTCTAGCCTTGCCGGAGTAAAGAGGAATAGTTCCCTAAAGAAAATCAGGTGTTCTTCCTGGAAGTGAGGATAATGAATTCTCCATAGAGAAAAATAGGGAACATTCTCCATGATTTAATAGTAGAAATAGATGAGAGATTCGAGGGAAGACACTTGCCTGGAGAGGGCATAGAAGCCCTGTACCCTCATGCTATGCATCTAGTTGAATGTTCCTGAGTTACATTCTCTTCATTGTAAACTGGTGATCTAAAATATGACACGCACACCTATCTGCAAGAGAAGTTCTTCATGATGAAAGGAGCAATCCAGACTCATAGTATGATGAATCATTGAAAAATACATTAAAGATGTGCAAAGATTGTGCCAGTTGAGAAAACCATCAGTTAGTTAAAGAGGGAAATGGATTAGGGGCACCTGGGTGGCCCAGGTGGTTAAGCAGCTGTCTTCAGCTCAGGTCATGATCCCAGGATCCTGTGATGAAACCCTATATCAGGCTCCCTGCTCAGTGGGGATTCTGCTTCTCCCTCTCTCTCTCTGCTCCCCCTGCTTGTGTTCTCTTGCTCATGCTTTCTCTCTCAAATAAATGCATAAAATCTTAAAAATAAAGAGGGAAATGGATCAGACAATGGCTCCCAAAGCTCAAAAGGATGAATTCTTCATGGATGGGTTTCCAAGAAATCAAGACAACCTTCAAGGTTGGAACAAGACCATGGATGGAAAGGCAGATTTATCTTTCATTCTGTTTTTTGACTGTAATAATGAGATCTGTATTGAACTATGTCTTAAGGGGGAAAAAGTAAAATAAGAGGGATAACAACAAAGAGGGCTTGGAAAAGAGAATTTGAATGTATCTTCAGTCAATATAGCCAATTATTGGCTTATATGAAGAAATGGGGAAAGTCAAGAAAATAGATGCCTCTAAATCTGTCATTGAAGTTTTTGAAGTTGCAAAGATTTTTTTACAAAGAAGATAAACTCTAAACCTGAAAGCATCCTTGAAATCATGCTTGAATATTGCCTTGATAGCTTCTATGACAACCCCTTTTTAAGGCAATTTTAACCTTTCGTAATTACACCTCAGTTAATGGCTGGAAATTATATAGTAAGACAAATTAAAATTTTTATCTTCAATTTTTTTTTGGTCACAGTTGTAGACAGCGAGTTCAAGTCTAACTTAATCTTAGCTATGATGTAGACAAAGCAAAGAGATCAGCTAGTTCTTTGCTTTTACTCAAAAAGCGTATTCTTTTATAGTTTGTGCATTCTGTGAGCAAAATTCTAGCATGTGTGTATATCCCTTTAGTAATTACAGCACATTAGGATTAGGGATTCCCTACTTCCTCATTTTCTTGTAGGTTTTAAGTTTCCAGCCTGTGAAGTGAATTTGTGGACCAAATACCAAAGGAACCTTTTGTGTAGTCAGTTCTTAAAAAATGCATTTGGTAAACAAAGTCATAAAGTGAATTCCTAGAAGTGTGTTAATACAGGGGCTTCTGGGTGACTCAGTGGGTTAAGTGGCTGCCTTCAGCTCAGGTCATGATCTCCGGGTCCTGGGATCAAGCCCCTGCCTCCCACTCCCTGCTCAATGGACAGTCTGCATCTCCCTCTCCCTCTGCCCCTCCCCCTGCTTGTGCTCTCGCTTTCTCTCAAATAAATAAATAAGTAAATGTTTAAAAAAAAAATGTGTTCTAGTATTTATCAAATAACTGACCATTTCCTATAGAAAGGTAAGAAAACTTGGGCTTTGTTTTATTACAACTTATACTAAGTTGTGTGACAGAACATCTTCCTTGCTTCTGGGGATTGGGATGCAATCACTGGGGGTTCAGAGCCTAGGAGAACTGTCAGCTTTATTCTGACATAAATCTGAGGGTAAGAGGCAAGGATCACATCTAATGACATGCGTTCCTGTGCTGTCTTCCATAGTGTTACTAATTATTAAACAAATCTTAACAAAATTTCTAGCGGTGGAATCTTGTAATGCATGTACTGGGTTTATTTTAAAATGATTTGGTGAGTGTTTTAATAACACTTTATTAAGAGGTTTTTTTTTTTTTCCTTAGACTAAATACAGGGCGGGTATGAAATAAAGAAATCTAAAAGTTAAATTTCCCATCTGTGTTTCTTGAATACTTTTTTTCAGTGACTTGTTTAAGGATATTTAAAAAACATTGCACTTTGGTCAGAAAAATAATAAATGTATCTTAAAAGTGTTAAAAATGAATCTTAAAGACTTCAAATGCATCTTAATAAATAATTATTAGATTATTTGAAAGCATATTATACATTGGCTCACAATTTTCTAAATTCTTACCTCATACTCTCTTTTGGTAATACAACATATTTTTTAAATAAATGGTACTTAACCAATTACCCTGGATTAAGTTACATTGAATGTGTTCACCTCCTCCCTTGAGTTAAGGCAGATAAAATGTTGTTATTACTATGTCGTGGTTGAAGAATCTTTTTATCTTTTATCAAAAACAACTGTGCCATATTTCTATTTGCTTCATATTTTTCTAGAATTCATTTTATCTGTGAGAATACTATCTGGAAATAATAACTGTGATTGTTGATTTCTTTCAGAAAGCAAAGGTATTTATTTTGAGATCTCTGGAAAGAAACCAGATTGGAGCCTCCAAAAAAGCCCACTCAAAAAGAAACTTAATAATATAATAATTCCTGATGGGAACTGACCCATTCAGGAAGAGAGATGTTACGGATGGGGGTTAGCTGGGGATGAGGAAACCCCCACTACTAATCAAAACACCAAACCTATAATTTTCTATCTCCTCTCAATGGAAGGGGAACCCTGTAAGAGCCAGGATAAATATTTTCCCTTTCTTCTGTATTCCATACCTCCCCACAACTTCAGAGACCTGAAGTGTCTCTCTGTCTAGTTCTCTACCCGCCATGTCCCTCTATCTTCAATCTCTCTCCATGATCCTTTCTCACGCGTATGATTCCGCTCACTTTGTGTCCATGGCATATTTGTTTCTAATTACTGCCCATCTCTCTCCTTTCCTTGGCATCTCTAGTCCTGAGATTGATTTCATGTGATATTTTCCATTTTTTCATCTTTTATTTATTCCTCAACTATTATTAGCACTAAACTCAAACTGCTTTTATCACAGTTGCCGTGGGCAAGCATCTGCCTCTGAGCATCAGATGCTCTGATCTTCATACTGTTTGAACTCATTAGATGTTTGGCTCTTCAGACAAGATTGGGTGTGTTCAAAGTGGTTTGGCTGGAGACTGATGTTTGGCTCTTTAGATTGACTACCCAGTTATTCTTGAATCCTTTTCACCCCTGCCCAATAAACAAGCGTTTAACTATCCCTCTGACTCCGTTCTTTTTTTTTTTTTTTTTTTTCCATTTACCACTGAACCCACTTCAAAGTGACTTTTCCCTATCCCTTTATTCTAACCAGTGAAATAACCAAGCTAGCAAATCACACAGCCAGAAGTTGAACACAGTTTCTGCTGGTCCCAAACCCACACTGTTTCTATCACATTACTCTGTAGAAGGTGTAATGTCACATGCATCATTTAAATTCTCAATCTATATAGGGAATTTAATACAGAAGATAAATAGCTGTGGCCCTTTTTATTGATACCAAGGAAATTTTTAGAAGTTCGTGCATAAAAACCTAGTAAAAATCCATAAAACTACTTTGTAATCTTTTGTCCCGGCTCACTCTGAGACTTCCCACACAATTTTGGCTGGTACATTTATTAGAACCAGTATTTTTGAGTTTTGATTCTTGCCTTTACATTTTGAAAGTTTTAATATGTTACTAAAATATAATATGCAGGGGAGGTAATTGAACACAGAAGACTTTTTTGTTATATGAAAGACAGACTTCAAGACTTCAAATTTGGGTTTATTTGGTATCTGTAATATATGACAGGATATTATGAAACTGATCTTAAAAATATATAAGTTTCAATATAATCTATGATCTTAAAAATATAAAAGTTTCAATTGATTAAAAGACCTTATTTGCTAATAACCATGGTCCTTAAAAATTTATTTTGAAATCAGCAGTAAAGTCACAAGCAGTTGCCAAATAGAACAAAGGGGGTCCCTGGTACACTTCACCCTACATTTTACATAACTAAAATACATTATCAAAATCAGGAAACTAGTTTTGGTAAAATACATTTACAAATTTCTATGCCATTTTATCGAATGTGTAGATTTGTGTAACCACCGTAACAAACAGGATACAGAACTGTTCCAACACCAGAGTTTTCCCCTCATACTACCCCCACATTCTCCCACAATTCCTAGCTCCTGATCACCACTAGTATGTTTTCCATCTCTATAATCTTGTCATTTTGAAAAGGTTCTATAAATGGACTCAGGTAGTATGTGAAGTTTTAAGATTGGCTTTATTCACTCAACATAATGTCTTGAGATCATTCATATTACTGTATTTCAATTGGTTATTCCTTTTTATTGCTGTGATTGCCTTTTGGTATTGTGTAGTTGAAGAGTTTTAGGTTAAATTGTTGCAATATCACTCAATAATGGACTGAAATGAGAACAATTTGAACTATACACACACATTATGGAAATAATATATAAGAAGAGGAAACAGAGACACCAGGTGACTCAGTCAGTTAAGCGGCTGCCTTCCACTTAGGTCATGATCGCTATTGGGATCACTGTCTTGAGCTCCCTGTTCAGTGGGGATCCTGCTTCCACCTCTGCCTCTGCTGCTCCCCCTGCTGGTGTGCTCTCTCTTTTTCTCTCTCAAATAAATAAAATCTTAAAAAAAAAAAAAAAAAAAGGAAACAATTGGGACAACTCCACACTTTTAAAATCCAAGAGTCTCTTCAATGAGAAATTCTAGAAAGGACCTAGCCTGTGTCTAAAGTAGAGTAACTGACCTGATGCATGCTAAAATCTGAGTGGGTTTGAAAGCGTCCTTCCGTGATAAATAAATAAATAAAATTAAAAATAGGATATTTCTCTAGGTTTGCCTTAGTCCTTGAAATCCCCATCATTAATCAATCCTTTTGATTATACTGGCAATGAAAACTCTTCTTCACTTATAATTGCATTTTTTGAAAGGGGGGCAGAGATGAACTAAAATATTAATCCACTATTCCATTAACTGTTATAACAAATACATGAGAATACAAGGGGAGTTGAGAACTCAGGTGAGTATAACCACTAATTTAAAGGAAATGATTTTTTCTATATTATTTGGAATTCTGGACTTCTATGAAACTCAATAACCTAAAAAACTAAAATGAAATAAATTTCATGTTTTGAAGATTTCCCAAGGACTGCTGCTCATACCTCACTCCTGGTCACTTTTTTTTTTTTCTCCTTTTAAAAATTAAAATTTGATTGGATTATAAAAGCATCTCTTCATTACTACTAAGATTACCTTATATACTCACTCTTCTGGAAGTCAAAGAATATTTTAATATTAACAACTCAACAATCCAAAACAATAACTTTTTTTTTTAAGATTTTATTTATTTGACAGAGATAGAGAGATCATAAGTGGGGGGAGGGGGGAAGGCAGGCTCCCCGCTGAGCAGAGAGCCCAATGCGGAGCTCAATCCCAGAACCCTGAGACCATGACCTGAGCTGAAGGCAGAGGCTTAACCCACTGAGCTGACCAGGTGCCCCCAAAACAATAACTTTTATAAAGAGACCCAATACATTGAAATGAGTTATAAAACATCATTTGAGCTATAACAGAATTTCAAATACCTAGGATTTTGTATCAGTAAAATAGTTTCCTGGAAATAAACTGTAAAATAATGGCAACATCTATGTTATTAAATTCAGAGAAATCGTAATGAAATATTACTGTATATGTGATGGCTCTAAAGTTTTTATTTCCCTCTACCAGAGACCATAGTCAAGTAATTTTTAAAAGCCAAAATATTCCTCTAAGAACCATACAATAACAGGCACACATTCAACTACAAGATTGAAAGGACATGCTGTATAGATGCTGTAGTTGGGTCTTAGTAAACCTGAGGGTCATGATCAAGGTTTCCAAGTTCAGACAAATTTTCATGACCCTTTAGCTCTGAAGCATGGCTGGCAGACTCCATTATTCAGGGGGACCTGTATAATTGCAGCCCCTGAGATTGTATTTCCACGTGTGCATCTGGAACAATGCCAGAAGTTTCCTGCAAGTAGTGATTTACTTATATTCACTCAAGAACAATCTCAGAAATAAAAGTATTATTAAATCAAAAGTGAAGATAACTTGTAAAATCTTTTTTTTAAGAGTTTATTTATTTATTTGACAGAGATCACAAGTAGGCAGAGAGGCAGGCAGAGAGTGAGAGGGACGCAGGCTCCCCACTGAGCAGAGAGCCTCATCTGGGGCTCAGTCCCAGGACCCTGAGATCATGACCTGAGCCGAAGGCAGAGGCTTTAACCCACTGAGCTACTCAGGTGCCCCTCTTTTTGCTTATGTTAGTGGTATCAATAATACAGCTAAAATTATTTTAACTTCTTGAGGTAACCTACATATGTAACTCATTAATATGTTTAGCTGGATTCTGTTTATGGTATTATTTCTCGAAAATTTTATATTTTCATCCTAAAATATTAAATGTGAACTGTGTTCTTCCCATGTGTACTTTATAGGTCTGTTTGATGTTGACATTGTATCCTTTGAAGTACCTTGTGACCAAATGCAATACATTTAGCGATATCACATAAGCTTACTGCTGCCCCTTCCCTATCTGACTTTCTTTCTCAAACAAAGGCAAGGCCTGGCATAAGTTCTATTTACAAAAAAAAAGAGAAAAGGAAAAAAAAATCTGTTGCCATGCATTCCTCAAGTTCTCATTATCTGATTTAAGCGAATATATTTGTCAGATGATTTGGACATTGTATATGTTATGTATTTCCCATTTTTAAGTCCTAATTTCTTATTTAGAGATGGAATATATTCTCCTCTCATTATTTCGGCATTTTCACTCAAACTCATCCACTGGATTATAAATTCCTTGCCAGCATGGGTTTTATTCATTATCAAGTTTTCCCTAGCACTTAGCACATAACAGGGCACCAGTTGTTCTGACAGTTTTTGGTTTTTTTTTTTTAAGATTTTATTTATTTATTTGTCAGAGAGAGAGGCACAAGGAGGGGGAGGGATCATGACCAGAGGGAAAGGCAGACACTTAAAACAACTGAGCCACCCAGGTGCCCGTTTTGACTGTTGTTGACGGAGCACTAACAGTGTACCTGCACTCTTCTAGGTGCTGGGCTAAGCAGTAACTGAAAACCCTCATTCCTGGGGTTTGACATTCCAAGGCGGGGGAGGAAACAGACCATCACTATAGTCAAATAAACATACAGTGAGTTACCTGAAGTTGGGATGAGGACAAAGCAGGATAAGTGAGAGAGAATGCCACCTTCATAAATTATAACTTAATAAATGAGAAAAATAGGCTCATGAAAAATTAAATGACTTTTCCAAATCACCCAGCTAGATAGCAACATAGTTAGCACTCCTATTTGTGGTTGTTTTTTAATTATAAATCTGACTTTATTGTCATGTCTGAATGCTGTCTTCCAACCTCTAACTGGGAAGAAGATACTATACAGACTCCTCTTGAGCATAAAGTTTGAATGAAAATCTTCCTGATTTAAGAAAAATTCCTCATGGATAAGAATGTAATTGTATCTTAACTGCATAAGATAATTTATAACTTTTGAAATAGAAATTCCAAGTTTTTGACACTAGGGTTTAATTTTATAGGAGTCTTATAGGAATTTTCTAGCAGACAGTGAAATGTCATTTTGTGGCTAATTACCGCATTAATTTGCTTTAATTGAAAGTAAAATAATCACATGGTCATTGTATTCAGAAATGTCCATTTTTTCCAGATAGGTGTATTATTCCTTTTTTTAAATTAATTTATTTGAGAGAGAGCAAGGGGGAAAGGCAGAGGGAGAGAGAAAATCTCAAGCAGACTCCCCGCTCGTCATGGAGCCCAGTGCATGGTTCAATATCACCACCCTGAGATCATGACCCTAGAGATCATCACCTGAGCCGAAATCAAGAGTAGGATGCTTAAATAACTGAGCCACCCAAACACCCTGAGTGTATTATTCTTTTCTAAGGTAGGTAACACATATACACACAAACATCCAAATCCAAAATGGAGGAAAAAATGACTATAAAATTCATTAAATAAAATATACAAATGATTATTTATCATGAAAATGTACAACTTCATTCAAAAGAAATATAAATTTAAAGATTAATGAAATGCATTTTGGGGTTTAGGTTTTTAAATTAACAAAGATTTGGTACAAATTTGCTATAGTTCTACTTGACAGTATCAAGTACCTTAAATATCAAGTACCTTAAATATCAAGTACCTAGAGTTTGGACTGAAGAATTCCACTTCCAGAAATTTATACTTAGGAAAAAATCATATGAAATCAAAGATGTTTCATAAGTTACTGCAATGTGTTGAGTCCTTTTTGTTTTGAATAGTAAACATTCAAAGATTCTTTGTTTTCGAGAAGAGAGAATACACATGTAATCTGAATGGGAATAGAGATTCTTTCTCAATCTAATCAACATCTAATTTTAGGAGAAGGGGGGGGAAAAATAGCCAGGAATGAGGCATGAGCAGAAGTTCTTGGGAAATCTTCAAGAAATAAAATGTGTTTGGGGTACCTGGGTGGTACATTTGTTTAAGGTACATTTGTTTTGGTTTCCACTCAAGTCATGATTTCAGGGTCATGGGATCAAGCCCGTGTCAGGCTCTGTGCTCAGTGGAGAGTTTGCTTGAGATTCTCTGCCTCTGGCCCTCCCTCCTTTAAATAAATAAGTAAAGTCTTTTAAAAAAAGAAATAAAATTTATTTTATTTTAGTGTTTTAAGTTATTAAGCTTTATAGAAACTTGGAGTTTCAAGTAACATATATAGAAGACTTTTTTATTTTTTTTATTTTATTAAACATATAATGTATTTTTATCCCCAGGGGTACAGGTCTGTGAATCGCCAGGTTTACACATTTCACAGCACTCATCATAGCACATACCCTCCCCAATGTCCATTTCCCCACCACCCTCTAAGACTTTTTAAAGCAGATATTAGGTACAAGGAGATGTTTGGAAGTACAAAAACAAATAATCCAAATGTTTAAAAATGAGAAAATGTTTTAACAAATCAATAAATTATGATACAGTCATCAAATTAAGTATCAGTATGAGAAATATTTGCAAAGATTAGTGATACAAAAGCACAGTATTTTACTAAACATAAAGTATAAAGAAAAATATATAAACCTTAAAAATGCAAAATGGTATATACAAATTTTGTCTATAAACTGAATTATATACAAGAACAGAAAAAATACTAGAAGAAAAAAAAATTTTTTTTAAGATTTTATTTATTTATTTGAGAGAGAGACAGTGAGAGAGAGCATGAGAGGCGAGAAGGTCAGAGGGAGAAGCAGACTCCCCATGGAGCTGGGAGCCCGATGCGGGACTCGATCCCGGGACTCCGGGACCGTGACCCGAGCCGAAGGCAGTTGCTTAACCAACTGAGCCACCCAGGTGCCCTAGAAGAAAAATTTTTTAAATGATGTTAAGCATTTCTGTGTTTTGGAATTAAGTGATTTTTTTTAAACGTATAATGTATTATTTACCCAAAGGGTACAGGTCTGTGAATCATCAGGCTACACACTTCACAGCACTCACCATAGCACATACCCTCCCCAATGTCTATAACCCAGCCACCTTATCCCTCCTCCCCCCAGCCAAGCAACCCTCAGTTTGTGTCATGAGATTAAGGGTCTCTTATGGTTTTTCTCCTTCCCAATCCCATCTTGTTTCATTTTTTCCCTCCCTAGCCCCCATGACCCCCCGCCCTGCCTCTCAAATTCCTCATATCACAAGGATCATATGATAATTGTCTTTCTCTGATTGACTTAATTTCACTTTGCATACTACCCTCTAGTTCCATCCACATCATTGTCAATGGCAAGATTTCATTTTTTGATGGCTACATAGTATTCCATTGTATGTATATACCACCTCTTCTTTATCCATTCATCTGTCGATGGACATCTAGGTTCTTTCCATAGTTTGGCTCTTGTGGACATTGCTGCTATAAACATTCAGGTGCACGTGCCCCTTCGGATCACTACATTTGTATCTTTAGGGTAAATACCCAGTAGTGCAATTGCTGGGTCATAGGGTAGCTCTATTTTCAACTTTTTGGGGAACTTCCATGCTGTTTTCCAGAGTGGTTGCACCAGCTTGCATTCCCACCAACAGTGTAGGAGGGTTCCCCTTTCTGCGCATCCTCGTCAGCATCTGTCATTTCCTGACTTGTTAATTTTAGCCATTCTGACTGGTGTGAGGTGGTATCTCATTGTGGTTTTGATTTGTATTTCCCTGATGCCGAGTGATGTGGAGCACTTTTTCATGTGTCTGTTGGCCGTCTGGATGTCTCCTTTGCAGAAATGTCTGTTCATGTCCTCTGCCCTTTTCTTGGTTGGATTATTTGTTCTTTGGGTGTTGAGTTTGATAAGTTCTTTATAGATTTTGGATACTAGCCCTTTATCTGATATGTCATTTGTGAATATCTTCTCCCATTCTGTCAGTTGTCTTTTGGTTTTGTTAACTGTTACCTTTGCTGTGCAAAAGCTTTTGATCTTGACGAAGTCCCAATAGTTCATTTTTGCCCTTGCTTCCCTTGCCTTTGGCGATGTTCCTAGGAAGAAGTTGCTGTGGCTGAGGTCGAAGAGGTTGCTGCCTGTGTTCTCCTCAAGGATTTTGATAGATTCCTTTCTCACATTGAGGTCCTTTATCCATTTTGAGTCTATTTTCATGTGTGGTGTAAGGAAATGGTCCAGTTTCGTTTTTCTGCATGTGGCTGTCCAATTTTCCCAACACCATTTGTTGAAGAGACTGTCTTTATTCCATTGGACATTCTTTCCTGCTTTGTCGAAGATTACTTGACCATAGAGTTGAGGGTCTATTTCTGGGCTCTCTATTCTGTTCCATTGATCTATGTGTCTGTTTTTGTGCCAGTACCATACTGTCTTGATGTTGACAGCTTTGTAATAGAGCTTGAAGTCCAGAATTGTGATGCCACCAACTTTGGCTTTCTTTTTCCATATTCCTCTGGCTATTTGAGGTCTTTTTTGGTTCCATACAAATTTTAGAATTATTTGTTCCATTTCTTTGAAAAAAAATGATGGTACTTTGATCGGGATAGCATTAAAAGTGTAGATTGCTTTAGGTAGCACAGACATTTTCACAATATTTGTTCTTCCAACCATGAGCATGGAACGTTTTTCCATTTCTTTGTGTCTTCCTCAATTTCTTTCATGAGTACTTTATAGTTTTCTGAGTACAGATTCTTTGCCTCTTTGGTTAGGTTTATTCCTAGGTATCTTATGGCTTTGGGTGCAATTGTAAATGGGATTGACTCCTTAATTTCTCTTTCTTCTGTCTTGTTGGTGTAAAGAAATGCAACTGATTTCTGTGCATTGATTTTCTAGCCTGACACTTTACTGAATTCCAGACAGCATCATCTTTAACATCTCCCTTTTAAACAAATTTTATTCTCGTGATCAGTACATTAATATTTTTAGTTAAGACCTCTCTTCTGATCTCAAAATATATGTGTAATTGTCTGCTAACATCTCCACATAGAAGTCACAGAGGCACTTTAAATTACACAGACACATTTAAACCAGTCATCCTCTCCCTCCTCCAGAGAGTTCCAAATAAGTTTGAAAAACTTTTTTTAGGGTGATCATCCCTCATCCATTTGATTAGTCCATTTTTTTTGCAACATCCTTTTATTGTACTTTCTGCAATACATATTTATAATTTAAAAATCTGTTTTCCCTGCAAGACTATGAGCTCTTAAAGTAAGGCATGGGTCTAAAATGTTCACCACTGTTTTCTAAACACAGCGAAATGTCTGCCTCATGGTATATATTTATTAAATTGATTTGAATGACACAAAATTCCAATTCTCTTTTTTCATCTAACAGAATATCATGATCATCTGACAAAGAAAACTAATTCCATATTTTTATTTGAATTTCATCAAGCATGTCTCATTTACATAGGTATGATTTTGCCAAACTGAAGTGTCAAGTGGGTTTATTATTACTATCTTTTTTAACATTGTCTCACTCAGGTCTGTAAGCCTCCAAGTATTCCATTCCTACTCCCAGATAGTAATCAGTCAAAATCAACTTGTATAATTATTCATATTTACAAGGGGTTTCATTTGCTTTTTAAAAATACAATAGTATATATGCTTATTTACATCTTAATTTTATTGTTTACCATTTCATGGGACTCTCCAAGTCAACTATGCTAATTCACTCATGTTGTTGCTGTGCCATAATTTATCCAACTATTCCTCTGTGGTGTTCTTTTTATGATCATACGGTAAATATTCCTGGACATTGAGCCTAATGAATTGGTGCCTCAGTTGCTATGGGATAGATTTACAGGAGTGGCTTTGCCAGATCTAAGGATATGGATCTTTTAAATTGAAATAGAGCTAGATTCCTCTCCTACACACACACACACACACACACACACACACACACAAACATTTACAGATATGTATATATATAACATATATATGTTATATAATGTAATGTATACAATGTAAACTGTGTACATTTCTATGAACAAGAATTGAGAATATATTTTTCTCAATATCCTCATTAGCTATAAATATTTCTGCCAGTCTCATAGGTATGAAATGGTATTTAATGGTAACTTTCATGCACATTACCCTCACCAATTATGAATTTTGTATCTTTTATATTAATTGGCCTTTGGATTTTCTCTAGTGTGAGCTGATTGTCCATGTTTTTTTCCAGTCCAAATTTTGATTACATTTTGCCTTCTTGTCAATTTAACAATTTTTTATTGACTTTTAACCTTCAACTACCATTCTTACTATAAATTTTGTAGCAAAAGTCTCTTTTTCTAAAATAGTGTACTCACTTCTGTTTTTGTTTAAGAGACTTTTCCATCCTTGGCTTTTGCACGTAGTCTCCAAGGTTTACTTCTAAAACTGCTCTTCCTTAGTACATCTGAAATGTATTTTGCATATGATGTAAACTGGGTCTTCAACTTAGTTTCACCCTGAAATAATACCCAGATATGTTTATCAAATAAACCACATTTTCCCCCACTGAATTGATACTGCCTATGTCATAAATTAAATTTTCATATATTCTGCAGTTTGTAGAATCTCAATTCTGCTTCATCAATCTCTTTTTATCTGTATACCACAACTATATGATCTATTTTTTTAATATAGACTATTTTTTAAAGCAAATTCCACCCTGGTAATCTTTTTTATTTTTACTTGGCTGTTCTTAGACAGCCATTCTTCCTTGAGAAATGTGTATTTGTCTTAGGTGTCTTAGCTGCAAAAAACTAAGCTCCATTGTGATTCTAATTACAAGTTCCTTCCCAAACGTCTCGGCATTTTATTGCTCATATTTTTATGTCCTCTCATAAAATTTTATACTTTTTCCATAATATGGCATAATGTATATAATATTTTAATGCCTGCCTCTTAAAAGCTAGTAAAATTTAGCTGTGAATCCATGTTGATACCTTTTAGATATTTTTATATTTATTTTTACAGTAATTGATCCATCTTATGTTAATCTTAGTGATTTGTTTTTGGGAGAAGATTTTCTCTAGGATTTAAACTCCACCTCCAGAATGATGCATGTATTGTTCCCTAATGATTCTTGACAGTTCAGAGGGTGAAATCCTTGTGATGGCTTTTTCTCCAGCTCCCTCAGCCTGTCTGACTGGCAGATGCAGAAAAGATAATTTACTTCGACACTGAGAACGAAGAGAAAAGTACGATGAATTTAGCTGCCACATTTCTAGAATCCTCTTTCTTCACCCATTTTGTTACCTCTAATCAGAATAAAGTAATATATTAAAGTTAGATATGGAGGGTGGGGAGTATATGTCAAGTCTCTGTACTTCCTACTTAGTTTTGTTGTGAATGTAATACCCCTCTAAAAAGTAAAAGCCATTTTTTTTAAAAAATGAAATATGTAGAAGTAAGTATATTTTAACATGATTTAAAAGTTTAAAGTATCCAAAGGGACGGTGTACTTGCCGTGTATGGCATATATTTGAAGTTTATACCCCTGTTCTTTGGGGCATATGCAAAACGAAGCTGCTTTCTGAGAAGAATTTCTTCCAACATTGCTGTGGAAGATAAACCTCCAATCAGTTGCTAACACATAGTTATTAAACCAAAAGGGTTAGAGGCACCTGGGGGGGCTCGGTTGGTTAATCGTCTGACTGGCTCAGCTCATAATCCTTGTCATCTCGGGATCCAGCCCTGCGTCGTCGTCGGGCTCCCTGTTCAGTGGGAAGTCGGCTCTTCCCTCTGCCCCTTACCTCACTCATGTTCTCTCGCTCTCTCTCAAATAGATAAATAAAAATATTTAAGCCAAAAAGTTTAAATTTAAAAAAAAATCTTGCAGAATATGCAAGTAAGCCATTTTCTTCAAAGTCTGTGCCAGTGTACGTGTTCGCTTGGATAAATGTAATGTCGTCGAAGCTAGTGCAGCCTGCCTCATATCTTTAAGATTGGAATAGAAGTCCCATAACTGCTAGGATAAACTTCAATGTGTATGCCTTCACATTAACTTTTACTCTCTGAGAATCTCAGAACACAGTCCCTGGGACATTATTAGTAAAATTGATGCACATCAGCTTCTATTGATTCTGATGATGCTTTCATGCAGTTTACAGCCTGTGTTAGTTACCGTTTTATTTCTCCAGACTTGTGTTTTCTATGTTTTGCACTCTACCTTTGTGATGTTGCTCTGCCTGGGACTATTCGGTGAAACAAGAAATTATTTTATCATGTTCACGTTTGCTGAAGAACACAGTGAGGCAGAATGGAGACAAGCAGGAGAGGATTGTCTCTGAATGTTCAAATATATGGCTTGCCAACTATTTTTATGTTGCACCCAATTAAGATATTTTCCAATAAACAGAAAATTCTAGACACACTTGTCTAGTTCTGGTAGAGAATATGTATTACTACATCATCCTGATTTATATTCCATACACACACTATAATGAATAGGAAGAATATCAAACGTGTAATCCACGTTTTAAAAATTAATTCAATTAAAAAAATTAATTCAATTAAAAAAATTAATTCAATTAATTCCCTATCTAAAGCCAGCCATACAGATTTATAACACATGACAAATGCCTTCTATAATTTTTTTAAAGATTTTATTTATTTATTTGACAGAGAGAGAGAGAGAGATCACAAGAAGGCAGAGCAGCAGGCAGAGAGAGAGAGAGAAGGAAGCAGGCTCCCTGCCGAGCAGCGCGCCTGATGCGGGGCTCAATCCCAGGACCCCGAGACCATGACCTGAGCCGAATGCAGAGGCTTAACCCACTGAGCCACCCAGGTGCCCCAACAAATGCATTCTAAAAGGAAGAATGATCCTAGGTATGTTTGTTCCATCATATATAGAACCAAAATAGAAAAAAAAAAAAAAGACAACTAATTTTAAAAAGGTATTTTAATATGTCTTTTAAAGGTCCATGATCTTCATTCCATTCAGAAGAAGGAGGAATCTCTTAAAGCCTTCCAAATTGTTCTTTAATAGTGCAAGATCTCTTGGATTCTGGACTTTGGTGTCATGCAAATTCGGCTACATATCCTGTGTCAGTGGCTCTGAAACTGTCAGTCTCCCACTGTCCATTCTGTTATCACTGGAATAGCATTCCTTAAGGTTCTGTCCCAGGCACTTTTCTTTCCCCCTTGGTATATTCTTGCTTTATTCGTCAGTGACTCCCGGATATGCTTCTCAAGCCCAAGTCTGTTTTCTGAATTCCAAATCCATATATCTAATGGCAACTCAGTATCCTTACTTGAATGACTCAAAGACATTTCAAACTCAATATATCCAACAGAACTCATAATATTTTTTTGTCCAACAAACATCTCCTGGAACATTGCCGTTCACAATGAATTGCCCCATGTTCCCAGGATTTGATGCCAGAATTTTAAAACTACTGTTGGACTCCAAATGCCCCACGCCAAATCAAGTCCATGCCAAGCCTAAATATTTTTTGAATGTAGCACATTCTTTCAATCTTCATTTCTCTCATTCTTCCCTGGTCTGTCCCTATAGTGTATTAATTGTCTTGGAAAACAACCCACTACCTCCCTTCCGATCCATTTAAACTCTTGCAACCAGAGGAATACTTAAAATGTGAACATTTTTCCGTCATACACTAGTTTAAAATCCTTTAGTCATTTTTCCTTGTTTTTAAGACGAGATCCAGGGACCTGTCTGTGCTCATCTCTTCAGCCTCATCCAGACACTTCTTCCCTTCTTTCAGTCGCTCAGAATTGGTTTCAGTTTGTGAAATACTCTTAACTTGGCTTTATCTCCAGACCTGCCTCCATGGTATAGCAATTGCTCAAGAAAGTGTTTCCCCCACAACTTCCCTCGCTTCATCTGTCTAACTTACTTCATTCTAGATCTCATCTAGGACGTGGTATCTTCAGAGCATTCTTCCCTGACCTCCTGGGCCGCATGCTGGCCTCAATTTTACAGGCCAGTAGCGCTCTGATTTTTCCTTTCTGTCGTCCATTGTACTTATATTTACACGTCCAATGCCTTTCTTTTCCATCAAAATGTAAGGACAATGCCAGAAAACTTACATTGGAGTCATTCTTTTTTTTTAACCACTATGTCCCAGCACTTAATAGAGCATTTTACATATTATGGATTTTTAATATTTTTTATAAAGTGCATGAATAAGAGAGTGACTGGAAAAAGGCTAGACAAATTAAGATTTCATCTTTAAACTGAGGGTATTAATGCTTATCTCATCAGCCATTGTAAAAGATCAGTGTAAAGGGGAGGGCTTAGGTAAAATAATTGTGTCCATTTCTTTTCTTCTTATCAGTCTTGACGTACTCATTTTCAAGTATTGCTGTGACAAATTATTGCAAACTTAGCAGCGTAACACACATTTATTATTTTATAGTTCTGTAAGTGGGAAGTCTAATTTGGGCTACATTAAGTTGAAATAAAAGCAGGGCTATGTTCCATCTCCAGGCTGTAGGGAAGAGTGTGTTCCCCTGCCTTTTCCAGCTTCCAGAAGCCACCCCCATTCCTTGTCACCTTTTCCTCCATCTTCAAAGCCAACAACGGCAGGCTGAGTTCTGTCACACTTCAACATTCTTTTCCTGTCTTATCTCTCACTCCCACCAATGCATGTTCTCTAAGATTATATTGCTCCCACCCAGATAATCCAGGATAATCTTCCTGTTTAAAGGTCTATACTCTTAATAACATCCAAAAAGTCTTTTTGTCATGTAAAGTAAAATAATCACAGGATCTAGGGAATTAGAGCATGGATATCCTTGGGGTTTATTCTGCCTACCACAAGGTGTGATGGCAATATCACTGTTATTTTTGTTATTAACTAAATTTCTTCAGTATTCTAATGTCTTAAAGGAAAAAAGAAAAATTAAAAATGGTAAAGTGTACTGTTATTTCTCCTTTTGTTAAGGAGTGCAGTAGTAAAGGGAGAAAAAGAATCATAACCTATTCTCTACCCCCAACCCAAACTCAGGTCCGGTCAAATTACTTTCAATAAATCTCAAAATGTTTTTTGTGGATAAAGGAGTTTAAATATAAATATAAATATAAATATTCCAACATGTAGAGTCTAAGTGAGTTTGCAACTTTCACTGAGCAAAGTATTATACAGAACAATGCCAAAGTTTGTGTACCTCAGGCGTATGCTCAGGTCTGGCTAGGCCTATCACACTGTGGCTTGTGATTACCTATGAACGTTTACTCATTCTTAACTGTCTATATTGGGCTTCATAGTAAAAACTCCACCCTTGGCTAGCATATTGCATTGGTTGGCCTGAGAAGATAACACCACCTTTTGTGTCGCGTTTTGCTACTGGTTGGGCTTCTCTTTCTACCAACGTGAGATGCCCTTCATATCAATCACCTTTTTGCCTTTGCATATTTTACTTTTTAAAGATATTTTGGAATTCCATGTGCTCCATGAACTTTCTTATATGTCATTGACTCTATTTTAGAACGCTGGCTATCATATTTGCAAATGTGGGTTCAGTGCTTTCAAGGACCTGCAATCACCTGTAAAATCAGTCTTAGTTAAGATGGATATTCTGTGTTTCTTTACAACAATGGGATATTTTGTGTACATTTCTTCCTTTTTATCAAGCATATCTTTACTAAGAATGACAGAGAGAGAGAGATGCTTTATCATAGAGGTCAGCACTTACTTTGTAATGGATCAAACCATTTCTAGTCGCTTTTCAAATCCAGGCAGCAAAAGTCACAGATCTGAGACAGGTGGCTGCAACACCTGGGTTTTTATTAATTTCCCTATTCAACAGTGCATTTCCTTCCTTGAGTCTAAGAAGTTTTGTCGAAGGAATGTATTACTGCTATTCATTGCTTAAGCACATAAATGGTCATTTCTAAAAAGATACTAAATTAGACTGAGTCAGGTTTCTGGAGTTAGGCCAACACAACCAGCTGGTATCTTAGTATGCAGTATGCCCTTCCATAGACAACAGGAACGAGGTACTAATAGAATGTTGCTTCTAGAGTAGAACCACAAAATCATCATCCCTACAGCCATATGGCATTGATTGGTTTTCATAGCTATAATGCTAGGAAATCAATAGGGCCACTAATTAAGGGAAGCAAACCTTTTTTCCATGTTCAACACCTAGGGAATTATATCATCTATTGCTCTTATATTTATCTCTAAAGGGTAAGTTCCTGCCTAAAACAACGGTATTAATTATTAATATGGCAGATAGCAATATAAATCTGTGGAAGGGATGAACTATAAAGGGGTTAGGATTTATGAAGTGTTCCAAAGTGTAATCTATGAGCCCAATACCACTGACAACACCTGGGAGCTTCTTACACATGATAGCCACTTATGCGAAGTCTACATTTGACTTTGAAGATAATGTAGAAATTTCAAAATGCAGTGCTTAGATATAGAACTTTGCTAAGAAATGTTTATCATAATAATCTGAATTTTTTTTCATTAATAGCATTTTAGATAACCTTCATTTTTAAGGTGAAAAATGGATAATTTTTATGAATATAGGTAATTGTAAAATCAATTCTCTTGTTTAGAGTGCAACCAATAACTTTTTTTTTTTTTTTAAACTAGTCTCCACACCCAATGTGAGGCTTGAACTCATGACCCTGAGATTAAGAGTCGCATGCTCTACTACTAACTGAGCCAGCTTGGTGCCCCTCAATAACTATTTTTTTTTTAAAGATTTTATTTATTTATTTGATAGATCACAAGTACGCAGAGAGGCAGGCAGAGAGAGAGAGGGAAGCAGGCTCCCCATTGAGCAGAGAGCCCGATGCAGGGCTTGATCCCAGGACCCTGAGATCATGACCTGAGCTGAAGGCAGAGGCTTAACCCACTGAGCCACCCAGGTGCCCCTCAATAACTATTTTTTAACTTAATATACCAATTGATAAATATAAGGTTATTTCTATTATGTGTAAATAAATGAATACCATTGAATGCTGGGTTATAGTTTGTGTTATTATTTAACTGAAGCATAACATACATTGGGCTGTAATTTTTAGAGAGCATTAGGCTGAGTTAAGCATTCTTTTGTTGTCCTTTCTCTGTGCAGCTCTGACTCAGGCCAGTCTGTACCCAGACACACCTACTTCTTTGGAATTCACCACCCTTCCTCTATTGATTTTTCTTATTTCTTAGATTCACAGTCATTTCTGGTTGCTTTGATAAACTACCCTATAGGCTGAATTCTATATTAAACTTTCCTCTCCCATCATTAGTGATACAATAAATGTACAGAGTAAGGTATCCTGTATTTTCAATTTTGTTAAGATCCAGGTTTAGAATCAGAACAGGATATTAAGCTTATCTCAATCACAGTTCAGCATTTCTTCGCTTGCATAAGCACATGGCATAATAATTGGAATATTTAAATAAGTGCTTTACCCCAGCACTTTTAGACTCATAATGTTGTAAGTGAAACGTTGAATAAATTACTCTGGAAGAGAATGCCATAGTGCAAGCCCATTGTACCTAAGAAGGTATGAAATTTTGCTTTTGCTTGTAGGCAGAAATTGAAATAGTGGCTCTACTGGTTTTACCTAGAACCTCAATAGGTTCACCTATTAAGAAAAACATTAAATTTTGAAGTAAAGCCCCAAAAGTTAGGATGAAGAATTTTACCTTTTGGAAATGACAAGCTTCTTTAATCTTCAGTTAGAAGAAAAAATCAAAATGATTGCCTTTGCAAGAACTACATATCCATTAATATACCAATAATAATTATTGGCATTAACCTAAACATCTAGATAAGCCATTTTCATCCTTTGTGCAGAGTAGCAATATTCAACATGTCTTACAATTTATCTTGTATGAGATTTAAATTTCTTTTGCTAAAGCTTAAGGCCACAGAGCTCATAAATATTTTTAGAAAACACAAAAATAGTTCTTTTCCATTGCACTGTGAAAATTAGATGGCTGGTTCCTTTCCACACCTCTTCTAGTTACATAAATTTGTGTTTTCCTAAGCTTTTTTTTTTTTTTTAATTTTTTATTTATTTTCAGCGTAACAGTATTCATTGTTTTTTCACCACACCCAGTGCTCCATGCAATCTGTGCCCTCCCTAATACCCACCACCTGGTTCCCCCACCCTCCCACCCCGCCCCTTCAAAACCCTCAGGTTGTTTTTCAGAGTCCATAGTCTCTCATGGTTCACCTCCCCTTCCAATTATTGGTAGTCATTTATATCTATTTTTTTAGTATACTTTTCAATGACTTAAGGAATTATAAGGAATTACATCAATTATATCAATTAAATAAGGAATCACATCCTTAACTTTTCACATTCTAGTTGCAGTTAATGTAGTACTACCACACATAAAATATAAAAACCATGTAATCATGTAGGTCTGTTTACCCCCTGATCTTTTATATTATTCATATGTATTACATTTATATATGTTAGAACTCCACCATCCTGTGTTATAATTTTCCTTTAAACAATTTATATTTTAGGGCGCCTGGGTGGCTCAGTCCATTAAGCATCTGCCTTCAGCTCAGGTCATGATCCCAGGTTTCTGGGATCAAGTCTCATATCGGGCTCCCTGCTCAGTGGGGAGTCTGCTTCTACCTGTACCCTTCACCCCTGCTTGTGATTTCTCTGTCTCTCACTGAGATTTTTTTTTTTAATATTTTTTTAAAATCTTTTAAAAAAACATTTATGTTTTAAATAAGTTAAGAGGGGAAAGAACAACCTCTAATATTTACTACACATTTACTGTTTCTAAAGTTGTGCTCTCTTCCTTCCTAAAGATTCAAGTTATCAAATTGGATCCTTTTTGCTTGATAGTTTTCCTGTAATTTTATCTCTTTCATTTCACATTTTACTCTAAAAAGCAAGAAGAAACCAAACCACAGCTTCAACACTTTGCTTGGAAATTTCCTCAGCTAAATATTCACGTTCATTACTTACAAGTTTTACTTTCCATATGACTGTAGAACACATTTC
Source organism: Martes martes (assembly GCF_963455335.1). Lineage (NCBI taxonomy): Eukaryota > Metazoa > Chordata > Mammalia > Carnivora > Mustelidae > Martes > Martes martes. The sequence continues at coordinate 39,804,014 of NC_137888.1, forward strand.
TGCTCACTTCTCTGCCACTATAGATCCCCTTTTCCCAGTTTCCAATAGCATGCTCCTTATTCCCTTCTGGGTTCTCTCTAGCAAGTTTATTAAAAATCCATGTTTTTACTAACGGTCTGTTCAAGACAACTCAGGCTTTTCCTCTAATGCTCCTCAAAAATGTTCCAGCTTTAATCCATTACCCAATTCCAAGACCACTTCCACATTTTCAGGTATTTGTTACAGCAGCACCCCACTTCCAGTACCAAAATCTGCATTAGTTTTCTATCGCCTTTGTAACAAATTACCACAAGCCTAATGGACCGAACAACCTAAATTTACCTTACAGTTCTGGACAGCAGAGGTATAAAATTGTTCTCACTGGACTAACATGAAGATGTTGGCAAGACTGCATTCCTTTCCGGGGGCACCTAAGAGAGATTTTTTTTTTCTTTTTCTAGTCTTGATGCTATGAATTCCTTGGCTAGTGGCTCCTTTCTGTGTTCAAAGCCAACGGTAGCATGTCTACTCTTTCTCATATCCCATCACTCTGAAACTGACTCTGCTGCTTCCCTCTTACACATTTTAAGACCCTTGAGATTACATCGGGCCCAGAAACATAACCCAGAAAATCTTCCTTTTTCAGTTAGGATGACTAGCAATCTTACTCCATCAACCTTAATTTCCTTTGGCCTGCAATTTTACATATTGACCAGGTCCAAGGATTAGGACATGGACATCTTCGAGAGGCTATTATTTGGCCCATTGTACACTGCCAGCTTAAACCTGAAACTATCTTTCCTGCCATGGTAGCAGCCCAAATGCCATTTTTGTAGCCTCAGCTGTGCTGCTAGGAGTCTGTCCCACATATATGTCGTTCAGATCAGCCGAAGAATGGGTTAGGGTTGATACATGGAATTCAGGGCTCCTCCTCTTAGGCTCTCTCATTTTGGGAATCTCACCTGACATCATTCAGTGACTATGGTTGACCCAATTCTATCCTCAGGTTCTTCAAGCCAATAAGATTGTGGATTTTCTATTGAAGTTTTAGCTACCCTACATGATGAAGACCTGTGCCTCTCGTCAGTTTAAAAGTCATATATATGGGAAGCCCAGTCCGTGTGATTCCATTCTACCAAGTGTTGATTTGTCTCCAATGTCTGTCTACTTTTGGACACTATCTAGTGCCTTCAGGTAGGTTTCCTTTTTATTTCACATGTGAAATATAGTTGTATCTGTGTGAAGGTTGGTATGAAAGTTTGTCCAAGGGTTAGTAGTCCCAGCCCTCTAACCATACCAGAAGCTTTGCTATTTGTTTTTTGAAATTGCTGATGATCAGGCAATTTTTCACTAAAATGAGGGCTAAACAATTTATAAAAGTAACCTCAATAAGTCAATATTCCACTGTTCTAAAATCATGTCAATTGATTGTCCACTGCTTCTACCTAGAATATTCAAAATAAGAACCTCACATGCAAAAGCAAATATTGTATACTAAGGTGTTATCAGCATACATCCAATCTGAATATTTATATCTTTGGATAGAGATTTAAAGCTACTAGTCAGAGCGTGACTTTAGATTCAGAGCCTTGCTGAAAAGAGACTAGTTAAGGCAATTAATTTTGTTTATAATGCACCTATAAGCAAAATCATAAGTACTTCGAACAAAAAACACAACCAGTTGCTTCAGAATGTCTTTTGAGCCTATTAAAACACATCCTCATCTTTACTACAGGACATCATCAGATTTGACCCAACACTATCACTTTCACATTATAAGGAAATTTAGAAATTGACCTAGAGGGACACCTCAAAACACAGGATGTTTGCTGGTTTCATTATGCTTTCTACTGTTTTGTTTCTTGTACACAAGATTTCTTTCTCTGTACTTGTAAAAGGAAAAAAAAGTTAATGGTTTTCCTGTAAAATATGGGGCTTGATTTCTTACAGTTATTTATCAGAATTTCTCTTAGGCCAGTGATTTCCAGTGATTTTTAAGGAAGGGAAATTGTTTGGGTTAGGATTTATTTCAGAGGCATGCATGCCACAAGTGTGTATGTGTGTGTGTGTGTGTGTGTGTTTGCACACATGTGTGCATGTGTGTTTGTTTTCAGGTGGTAGAACAATTGAGGAAAAGGAAGGGAGTATAGTATCACTTTTCTAGATTTCTTTATGTCCACCCTGAGCAATATTTCTGTAAAGAACATTAACTTAACTTAAAATGAGAGCTTAGACAATTGTTTAAAGACCAAATGTTGATGCAATATGATTGTTGAAAGTAGTCAACTGTTTTATAGGAGTGTTTTTTTTTTATTTTAATTTTTTATTTATTTTCAGCGTAACAGTATTCATTGTTTTTTCACCACACCCAGTGCTCCATGCAATCTGTGCCCTCCCTAATACCCACCACCTGGTTCCCCCACCCTCCCACCCCGCCCCTATAGGAGTGTTTTGATACAGAATACAATAAAAACAATTCACTACTAGCTTGTAAACACTTTAAACACTGGGCCATTGAATCCTTCAGACCTCAAAAGGAAATATCATTGTTTGAGCTCATCTCAGCCTGTGGCAACACTTTTCCTGTGGGTCAGGGATGCTGTTTAATATACTTTAGCATTTTCCCCTTTGATGAAAATGTGGTAGGAAGACAAGTTCTGGGCTGCCTGGGTGGCTCAGTCAGTTAAGCATCTGTCTTCAGCTCAGGCCAGAACTGAAGCCTTGCATTGGGCTCCCTGCTCTGTGGAAAGCCTGCTTCTCCCTCTTTGCCTGCTTCTACCCCTGCTTGTGCTCTCTCTTTCTCTATCAACTGAGTAAATAGATAAATCTTTTTTTTTTAAATCTATCAATAAAAAATTAATTAATTAAAATATAAAATAGTAAGTTCTTAGAGAACAGAGAGGTATCATATTTTTCAATCTCTCACTGCACATTAAAATTTTCTATCTTACTCCCTTCTTCCCTCATGTTCTCTGTTTTCTCACATACCCACACAGAAATCTTCAGAACACTTAAAATGGGGAAAAAAATGAAACACATATTTTATTTGCTCTAGCATTGGATAAGATCTTTCAGGGGACAAAAATTTTTAACTTTTATTCAGAAATCTCTAAGTAAAATAGATTATCCAGGAAGATGAGTTATATCCTGTATCCTTGAGTTGCCTCCAGCAAAGCAAAGTATATGTGTTCCATGGACTATGCATTTCTTACTATAAGAAGTTGGACATGTACTATCCAGTGAAAATCTGTTAATTCTCCTAATGCAGCCTGAAATTTCTTTGCTTAAAAAATATCAAATTCTATTTCATTCGTATTACCATAGGTGTTCTCATTCTACTCACTGGAGAAAATGCAGTCTGGCTGAAATTTAAAATGGTACAGCTCTATCCAAATAACAGGGACCTTGAAATACAGTTGCATTGGAAAACTTTTCCACATTTGGATTTGACTTCATAGCTTCCTCTTTTTCTTTTCTAAATCATTAATTAAAGATTTACATCTAAATATTGTCTCTGCCACACAAAAAGGAGAATTGACAGGTCAAAGAGAATATAGATATTTTGCTATGGTTTATGACTTGGTTTCTTTCTTAAACATTCATTAGTTATGTTTCCTTTTAGTATTTCCCTCTCTGGTGTTCCTTATGGCACAGCTACAATATACTTTCTCCTCTCATCTTACAGAGGTTACCAGCCACATCAATTCATGAAGTCAAATATGTACAATTTCTGATACTTTAGTTGATTTTGTTGCCATAGTGGCTTTTAGCTTGGAGGTTTCTCACATTTGTTAGATCTCATTGTTTCTTCTAGCTCTTTTTCCTTTTTTAGAATAAAGTAAATGACTTTTGCTCAGATTAACATTTAATAAATTTATGAACAATTATGAAGAATCAGATTAATTTTATAGTCTCTTGTTGAGATTTGGTTGATGTGTGATTTTCTTTTACTGTGGTGGGTAAGTAACACTTGCGAAAAGATCTGTTTAGAGAAAGAGAAAGAAACAGATGGCTCACAAAGATATGCTTCGATAAAAGAGTCAGTGCAACACAAATCTTGGTAGCAGATTTTCTTAAAATATTTTCTTATCCCTAATGACTTTGATATTTCTGATTATATTTTGTTTTCTTAGGTGAAATGTGATCTACCTGAATTGTTATAAACTGATTAACATTTCTCAAAGCATCAGGAAAAAAAATTTTTTATATAAGGAATAAATGAAGTTGAACTCCAAAATAGATTGCCTTATCAGAGAATTATAGAAAAACCCTATCTGGTTTTAAGCCAGTGTCTGTAAAGTACAAGCAAAGATTTTATTTATTATTAGCATTTTCTACTCTGTAGAGTATAGACTTCAATTAAATGCATTTAAAGATCTAGCATTCCCTATGGAATTAGCATTGTTGCTTTGAACATCAATATACATTTACTTGCAACAAACATTCTGGTCCATTGTCTGAACCCTATATATAGTCCTGCCTTTTTAAATTATTTCTAAGCTAGGAGAAATAATTGATACAGGTATTTCCAACAAACTGTCCTCCAAAGTGAAGAAAAAATAAAGACTTCAACAGATAAACAAAAGCTAAGTGAGTTCATTACTACACTAGCCTTACAAGAAATGCTAAAAGGAGTCATTCGAGTTCAAATGAAAGGATGCTAGACAGCAACATGAAAGCATATAAAAATATAAAGCTCTCTGGCAAAGGTAAATATATAGACAAAAACTGAATCCTGTGACACTGCAATGGTGATCTACAAATCACCTTAATTCTAGCATAGAATTTAAAAGATAAAAGCATTAAAAATAACTGCAACTATATTATTAGGTTAGTGGATACAAAAGAAAAAAATACCTAATTTGTGACATTGATGACATAAAATAGGATGCAAAAGAGTAGAGTTTTTATGTGCAACTGATATTAAGTTATTATTACTTCAGAATAGACTCCTATAACTGTAAGATATTTTATGTAATCCCCATGGTTACCACAAAGAAAATTCTTGAAGAAGATACATGAAAGGAATAAAGCATGTCAGTAAAAAAAAAATCAGTAAAACACAAAAGAAGATAGGAAGAGAGGAAAAGAAAAGCAAAACAGCTATAAAATACACAGAAAACAACAAAATGGCAATAGTAAATCCTTATCTATTGGTAATTATTTTAAGTGTAAGTGGGTAAAACTCCACCACCTAAATTAGAGAGTGGCTAAATAGATGTCTTAAAGATTTTGCTTATTTGAGAGAGAGCATAAGAGAGAAAGAAAGAGACAGAGAGAGAGAGAGCACGAGGTGGGGAGGGGCAGAGGAAGAGGGAGAAACAGATTCCCTGTTAGGCAGGGAGACCAATGTGGGGCTCAATCCCAGAACCTGGGACCATGACCTGAGCCAAATACAGTTACTTAACCAACTGAACCACCCAGCTGCCCCTAGAGTGGCTAAATAGATTTTTTTTTAAGATTTTATTTATTTTTTTTGACAGAGAGAGATCACAAGTAGGCAAAGAGGCAGGCAGAGAGAGAGAGGGAAGCAGGCTCCCTCCCAAGCAGACAGCTTGATGCAGGACTTGATGTGGGGCTCAATGCGGGTCTTGGTCCCAGGACCCTGAGATCATGACCTGAGCGAAAGGTAGAGCTTAACCCACTGAGCCACCCAGGCACCCCAGATAAATAGATTTAAAAACAATATCTAACTATATGCTGTTTGTAAAACTGACTTTAGATTTAAGAACACATATAGACTAAAAATGAAAGAATGGAAAAAGATATTCCATGCAAATCATAACCAAAAGAAAGCAAATGTGATCATACTTATAACAAAACAAGATTTTAAGTCAGAAACTATCACAAGAGACAAAGAAGGACATTATATGATGATAAAAATAGGTCCAATCACCAGGAAGATATAACAATTTAAATGTTTATGCGCCTAACACTAAAGCGCTCAAATATATGAAACAAACATTGACAGATGGAAAGAAGAAATAGAAAACAATACAGATAATAGCAGCAGATTTCAATAACCCACTTTCAATGATGGATAGATCATCCAAACAAAAGCAATAAGGAAACAGAGAACTCAAACAACACTATAGAACAAATGGACCTAACAGACATATACAGAATATTCCATCTAACAACAGTGGAACACAGATTTTTTTCAAGCACACATGGAACATTCTCAGGATAGATTATATGTTAGGGCACAAAACAAGTTTTAGCAAATTTAGTATTAAATTTATATCAAGTATCTTTTCCAACTACAGTGGAATAAAACTAGAAATCAACAGCAGAAGGAAAAAGGAAAATTCACAAGGAAGTGGAAATTAAAGAACACACTCTTGAACAACCAGTGGGTCAAAGAATAAACCACAAGGAAAATTTGAAAACATATTGAAACAAATAAAATCAAAAACCAACATACCAAAACATGGGTTGTTGCAAAAGCAGTTCTTGTTTTTTTTTTGTTTTTTTTTTTAAATTTATTTATTTGTTAGAGAGAGAGAGAGAGTGAGCACAGGCAGACAGAGTGGTCAGCAGAGGCAGAGGGAGAGGGAGAAGCAGGCTCCCCGCGGAGCAAGGAGCCCGATGTGGGACTCGATCCCAGGACACTGGGATCATGAGCTGAGCTGAAGGCAGCCGCTCAACCAACTGAACCACCCAGGCGTCCCCAAAAGCAGTTCTAATAGGCAAGTTAATAATGATAAACTGGTAATTAAAAACAGAAGAAAGATCCCAAGTAAAGAACCCAATTTTATATTTCAAGGAATTAGAAAAAGAAAAACAAACTAAGCCCAAGTTAACAAAAGGAAGAAAATAATAAAGATTCAAGCAAAAATAAATGAACCAAAGAATAGAAAACAATAGAAAAAAATCAACAAAACTGGAGCAGGTTTTCTGAAAAGATTAATGAAACAGACAGACCCTTAGCTAGGCAAACTAAGGAAAAAAGAGAAGAAAACCAGATAGAGATAATATTAGAAAAGAAACTACAGACCAATATCACTGATGAATATTGGTGCAAAAATCCTCAAAAAAAGTTAGCAAATTGAATTCAATAGCATACTAAAAGAATTGTAACACTATAACCAGGTGGAACTTAATTTTTAGAATGCAAGGATGTTTCAAAATATGAAAATCAGTCAGTGTAATACACCAACTTAACAGAATGAAAAACAAAATTTGGTGATCATCTCAACTGATGAAGAAAAAAATATTTTACTAATTCAACACCTTTTCATGGTAATAATAAAAAGAGTCAACAAACTAGGAAGTGAAGGAAATTACCTCAATATAATAAAGGCCACATATGAAAAGTCCACAGATATCATACTCAACAGGGAACTCTCAAAGATTTTCCTCTAAGATTAAAAACAAGGCAAGGATGTCCATTCTGCAACTCTATTCTACATAGTAGAGAAAGCCTAGCCTGAGCAATTAGGTAAGAAAAAGAAATAAAAGGCATCCAAATCAGAAAAGAAGTAAAATTATCTTTGTTCACAGATGATATAATCTTCCTATGGAAAATCCTAAAGATTCTGCCAAAAACTATTCAAACTATTAGGCAAATTCAGGAAAGTTGCAGGACACAGTCAACACACATACACAAAAAATGGCTTTCTGTACACTAATAATGAAAATCTGAAAAGGGTATTAAGAAAACAATCTCATTTAAAGTAACACTAAAGGGACGCCTGGGTGGCTCAGTTGGTTAAGCGGCTGCCTTCGGCTCAGGTCATGATCCCAGCGTCCTGGGATTGAGTCCCACATCGGGCTCCTTGCTCAGCAGGGAGCCTGCTTCTCCCTCTGCCTCTGCCTGCCTCTCTGTCTGCCTGTGCTCGCTCTCTCTGACAAATAAATAAATAAAATCTTTAAAAAAATAAATAAATAAATAAAGTAACACTAAAAATAATAAAACATTTAGGAATAAATTTACCTAAGGGAGTTAAAGACTTGAACACTGAAAATTACAAAATGTTGCTGAAAGAAATTAAAGACACAAATAAATGGAAAAATATCCCATGTTCATGCATGGATTGGAAGACTTAACATTGTTTAAATTCCATATTACCCAAAGCAAGGATTCAGTTCAATCCTTATAAAAATCCCAAAGGCAATTTCTTTCAGAAATAGAAAAAGCAATCTTAAAATTCATATGGAATTGTAAGGGCTTTGAATAGCCAAAACAATATTGAGAGAAAAAGAAAAGTTTGGGTTCTCACACTTCCTGATTTCAAACATTTTGCAAAATTACAGTAATCAAAACATAAAGTAAACATAAAATAATCTGGCATAAAGACAGACATACAAACCAATGGAACAGAAGTAAACTGTCATGTACATGGTCAAATGACCTTCAGCTAGAGTGCCAAGACTGCATAATGAAGAAAGGATAATCACGTCAACAAACATGTTGGAAAAACTGGATATTCCAACTCGGGGAAAAAATGAAGTGGGACTTTACATTACACCCTACATGAAAATTAAAATTAATTAAAGACCAAAGTATAAGACTTAAACTCTATTTCCTAGGAGAAGAAATAGGTGATAAACTTCATGACATTGGATTTAACGATGATTTCTTAGATGGGACAACAACAGCACAAGTAGTAAAAGCAAAAAAAAAAAAAAAAAAAGGAAATGGGACTATACAAACTTTAAAAGTTCTATTACAGCAAAATAAACAATCAGCAACTCTTTTCAACAATTGAAAAGACAATCTGGAATGGAAGAAAGTGTTTTGCAAACTATATATCTGACGGGGGTTGATAGTCAACATTTGTAAAGAATTCCTGCAACTCATCAAAAACAACAAAACAACCTGGTTTAAAAATGGGTGAAGGATTTAAGTAGATATTTTCCACCTTTTTATTTTTTTAAGTGGGCTCTACACCTAGTGCGGGGCTTGAATTTGTGACCCTGGGATCAAGAGTTGAATGCTCTACCAACTGAGCCACCCAGGCATCCCTTAAATAGAATTTTCTTGAAGAACATATATATACATGGCCAATAAGTACATGAGAAGATGCTCAGCATCACTAATCATTAAGTATTTTATGAAATAAAAAATTTAAAAAAGTATTGATGAAGATGTGGAGATCTGGGAACTCTTGTACACTGATAATGAGACTATAAATGGTGTAGTTGCTATGGAAAACAGTATGGAGATTCCTCTGAAAATTAGACATAGAATTGTCATATGATCCCACAATTCCATCTCTTGGTGTTCATTCAAAAAATTTAAAAACAGGATCTTGAAGAGATATGTGCACTCCCATGTTCATTGCATAATTATTTACAATAGCCAAGAGCTGGAAACAACATACATGTCAATGGATGGAATAATGGATAAAGAACATGTGGTATACACATATAGTGACATATTATTCAGCCTTTAAAGTGAAGGAAATCCTGTCATATGTTACGATATGTATGAACCATTAGGACAGTATAACAAGTTAAGTAAGCTAATCACAAAAGATAAATACTGTATGATTTCAATTACATGATGTGTCTTGAGTATTAAGACTCAGAAACATGAAGTTGAATGGAAAATGTTATAGGAATATAGATAGAGGTATAAATATTTTTAAATAGATAGTGGAAAATGAATTTCAATTTGTGCTTTTTAAGTATATAGACACTAATCATATAGAATCTTTTGAGATCATATATGTTATGAATCTGTTCTTGGTTACCTACAGCTTTCAACAAAGCTATTTCCTTTTTTAATTTAGAATTATACTGGAAGTCAAAAATGGTGACATTATCTGCAATCTAAGGGGGAATGTACTGCATATCATTTATTATTAAACAGAGTTAAAATTTTGTTTATCACAGTAAACCTTTTCTAAAATTCTCAATTCAAATGTTCACCTTGGGTTATTTCACTTCCTATTTTCACTTACACAATATAATTCTTAACACCAATGTACACATGATACTAAATATCATTAAAGTTCTGTTATTTCACTGAGTTTTAACCCATAATCCTCTATAACTTCAGAGTTGCCTTACAAGTGAAATTATTTAATGTCAAGTTGATAGTTCATTAGCCAACCATGACCCCTGACACAGAGACCAAACACACACACACAAACACACACACACACCCTTCCTTGGATGCTATATTTCATTAGATTTTTCTGTAAGAGTATCATAACAATATTCTAGTACATGTAGAATCACTCATTAAGGAAAAAGATATCAATTTCCCAAGATTCTTAAAATTTCAGTAAAAGAAACATTTCTTATGATGTTATTCTAATATATAGTATTTCCATAAAATCAATTATTTCCATAAAAATTTCCATAAAATCAATTATTTGCTTCCTGTAGAGCATAGTCAATATATTTATTTGTAAATAAAATTTAGTTATAAACAAGATTTATTTAACTTCCATATATTTAAAAAAACCAGCCTACCTTATTTCTTACACTATTAATAATATACAAATTTTAATGATAATGAGTCCCAAAAGAGAGGAGAGAAAGAATGAAGTAGAAAAACTACATGAAGAAATTATGACTGATAATCTCCCTAGTTTGGTAAAAGATATAAATATAGATCCTCAAAGCTCAGTAGACCCCAGGAAATATAAATGCAAAGAAAATCATGCCTAGGAAAAAATACTCAAACTCCTGAAAACCAAAGAAAAAGAGAAAATCTTGAAAGTAACCAGAGTAAACATACTACATATAGGGAAACAATGATTCAAATACTCTTTCTTATTGAAAACCACAGAGGCCAAAAAACCTGGGAGGGATTATTTAAGAACTGACATTAAAAAACAAAAAACAAAAATGATGAAAAACAGTTAACTCACAATTTTTATTTTCAGTGAAAAAATCCTCTGAGTACAAAAGTCAAAAAGAAAAAAGTTAGATAAAAGGATTGGTTGCCCTCAAACCTATACTATAAGAAATGCCAAAAAATGTTTTCAGGCTGAAGGGAAATCCTTTTCAAGAAGTGAACAGCACTAGAAATGATAAATACCTGGATAAAATAAAAGAATATTTTTCTTCTTAATTAAAAAAATATAACAATTTGAAACAAAAATTAACATTCTAACGCAGATGTAACATGTATAACAGTTGTGACTACAAAATCCTTGTCTAATGAACACATTGTAAAAATACCAAGATGGTAAGCCTAAATCCGTGTCAATAACCACATCAAACAGTCTGTATTAAACAGTCTGATTAAAAGGTGAAAATTTTTCACAATAGATTTGAAAGCAATACCCAAATACATTCTGTTTCTGAGAGATACAACTTAAGTATAAAAACAAAGAGAGGCACCTTGGTGGCTCAGTCGGTTAAGTGTCCAACTCTTAGTTTTGACTCAGGTCAGGATCTCAGGGTCATGAGGTCAAGCCCTATGATGGGCTCTGCACTCAGCATAGAGTCTGCTTAAGATTCTCTGCCTCTCCTGCTGCCCCTCCTCCTGCTTGTGTGCTCACTATTTAAAATGAGTAAGTAGGGGCGCCTGGGTGGCTCAGTGGGTTAAAGCCTCTGCCTTCGGCTCAGGTCATGATCCCAGGGTCCTGGGATCGAGCCCCATATCGGCTCTCTGCTCATCAGGGAGCCTGCTTCCTCCTCTCTCTCTGCCTGCCTCTCTGCCTACTTGCAATCTCTGTCAAATAAATAAATGAATCTTAAAATAAAATAAAATGAGTAAGTAAATAAAATATTTTAAATAAATAAGTAAATAAATATAATAGTTGAAAGTAAACAAGGAAAAATCTACCATCAGCATAAGTAGTTTATCTGATATTAATATCAAATAAAATAGGTTTTTAAATAAAAAATACTGCCTGAGGTAAAGGACATTTCATAATGATAAAAAAGATCAATTCATTAGAAATACATAGCAATCATGAAAGTATACAATAATAAGAGAGCAACAGATTACATGAAACAAGTACTGACATAATTAAAAGGAGAAATAAACAGTTCTACAATCTTTGTAAGAGATTTTAACACTCTTTTCTCAGCAATCACTAGAACTAGAAAAAAATATCAGTTAAGACATAGATGATCTGAACAATACTATAGGACATTGACATCCCTGATAATTATAGATTATTATACACAGCAACTGCAGAATACATATGTTTCATTCACCAAGATACACCATGTAACAGAAAACAAGTCTCATTACACTTTAAAGTACTGAATGGGTAAGAGTTTGTGCTGTGATCACAATTAAATAACCCAATAAACACTAGGCAAGAGATCGAGAGGACATTCTGCAAGAGAATATGATTGACCAGTTAGTACAAGATTCTCAACAATATCAGCATTAAGGAACTGCCATTAAAATTCACAAGGAGATAACACCACACACTCATAAGGATGCCTAAAATTAACATGCTAATAATACCAAGTGCTGGAGAGCATGTGGAGCAACTAGAACTCTCAAACACTGAGGCTATAGAGGTAAAATGATACAATAATTGGAAAAAAATTTCACACTTTTTTAAAAATATTAAAGATACACCTATTTTACTACCTAACCATTGCACCCTTATCCTAATTAAAGAAATCAAATCTTGTACATGGATATTCATAGCTTTTTTATTCACAGTAGCCAAAAATTAGACACAATTAAAATGTCCATCAATCAATGAATGGACAAACAGATGTCATATAGCCATACAATAGAATATTATTCAGGAATAAGAAGGAGAGACTACAAATACATTCAACAGCATGGATGAATCTCGAAATCACTATGCTGTGTGTAAGAATCCAGGCTCAAAGAAGTACAGAACATATGAGTACATTAATATAAAATTCTAAGGAAATGCAAACTAATCTTTAGTGACAAATAAATAAGTGGCTGCCTGGTCTCAGGGCAAAGGAAATGACAGACAAACAAAGGGACACAAGAAAATATTGGGGAGTGATAGAAAAGTTCATATCTTATAGTTTTCAGGTGTATATGTCTTTCAAAAATGTATTAAATTACATATTTTAAGTGGACGCAATTTACTATACATAGATTACACCTCAATAGAATTGATTTTAAAGAAGATATACTTTTCACCAAAATTAAAAGTCTTGAAAAGACATCATCAATAAAAAAACAAACAGAAAATATCAAAAATTTAAGTTGAATAAATAAAAATTCATTTTCTTTTGATAAACTGTGGTTATTGAAAACCTGATAAGAGTTAAAGTTGATTTAGACATGTTAGCCGGCTTACTCCATTTACCTTGTCAATGCAAAATGAACAAAACTTTTTTTTAATTTTTAAAGAGAAAGGAAAGAGTTTCATTTAAGTCCAAGTTAGGACAGCTGTCCAGGATTCACAATCTTCACAAAGAAGAGAATGCTCTGGGGAAGGCACATTTGGTGCAAGGCTGTATACTTTTTTTCCATAAATAGCTACAAATCATCATGATGAAGGACATTCCAGAAAGTTACAGACTGTATCTTATGGTTTTAGTATGTGCAAGGCTGTATGAATTTAATCTTGAGGGAACGAGGGTGGTTTTTTGTTTTCCTTATCTTTACGTTCAGAATGCTCCCTTTTTATTTTTTAATGAGGCAGACGTACAATCAATGTATTCTCAAGACAAAAATAGAGCCCATGCTTTCAGCTTTTGTGGAGTCATTTTGACCTTCATAAATGTAAGTATAGCTTCCCTAGGAGCCTAGGAGCAGGGCCCACAAATGTTGAAGGTTGAAATTTTCCTTTATCAGCAGGAAAAATTCCTCCAATTATTCATTGGTACCTAAAATTAAAATCTGTAACTAACTCTTAAAACTGTTCAGCCATATATGTACACATATATGTGTACATATATATTATATACATACACTGAGGAGCATCTCCACATATGTGTGAGAGAGAGAGGGACTGAGAAAGAGAGAGAGAGAGCAAAATGTTAAAATGCCAAAATGTTAACAATTTGCATAAATAGGTGAGCTTATGTGGGTTCTCATGTTACCATTTTTTCAATTTTCCTCTAGCTTTGAAATTTTCGAAGTAAACAGTTGAAGTAAAATATAATCGAAGACTTACCAAATTTACATTAATAAGGCTGGCCACTGAAATTTTAATACCCTGGAAATTTTAATAACCCAGAAAGTGATGTGAATACATATTTTATAAAACATTAAAATTGAAACATGAAATTACTAAATGTATTGAAGATGAGAAAAGAGCAGTATGGGATAAGGAATGTGGATTTTATGGATTGTTTAAAAAATTCCACCTAATCCAAGCAATTTTTAGAACTCTGATTATTTAATTATTTGGGGAGTATAAAGTAATGAATGGACATGATCATAGGCTCTGCAGTCTATTCCTTCTCGATCCCTTAAAAACTATATGAACTCAGTGTCCTAATATGTAAAAATGAGGAAAACAAAAGTATTTGCCTCAAGGATATTATAAAGATTAAATGAGATAATGTGCTTAAAGTGTTTTTTCACAGTTCTTAGTACAAAGAAAGAACTCAAGAAATTTTAGCATCTATAATTCCCATTATTTTAGGAGAAACTGAAGGAGGTACATTCATAAAATTATGAATGACTAAATTTACTATACAAAAAAACCCTATTTCTATCCTACCACATGCCATTCCCCAGTTATTGTGGAAGACTATTTCATTTTTAGATTTTGGGTTGTTCCAAGAATTTAGATTTCTTTTTAAGTTTTTATTTTAATTCCAGTTAGTTAACATACAGTGTCATATTAGTTTTGGGTGTGCAATATAGTAATTCAACACGTCCATGCATCACCCTGTGCTCATCACAAGTGCACTCCTTAATCCCCATCACCTATTTAATGTATCCCCCCCCCAACTCCCCTCTGGTAATCATCATTTTGTTCTCTATAATTAAGAGTCTGTTTCTTGATTTATCTCTTTCTCTCTTATTTTTTTCCTTTGTTTTGTTTCTTAAATTCCATATATGAGTGAAATCATATGGTATTTGTCTTTGATCTGTTTCACTTAGCATTATATTCTCTTGCTCCATCCCTGTCATTGCAAATGGCAAGATTTCATTCTTTTTATGGCTGAACAATATTCCATTGTGTACCACTCCTTTATCCATTCATCAGTCGATGGACACTTGGACTGCTTCCGTATCTTGGTTATTGTCAATAATGCTGCTCTAAACATTGGAGTGCATGTGTCCCTTTAAATTAGTGTTCTTGTATTCTTTGGGTAAGTACCCACTAGTGCAATTGCTGGATCATAGGGTAGTTCTATTTTTAACTTTTTGAGGAACCTCCATACTGTTTTCCACAGTAGCTACACCAGTTTGCATTCCCACCAACCATGTAAAAGTGTTCCTTTTTCTCCACATCCTTGCCAACACCAATTATTTCTTGTGTTGTTGATTTTAGCCATACTGACAGGTGTGAGTTAATATTGTAGTTTTGATTCGCATTTCTCTGATGATAAGTGATTATGAGCATCTTTTCATGTGTCTATTGGCCATCTAGATGTCTTCTTTGGACAAATGTCTGTTCATGTCTTCTGCCCATTTTTAATGGAATTACTTGTTTTTTGGGGTGTTAAGTTGTATCAGTCCTTGATATATTTGGATACTACCCCTTTACCGGATATATCATTTGCAAATATCTCCTCCCATTCAGTAGTTTGTCTCTCAGTTTTGTTGATTGTTTCCTTCTTTTTTGATGAAGTCCCAATAGTTTATTTTTGCTTTTGTTTTGCTTGCCTCAAGAGAAATATCTAGAAAGAATTTGCTACAGCTGATGTCAAAGAAGTTACTGTTTGTGTTGTCCTCTAGGATTTTTATAGTTTCAGGCCTTACATTTAGGTCTTTAATCCATTGTGTATGGTGTAAGAAAGTGGTCCAGTTTCATTCTTTTGCATGCTGTTGTCCATGCTTCCAACACCATGTGTTGAAGAGAATGTCGTTTTCCCATTGGATATTCTTTCTTGCTTTGTCAGAAGTTAATTGACCATAGAGTTGTGGGTTTATATTTGGGTTTTCCATTCTGTTCTATGTTCTGACTTATGTGTCTATTTTTGTGCCAGTACCATAATGTTTTGATTACTACAGCTTTATAATAACTTGATATGTGGAATTATGATGCCTCCAGCTTTGCTTTTCTTTTTCAAGTTTGCTTTGGCTACATGTGGTCTTTTGTGGTTCCAAACAAATTTTAGGATTGTTTGTTCTAGTTCTGTGAAAAATGCTGTTGGTATTTTGATGGGGATTGCATTAAATGTGTAGATTGCTTTGGGTAGTACAGACATTTTAACAATACTTGTTCTTCCAGTCCATGAGCATGGAATGTCTTTTTCATTTCTTTGTGTCATTTTCATTCTCCTCCATAAATGTCTTTAGAGTACAGGTCTTTCATCTTTTTTGTTAGGTTTATTCTTAGGTATCTTATTATTTTTGGTACAAGTGTAAATGGGATTGTTTTCTTAACTTCTCTTTCTAATGCTTTGTTATTGATGAGTAGACATGCAACAGATTTCTGTACATTGATTTTATTTCCTGCAACTTTACCAAACTAATTTAACAGTTCCAGCAGTTTTTTTGGTGGAGTCTTTAGGGTTTTCTATACATAGTATCAGGTCATCTGCAAATAATAAAAGTTTGACTTCTTCCTTACCAATTTGGATACCTCTTATTTTTGTTGTCTGATTGTTGCACCTAGAACATTCAGTGCTATGTTAAATAACAGTGGAAAGAGTGGACACCCTTGTCTTGCTCCTGGGAAAAAGCTCTCAGTTTTTCCCCAGTAAGGATGATGTTAGCTGTGGGTCTTTCATATATGACCTTTATTATGTTGAAGTATGTTCCCTCTAAATCTGCTTTGTTGAGGGTTTTTTATCATGAATGGATGTTATACTTTCTCAAATGCTTTTCCTACATCTATTAAAATGATCAGGGACACTTGGTGGCTCAGTCTCTTAAGCATCTGCCTTCAGCTCAGGTCATGATCTCAGGGTCATGGGATTGAGTCCTGTATCTGCCTCCTTGCTCAGCCGGGAGTCTGCTTCTCCTTC
The DNA here is from genome assembly GCF_963455335.1 of Martes martes. Lineage (NCBI taxonomy): Eukaryota > Metazoa > Chordata > Mammalia > Carnivora > Mustelidae > Martes > Martes martes. The sequence goes on from NC_137888.1 coordinate 39,821,000, forward strand.
TGCCTCTGCTGCTCCCCCTGCTTATAGTCTCATGCTCTCTTGCTCGCTTGTGCTCTCTCTCTCTCTCTCTGGCAAATAAATAAATAAAATATTTTTTTTTTAAATTATCCTATGGCTCTTATCCTTTTCCTTACTGATGTGATATATCAGTGGTTCATTTGTGAATACTGAACCACACTTTCATCCCAGGAATAAATCCCACTTGGTCATGGTGAATGTTTTTTTAATGTATTGTTGAGTTCAGCTTGCTAGTATTTTGTTGAGAATTTGTCAAGGATAAGGTTTTTGTTGTTGTTGTTTTTGTTTTTGTTTTTGTTTTTTTAAGGATAAGGTTTTTAAAACACAAAAGACCTAATTTTATCAACTGAAGCCTAGAGAACATTTTTTCCCCTCCAATTTCAGACAAGTTTTCTGACTGAGAAGATTTAGAGGTGGATAAAATCTCACATATCAAGGTTTGAGATGTACAAGAAAAATGTTAAGCAGTTAAAAGAATCTTTTGAAACAAGGCTTGTCTGTCTGATGATCCAGACTACAGCAAATTGATTGTTTTCTTGTTTCCTTTAAATGAGCCTATGTTTGATCATTTGACATTTACTATTTGATTATTTAATAACTGGAAACTTACTGCACTCAGTAATTGCCAGCCTGCTGAGTATGACAAGAGAAATTCTGATATGAAAATGAGGTTACTAATTTAACTGTGATTTAGATATGATAGCCTTTGAATTTAGATTGCTAGTCTTACATCAGGGACCTCTGTTGAAAACATACTTTGGATTTCATTAAAGTAATAAAGCTGTTTTAAATTTTCATTAAAATATTTTATCATTTTTTTCCTGGTATCAAATTGTCAGAAGACAGCTATAACAAATGGGATATTTGAAACTCTGTGTTATATATGTGTGGTTCTCACCTTATATGCAACTTTAATCCTGAACTGCCCAGCGTAGACCCAGATAATATAATGTGATCATGGATAACACCTATATAATGTGCTCCTTTTAAAGAGTTTGTGTTATCCAATGAATAGTCTGTATTCTGTTTGTCAATGAAAAGTTTGCTCTTTGTGGCATTTTGAGGAAGCAAAAACAATTCAAGGTAATATTTAATACATTAACACACTTAGATAAGATGTACTCCTATTTTTGAACATATACTTTAAAAGTTAACTTCCAAAATACATAATATCTCTGTATATATTACATATTTTGCAGTATATATTATATATTTGTATTATGTATAAATTATATATTTTATTTATTATTTTTATATTATAAATATATGTTACATATATTATTTTTATATATTACATATTATTTGTATATTATATATTATAAAAATATAATTGCTTAAAACTTTGCAGTTTTCATAGAACTTCCTATCTACTCATATCTGTTATGGATTCTCTTAGCAATTCTTTAAGGTATAACAGGTAATTTTAAAGATTGGAGTTTTCAAGAGGCTAATGAAAGTGGGAAAAAAGAAGCAAATCTTCCCTACAGAAGGATTCTAAATAGTGTATGTAGATAGTTCTCCCTCCAGGGGGAGGAGTTTAGTCCCCAAGTCTTCCTTTGAATACAGGCTGGACTTAGACTAGAACATTAAAAGGAGAGAAGAGTACTCAACCACGGAGAAACCTGGCAATACCTTAACTAAGTGATCAAGATTAAATCACTAGTAAAGTCATGGATATCATGTACCCTCTGATATGATGGGATGAGAAGGGCACTTTTTATTATTTCAAATAATTCAAAATAAAGTTTAATTTTTTTCAAAAAAGTACTCACATATGGGTACCAGTGCTAGCTGTGAAGTGAGTTTCTGCTGAATGCATTCCCCACTCCACCTCATATCAATCATTTCTTAATGCATAGGAAGAAAATTTTGTGCATATATATAAAAAGAATGATGACAGTGGTGCATATTTTAAGTTGCATTCAGTTCAATAAAATTACAATTTAAATTAAATCTTCAAAGAAAAATCCTATCTAATAAATGCACATATAAATCTACTATTTTTGTTAAATAAAAAACATGCAGTTCTCCCTTGTTCTTTGATCAATGCTCAGTTAACTTATAAGTTTGGCAGATTAATTTCCCCTAAACATTTAGCAGCATTTATGAGCTTGATTTATTCAATTTCCTTAGACATTTTAAATTACAATTACAAATTTTAACACATCCAAGTCTCTCAAGCATTTCAAAACACCTAACAAGAGAGATTTGTAAATCTAATAAACAATCTCTTAAGCACTTTACTACTTACAAACCTAAGAAGTCTACATTTCTAGAGTACTAAAGTATCAAATATGTAAGCAATCAAATATCATATATAAACAACTTCTCTTTTCTTACAGTTATCAAATTAAAATCATAAGTACAAAATGTACACATTTATTATTATTTCTTAATATCAAAATTATAACATCAAATAAAGAATCTTGAAAAGTCCCAATTAAAAACTCTAAGTTTAGGGGTTCCTGGTTGGCTTAGTCAGTAGAGCATGTGATTCTTGATCTCAGGTCATGAGCTCAAGCACCATGGTGGGTGTGGAGCCTACTTAAAATCTTTTTTTTAATTAAAAACCATAAGCTTAATATCAATCACATTTTCTTAAACATTTAAACTAAAACAACAGATCCAACATGACAGATTCTTTAATGTCAAAGTATCTTCAACATTTACAAACTTAATGAACAAAACATACACGTTACATGAGACTTATAAAACTATTTCTAAACTTAGCATAAATGTATTATATGCCTTACTTCCATATTTTCTCTATATATTGTAAACATTTTCATATTTGTAAACATAATATAAACATTTTCACTGATGTAAATGACCTGTGGAGTCATTTGCTGATTACAGGGGGAAAAGGCCATCCAGGCCAGATTAGAGGTGTTGGTAAGCCAAGATGTGAGTTTTTGGGAATCTGGGTTGGCCTTTCAAGATGATTTAGCAGCATTTATTTTATAAAGTTCTTTTCTTATAAAAAATGGAACTTTCCAAATGCTCTCCTTTTCTTACAAAGACTCTACATGATTTTTAGTTGTCTGAATAGAATGGAGATTTGGTGGTCCTATGTAAATAATCTGGTTACTATTTTGTTAGTTTCTGAACCCTCTTTATCTCTTACTACTTACCTGTCAGGTTCATCATCATTTAAGGTCATTTTATTGATTGCTACATCTCATTATATGTCACCTTCTTAGCTCTTTTTCATGGATGAATGACCATAAAATTATCTGTTTGTTGTCAGATTCTTTGTTCCATTCATTAAGGCATTTTTAATTTCAAGGAATTTTTCAACTCAGCTATTACCTTCACAATTGCTATCATTTGTACTTAACCTCTTTGGCTACCATACAATGCTGGGCAGGGAAGGCAATGAGAAAATTTAAGTCAAGTTCATGTTTCTGTTGAACTGCCAATTCAACACTTATTTTCACTCTCTCATGGGATGTCTTCTGGTCTTATAGAAACCTAACGGGGAAGAATTGCATAAAATCACATGATTGTTGCAACCTCATTTCTGATATCAGCTCTTATCAGAGCCCATCAGTAGTTTTGTGACTTCAATTCTGATGATTGTAGATGAATCATCTCAATGTTACAATTTCATTTAACTTAGATAATAAGCCAAAAATTGTAGTTGAGAGACGTTGTCATGATACTTTAAAGATATTGATAAAGAGTATTAAAAACTATAAAAGGGGACATACTCCAAAATAGCCAAATTTAATTTAATTCTGTTATTGGCACTTTCCCTAGAAGATTCACATACTTAGACCTCTTTTATCCAACATTTCTATTCCCAATGATCCTAGAGCTTTCCCTTATACCCAGATTCACTATGATGTCTGGATGCTTTATGACTGTCACAAAGGCAGCAAGACATAGTAGAAAGAACTTAGTTTACAAAGTCAGAAACCTGGGTTCAAATTCCAACTCTTTTTACTTCACTTTTCTAATTGTCAGTTTTCCCTTTCTGAACAAGGGGCTAACACCTGGCTTGAAATGAGTTAATATTTGCAGGGTTACCCAGTACAGTTGCTGCCACATAGTAAGTGTTCCAGAAATAGTAGTACTTGTTTCATGTCATTGCTTTTCAGCCTAGGTTCACCTATGGTGTTAATTTTATAGAAAATGTTGCTCCAATGCCACTTTTTTAAATATAGCAAAATTATATTATGCACCTTTATTGAGGGGCTTTGTTTTGTTTTCATCTATACTGCAAGAAAAGCAGTTATTTTGCATCTTGGATCTCTTAGGCGAGTTGCAAATATTTTTGCAATGTTGCTAATATCACAGTTGTTTAATAAAGAATGACTTTCTACTTGCCACCTTTGTCAAAGCTTTTATGAAAAATTGGTTAAATCCCTAAAATGAAGAGGGTCACTAACTTACTAAAAAGAGAGAAAGAGAAAGAGTTGCCATTGCCATTTAATGGAACTCTAGATTTTTAGATTGTAGGTATGTGACATCTGAAAAAGCCTCTTCTGATTAACATATTTCACTGAAGAGAAAATTGGAAATCAGAGATATGGTACAACTCTAGGTTTGCACGGCAAATCAGTTAGTGAACCCAACTCTTCTGAATCAATTTTGATGGTATATCCATATGTCATGCAGCCTTGAAATAAGATGCTTACCTCATACAGTTTCCTGAACCAGAATTCTTCTGAGCAGTGATTAACTAGCCATCTTTAAACTCCAGTTCTTATTAAATCCAAATTTTCTTTCTGGTATCCATTTAGTTAAGTAGGTGGCTCAAGTCTCAAAGGCAATTTCAGATTTATCCTTATTTGGTTCGGTAGTGAAAACATTTAACTCTGACTCACTCAAAAAGATTATGAAACAAAGATACAAATACAAATACTAAATGGGTTGCAATAGTCATCATTTCCTCGCTTTTATTTTTTAAAATGTCTCAGGAGTCCTTCTTCTGTGAGCAGTGGATGGTATTTCAGCATCATTTGGTCTGAATATTCTAGCACCAGTTCTGCCATTCCAGTAGCCGTGTAAATCAGCCCATGCATGTCTGTTCACATTCTTCATTGTTCCCCCCAAAAGATTCCAGACACAGTAACGGTTTTAATTCACAACGCATAAATTTAAGCAATTATTAACTCATTTTAAAGAAAAATAAATCATCATAGAATCCTAATACATTTTTAGACTCCAGAGTTTTACAGATTCTCATTTGGGAAACACCGACCAGCTGTCTCATCTTTTGGACCCTTCACTCTAACATACCAAATTAAGGAAAGCTAGGTCTAAGCACCACATCAACAGCAGCAAGTAGCTGCTAAAACACCTGACCACAAAGAAGTTTTTAAGCACGGTGGCCTGGGACTATTTAGCTTGTTAGTACAAATTTGTGTGTTTGTATAAAAACCTGACCCATGCTAATGGCCCTTGAGAACAACACTGCTTTGCAATACCTGACAGTAACCGATGATTTTTCATAAGACTCATCGTGACTGATCTCAGAGAGTTATCCTCTGCATTCTTCCTCAAGAAGACAGGAATATGTTCATCCAAATGAATACGTGTGTCATTAATTTTATTATGATATTGCATAAACAAGATGCATATCGTTCCTTGAAATCAGTCACTTGTCTGTCCACATAATGTTGCAGGCTTTACTTAGCCACTTAGCCCTCAATCATCTTCCTCAGTTGGCTTAACTTTTCTGAATTGTTTACTCTTAAAAAAAAAAAAAAAGTAAAGAGTAAAGGTCTGGAACCACATAACCTGGATATGAAATCTCATCTCTGCATCTATCAGCTGGGTTACCTTGACTGAGATACCTCATCTCCTTTTGCCTCATGTTTCCCAACTGGAAAATGGGGATAAACTAATAACCACCAAACGAAATTAAGTGAGTTAATACATGTAAGGTGCTGAGAATAATCCCTCGCACATTAGAAGGGCTACAAAATGTTGCTGTTATTAACCACCTCTAAGAATTTTTGAAAGAACAGAATAGTGTGTATAACACCAGTAGCATGGTGCCTGGCCTAGGATTATGGCTCAGGGAATGGTATGAATCATACTATGTCTGCTGTAAAACTAAAATACTGAATTAGATATCAGCCCCAGATGATGAAAACAATTTAAGCAGTTTGTAAAATTCAGAAACTGTTTCAAAGAGTATCTCCTCAGAAGCAGCTATAGTGAACAAACACATACACAAAAAGGGGGAGGGGGACACAAACAGATGAGAGCTTGCCTTTTACTAGTTAGATAACACTGATCAGGCTATTTAATTTCTTTATTGATAGCATGAAGTTAAAAATGCTGATCCCATGAGATTCTTCTCAAATTTTAATGATAATATATATATGAATATGAGTAGAGAGTAAATACTCCATCAATGCTGTTTCCTACACTTTCCCTTCAAAAACAAACAAAGAAAAAAGATGGTTTGATTGCTGGGACTGATTTCCCCACCTTACAAAATACATCTTTGGATTTTACGAAATTTTTAGCAAGTTCGGTTTATAGGAAAAAAGGTAATGGGTTCAACTAAGTGATTCCTGTTACTCATAGTTTTCAACTAACTAACGTCTCTAAATTGCTTGTTATTTTCCAGATTAAATAGGTGAATGTGTCATACTTACAGATAAAAAGCTTTTTATTTAGTGAACATTCATTATTTTTTAAAGTTTCTTAAAATGAAGTTAACACTTTGACGAGTTTTTGCATTTTTCTAACAGTTCAGGTAAATGCAGTACAGATAAGATACAGGTTAAAAGCACTGCACCAAAAAAGAGAGATGGGGGAAAGAAACACGGGCAGGTGGTGTGATGAGAAAATGATTTATAGTAGTAATGAATTGAAGCCCTTCCAAAAGATGTATTTACCAGAAGAGTGCTCTAAAATGTCACCTACATTGCTAAATTATAAATACTTTTAAAATAAAATGGGAAAGAGAAACTGTTGTGAATCATTGATTTCCTCCACTTTGGGACAATGGTATTGCTAGGGAACAAGACATGACCTACTGGTCTCTGAATGCTGCTCTTTCTCAGCACTGCTCCTCAAGGACCTCTGACTATTTTCCTGTCCTTCTGTTTCATCCAAGAGCTATTAACAAAAAGGGGCCTTACCTGTTCAACGTCTGTGCTAATTAATGGTCACAGCTGCAGCCTGGGCATCCTCCTGAAGAATGCAAAGGATACCTGGACCCTAACTGAGCTGAATTCAAAAGAGGGGTTTACAGTCCATCTACCATTTTGTATGATTGCCTAATGTTTTCCAGCCACTGTGCTTGGCATTATTTTATCATGTCACCCAAGATAGAACATCTTTGTATCTTTTTTTTTAATTAATTAGCTGAAAGAACTCTAAGTGATTTAAATTTAAAAGTAGGTCTACCTAACTTAAATTTTTGGACTCTGTAAATGACATGAAAAAATGTTCTTGGCATCAAAATTTAATCATTTAAAATTTGATCAGTTCTCCACTATCTATCTGTTTCACATTTATTTTAGTATATCCTGTCGTAGAAACACTTTGTTCATCTAAAAGGGATCTTCAGAGTAGTTTTAATTTTTTTTCATGAAATTAACAAGAGTTTTGTCTAAATTAATTTGTCTGGTTCATAATATTGGTGGGTATTTACTACCAACATTTCAATTAAGCCAAGGACCTGACCTGTGTCATGCCTTTAGATTGCTGAGTTCTTATTTCTATAATGAATAATATTGAATGCGCACTAAAGTGAAATTTAATCCAAATTGGTAAGTGTGTAGCTCTGTTACACAGAAGCTCCTTAGGATTACAATGCTGCTGAAATTAATGAAGGCTATAAAGCATTTGTCAATTAAGGAAAATTTAACAAATTCTCTGAAGTTTAATTAAACTGAAGTTTCAGCTTTAGAATATCCCATTGTGGTAAGTAATATTTTTCTTCAGACTTTTCCTCAAACAGGAAATTATTTCACTTTTTTCTGATTACTAAATCAATATAATTTTGTTGATGTAAAATTATGAATACTAATAGGGATGTATAATTAAAATGCCAAAGTCTCCTATAATCTACCTGTAGAGAATTAACCATTTTTAATCAGTCTTACTGGCTCAATATTCAGGTTATTTATTTTTATTAACTGAATCCCTCAACCTAGCACGTGAACTATGTGTGGATCACTTTTTATAATTATCTCATTTTAAATAACTTCTTCATTTTTTTAAATTTTAATTTAAAGTAATCTCCATACCCAACGTGGGACTCGAACTCACAACCCCAAGATCAAGAGTCATATGCTTTACTAACTGAGCCAGCCAGGTGCCCCTAAAAAACTTCTTCAATTACAGACCACCTATCAATTCAACCTTGTCATACATGAAAGCTTATTCAGTTTAATTTGACAGTACAAAATAAAAACCATTTTTAATTTCTTTTTTTTCAAGATTTTATTTATTTATTTGACAGAGAGAGAGATCACAAGTAGGCAGAGAGGAAGGCAGAGAGAGAGGGGGAAGCAGGCTCCCTGCTGAGCAGAGAGCCCAAAGTGGGACTCGATCCGAGGACCCTGAGATCATAACCTGAGCCGAAGGCAGAGGCTTAACCCACTGAGCTACCCAGGCGCCCCCGTTTTTAATTTCTTAAAGATATAATGATCTCATGATATTAATTTTTTGAACTTATGGACTTATATCTATCTATCCTATAACGACTTTACCTTAATGCAATAGTAACCAATACAGTATATAGAATCCTTTGAGATCTGATGGCACCACTTTACCAGCCTCACTTCTTTTTTTTTTTTAAGATTTTATTTATTTATTTGACAGATAGAGAGTCTAAGTAGGCAGATCAGCAGGCAGAGGGAGAGGGAGAAGCAGACTCCCCACTGAGCAGGGAGCCTGGCACAGGGCTCCATCCCAGGACCCCGGGATCATGACCCGAGCCGAAGGCAGCCGCTTAACCAACTGAGCCACCCAGGCACCCCCCAGCCTCACTTCTTATTAAACCCCCCTCTTCCCTGCCTCCTCCTGGACACACACATATGTACTCTCACAGAAACAACAAATTTGCTTTATCCATTTTCGTATCCTTTCACACCTCTACACAAGTCATCTCTTCCATTTTATCTTCTCACTTCATCCTGAAACTCTTACAGATACCTCTTGCTGGTAATTTTTGCTATTCTCAACCAACTTTGTGATGCATATTTATGTGACCTATTTATTATACTTACCTCAGTAAATTACCATTGGATTAAAGGTATGTCTCTCCAACATTGTAAGGCTGGCACAAATTAAGTGCTCAACAATTAGTTGATTAACTGAGTGAGTGGATGGATAGATCAATGGATGGATGATGGATGCATGGTGCATGGTTGGATTAATGGATGGCTAAAAAAATAGATGAATGTGTGACAAGATGCATAGTTGAATGGGTATAAGTAAGACAGAATGGAATTTCCTGAGACAGAGGAACCCCATTTATTCTGAAGTAAGACCCAAGGTTTTCTCTAAATGAGAAAGCATGTAGAACATGTAGAAGTTTCCATGATGATTAAACACTTAATAATATCAGAAAAGGAGGTATTATACTCCCTAATTTCAAACTGTATTACAAAGCTACAGTTATCAAAATAGTGTGGTACTGGCACAAAAAGAGACATAGATCAATACAATAGAATAGAGAGCCCAGAAGGAAACCCACACTTTTATGGTCAATTAATCTACAACAAAAAGGGCAAGAACTTCCAGTGGCAAAGACACTACCTCTTTCAAATAAATAAATGGTGTTGGAAAAACTGAACAACTGGGTGCAGAGTAAAACTGGACCACTTTCTTATACCATATACAAAAATAAGCTCAAAATAGGTTAAAGATTTAAATGTAAGACCAGAACCATAAAACTTCTAGAAGAAAACAGGCAGTTAACTCTTGGACATTGGTCTGAGCAATTTGGGGGGGGGGGATCTCTCTCCTCAGGTAAGAGCAACAAAAGTAAAAACAAACAAATGGGACTATATCCAACTAAAAAACTTTTGCAGAGTGAGGGAAACCACCAATAAAACAAAAAGGTAATCCACTGAATGGGAGAAGATATTTGTAAATGATATGTGATAAGAGGTTAATATCCAAAATATATAAAGAACTCACACAACTCAAAACTTAAAAAAACAAGTAATCAAATTAAAAAATGGGCAGAGGATCTGAATAGACATTTCTCAAAGAAAGATATACAAATGGCCAACAAATAATGAAAAGATGTTCACCATCACTAATCACCAGAGAAACACAATTCCAAACCACAGACCACAGTGAAATATTACCTCACACATGTCAGAATGGCTATTATCAAAAAAATAAGAAATAACAAGTAATGGGAAGTACATGGAGAAAAGGGAACCCTCATACACTGTTGGTGGAAATGCAAAATGGTATAACCAATATGGAAAACAGTATGGAGGTTCCTCAAAAAATTAAAACTAGAACTACCATAAAATCCAGCAATTCCTATTCTGGATATTTATCTGAAAAAAAAAATGAAAACACTAATTTAAAAAGATACAAGCACCCCTATGTTCATTGTAGCATTATATACAATAACCAATGTATGAAAATAAGCTAACTGTCCATTAATAGATGAACAGATAAAGAATATGTGGTATATAGTTACATGGTAGAATATTACACAGTCATAAAAAATGAAATCTTGCCATTTGCAACAACATGGATGGACCTAAAGAATACTATGCTAAGTGAACTAGGTCAGAGAAATAGCAAATAATATAGGAGTTCACTTTTATGTGGAATCTAAAAACAAAACAAATGAACAAGCAAAACAGAAACAGACTCATAAATACAAAAAACAATCTGATGGTTGTCAGTGGGGAGTATGATAGGTAGGGATAAGATAAGGGAAGAGTATATATTTTTTAAGATTTTATTAATTATTTAAGAGAGAGCAGAGTGAGAGAGAGAGAGAGAGAGCACATGAGTAGGGGGGAGGGGCAGAGAGAGGGAGAAGCAGGCACCCTGCTTGAGCAGGGAGCCCAACGTGGGGCTTAATCCCAGAACCCTTGGATCATGACCTGAACAAAGGCAGATGCTTAACGGACTAAGACACCTAGGAGCTCCAAGAGGGGAACAGTATTAAAAGGCACAAACTTCTAGTTATAAAATAGACACAATGCAATATCCCACATAGGGAATATAGTTAATAATATTAACAACTATGTATGCTGACAGATGGTAGCTAGATTTATCATGGTGATCACTTTGTAAAGTATATAAATGTTGAAGGTGTACTATGTTGTACACCTGAAATTAATATAATATTGGCATGTCAACTGCACTTCAAATAAATAACAGAAAAGGTTAATATTGATACAAATTTTATGCTCTAAAAAAATATTTTTATTTATTTATTTTTGTATTTTTATGTTTTTATTGTTTTTAGAGGGGTAGGCGCAGAGGGAGAGGGAGAGAGAGAATCTTAAGCAGGCTCCACACCCAGTGCAGAGCCTGATTTGAGGCTCAGTCTCCCAACCCTGAGATCATGACCTGAGCCGAAATCAAAAGTTGGATGCTTAACTGAGCCACCCAGGCATCCCAAAAACGTTTTTAAAAGAAGAAAAAAATATTCTAATTATAGTTCTTTATATGAACTGCTTATACTTGTATCTAATTATCATTCATTCATGAATAAATTATTAGGGTGCCCAGAAGGCTCAGTCAGTTATACATCTGCCTTTGGCTCAGGTCATGATCTCAGGGTCCAGTACCATGTCCAGTTCTCTGCTGAGAGCGAGCCTGCTTCTCCTTCTCCTCCTGCCCCTCCCCACACTCCTGTTCCCTCTAAATAAATAAATAAATAAATAAATAAAATATTTTAAAAAATAAAACTTGAAAACTTGAAAAAAGAATAAATTATTATATTTATCATTAAATATATGTCAGATTAACTGTTTTTACTTGAATTAAAAACAATGTGCTTGTGTGTCCAGGTACTTATAATTTCCATTCTTCTATCACTATATTTTATATTATATCATACTATATTATTAGTATTATCTATGAATATGATTCATGCCTCATATTATCCTCAATGGCGGTACTTGTCTTTCTAGGATTAGTAACTGTCTATTGCTAATCTGAGCACTTCTATATATCTGGAGACTGCATTTATCATTCTCCCATTGTTACTCTGCACATGGCAGTATTGAAATCTTCCCTAAAATAAATACTATTTTCTAGTGGAGCTTCATATGCTTAAGATAAAAAAAAAAAATCATAAAGGCATTAGGAGAGTAACCAACACTGATACTACCATGGGTTACTGACTAATACCTCTTTGGACCAGGTAAGGTAAGGTGTCAAGCACTGGAAACAAACATCAGACATGGTTCTTACCATGTCTGATAAGTTTCAAGGAGAATTTAGACAAAATAGCTGCTATAAATTCTTACCAGGAAACAAAATGGGCTAAAAATAAAATAAGTGAAAAAGCCCAAATTACAATGTGATAAGACTTCAGAGAGAGAGGTCAATACAAATCTGTACCAGGTGGGCTAATTGTGTAGTCTTAGGGTGTGGAATGGTAGAGCCCAGAATTCATCTTCAGTTTTCTAGTCCCGCCTTTCTTTCATTTTAAGATACAAATATGAGGCCCATGAATACTAAATTACTTGAAGCCTTGAGGAAGTTTTTTTAGGTTTTATAGCCTTTTATAGCCTTTATAGGTTTTGTCTCATGCTTATGTTTCTCCTATAGGCACAGAGACAATGGGTAAGAATTAGTTGGCATATGTCATAAAGCTAAATCATAATTCATGCCTCAGGAGGTAAACTACTGGTAAGATTAGATTAAGGTAATATGTTATTACAATATGATTCAGCTCTCTAACATTCTAGTTTTTACTAGAAAAAAATAGGTACCTAGCATGTGCCAGCTGGCTGATAAAACTAGAGAGATATGGTAGCTGACCATTTTTTTTTTCCCCTTGAGAACTCTGTATTTCATTTTACCTGTTTTTTTTTTTTAATGCTTTTGATTTACATACATTTTTTACTCATTCCTCTGAGTTATAATTATTTGTCTGCTGAAGTTCTCTTTATAAAAATGTTTATTAATAACTCAGAGAAATTCAAATTATACTTTAAAAAATAGATCTTTGGATGTTTGAAAGACTGATTTAGCAGTAATTTCTGAGGCAGAGTGTTGGCTTATTGTGTGTGTTTTCCCTCCTTGAGAAATAGCATCAATCCCTTTACGAGGGAACTACTACCTTTTTTATTCTGAAATTGTAACAAGATTTTGCTGTGAGAAACAAAACATGAAATATACTTAATATGCTTCAGGAAGTTAACACTGACATTAAATTTTCTGTGACAGAGATAATTTTCATCTGTGGTCCACTTTTAGCCTTATGAATTTTTATTCATCAAAATTAATATAAATAACACAAGTAAGGATGGTCCTTTGACAATGCTAGCCAAGCCAAATAATATATTAAGGAAATGAAATCAACTTATTTTCTGACTCTTAGACACAAAGGAGAAAATGCCCTAAGTATTTTTATGTCAACATTGTTAATACACCATGGTATATTTTAGGTGCACTTTCTTTTGACTACAATAAATACTCAGAATTCTTTCATTAATACAGCTTTTTTAAAATGTTCACACTAATTTAAGAAACAAAACAGAGAATCACAGGAGAAGAGAGGGAGAAAAATCAAACAAAACAAAACCAGAGAGGGAGACAAAACCGTAAGAGACTCTTAATCATAGGAAACAAACTGAGGGCTGCTGGGAGGGAGGAGGGTGGAGGGTTGTGGTAACTGGGGTATCTGGGAGGGCATGTGATGTAATGAGCACTGGGTGTTACATAAGACTGCTAAATCACAGACCTCTACCTCTGAAACCAATAATACATTATATGTTAATTAATTCCATTTAAATTTTTAAAAAATCTTTTTTAAAAATGTTCACACTAATCTATTCTTGGTAGCCACATCCTTAGTTTTTTGTTTTATTTATAACAAAATGGAAACTTGTTAATTTACGAAGGACACAGTTGTATGTTAATAAAAACTAAAGCTCATACAGGAAACTTATACATCAATACTCTTTTACTAAGCAAATTTTATTGCTAGATATTTACTCGACAGATATATCCAGTATATACACCTATGTATTCTCCAAAGGAAAAGTAGAAGAAGGCCCCCAGCAGCTTTATTTGTAATAGATCAAAAACGGAAAACAACCCAAATGTCCATCAGTAGTAGAACAGATAAATTGTGGTATATTCATACAATAAAATAATATACAGCAGTAAAAACAAAAAACAAAAAAACTAACAACCACTGCATACAACCATATGACTATCACAATTACAATGTTGAGCAAAAGAAGCAAAGCATAATAGAATATATTCATATCACATGTTCCCATTTATATAAAATTCAAATACTAGCAAGTTAATACAGTGGTGAAATTAAGAATAGTGGTTACCTTTTATTTGGCTAGCATTTAGAAGGACACAGGGAACATTCTCACCTGCTTGCAGTGTTCGTCTATAGGCTGATCTGAGAGGTGGTATATGATATGTTCATTTTTTAAAAATCCATAAAACTGTACATGGAGGACTTGCTCACTTTTCTGTATAGTTTTATTCTTTAATAAAAATATTTGTCCAAAAAACAAAGAAAAGGAATTGGTGCCACTTACATTAACTGTTGGCTTAGACTTATCTAATATTCTCTACTCAAAACCTGACTTTCTTCTCTTCTTTTGTCCACTGTTTCTTGATTTTTAAAACATATCTATTTTCTTTTCTCTCATGGATATATAGGTTGAGATCATTGGTTGTAACAAAAATTTTGTGTGGCCTTCTCAAAGAAATAACTGCCATAAAAACAAATTGTAGAATGTTTGAATTCTTTCCAAGACAACATTGACTGTCATCAAAATATTTTTTAGATGGATTTCTCCTAAAGAGTGTTATTACTGATTGTCACTATTTTTAATGAGAGCAATGCAAATCCCATTCAAGGGCTTAGAGGTGTAACTTTTTCTATTTTAAA
The DNA here is from genome assembly GCF_963455335.1 of Martes martes. NCBI lineage: Eukaryota > Metazoa > Chordata > Mammalia > Carnivora > Mustelidae > Martes > Martes martes. The sequence goes on from NC_137888.1 coordinate 39,836,064, forward strand.
CAATTTTTATTTGGCAAAGATGGAAATAGTCACTCCACTTTCCCTTTTGAGAAATTGGCACCAAGGTAGCATTTTTAGAAGTTTTAAAGTAAAATGCCTAAAGGCTAAACTGTAGATTTAAGGACACACACTTGGGTGATAAACCACAAAGAAACACAGGGATTTCCTCTCTATCTATGCAAGTCAACATAATAGTTATTGTTGGGAAAAGAATAAGGGCCATGACTGGGATTAGGAGCAAAGAGGGACTCCTGAGATGGCTGGCAAGGTCCTCTTTCTTGACCTGGATGATGGCTGCAAGAGTGTTCACCTTAAAACAATTCATTGAAGTATACATTTGTTTTGTGTTTGATTTGACAATAAAAATTTTAAAATAAAGTAAAATGCTTAAATTTTCACTTGGAAAAAAGTATCCCAATGTCAGAGTCTGGGGGGAAGAATACCAGAGATTATAATGATAAACTAACTTTTCAAAATTGGTCTTCTGTAACTCACATTCATTTAACCTGTTCATTATAGGGTCTCATGAAACTTACCTGTCCTTCTCTACCTGTGTTGATATCAAACTATATGTTTTGTAAAAAGCAATCACTTCAGGCTACTAGAAATAATAGCAATTGAGCAAGTCATTATAGGACTGTTATGACAAAAATTATGTTCTCACATTCAATTTTTTTAAAAATCCTTTTCTGTTGACAGTCTACTGAAAATGTTGTTTGCTGAACTGTTTTAGTTTTAATTAGTAGGCATGAAGAGTTAATGACATTTTTAATCAAATGATTTGAACACAAAATTTAAGCAGCTAAGTTTTCATAATAAAAAAATAATGAGTTGTCCAAGACAAAATTAATTTGCAAGATCTTGTTAAACCACAGCAAATTTGTCAGATGCTTTAAAGGTAAAAATAACCATAGTGACCATTTATTCTAGAAACAATTGTTCCGTATCTACTATGAGAATGCCCTATTCTAGGTTAAAAGCTGTGCAGGAAAGAAGGAATAAGTAAAGTAAATATTAAATTAAATAACTAGATTGGAAGCAAGAGAATTAAAAAAACCATAATACTAGCATTAAATATAGGTAAATAATAATGTGGTTTCTGAATAGGGAGGGCTTTTTAGCACAAAAGCAATGGAAGAAATAGCAAAGAGATAAGATATTCTGGAACAGTGGTAATTTATTTATAGCCATTCAATGCATTTTAAGGAAACAAAAGGTATGAGATTGATGACTCTTGGATTAAAATGCCAGTGAATCTTGTATTTTGTGAAAAATAGCCACATTGTTATGTAATTGCTATGAAATGTTTGAAATGTTTATGTAGCTAGCATCAGCTGGTCAGGAAAGTCTTCTCAGGATCTTGTCCCCAGAGAAATTTGATTTGTTTACTTAGATATTATTTTAAAAATTCCCCAACTGGGATAAATGTCACAGCAATATTTTAGTCATGGTGATGTAATTAGTTTCCAAGAACTATCTGATAACTTAAATGTATTTGGAGGCTATAATGTAGTTGCTGTATTCTGAATAAAATTATATTTTGAGAGAGAATTCTAGAAATATTTTAGAGTTATGTCCATTTCCCTTCTCATATCCTTTATCCTCTTCCGTATGCTCTGGTTTCAATAAGTCTTATCTGAACTGTACTAAGAGATGCCCAATCCGTGTCTGCTAAGTGAATGGAAGAACAAAACGTGTAGGTGTTTGTGAATCTTTAGAAATTAATGCTCATCTTCTTCTCAGGCAAAAAGACTTGCTATTTCTCAAATTGCCTTACACATGCCAAAGAGAGATTAGTCTTGTAAAAATTCTTGCCTGGAAATCTTTTATCTTTTTCTTAATGGTGGAAAATCTTTCTTAAAAAATTAAATTACAATGTGCTATGGTGAGTGCTGTAAAGTGTGTAAGCCTGACGATTCACAGACCTGTACCCCTGGGGCTAGTAATACATTATATGTTTATAAAAAAAATTCTTTTAAGTTAAATTACAGTAATCCCCCATATCTGCAACAGATACATTGCCAAGACTCCCAGTGGATGCCTGAACACACAAATTGTGCCAAACCCTATTTATGCTATATTTCTTCCCATAATAAAGTTTAATTATAAATTAGGCACAGTAAGAGGCTAATGACAATAATAATATAGAAAAATTATAACAATATACTTCAATAAAAGTTAGGTGAATGGGGTTTCTCTCTTTCAAAATATCTTATTGACTGTATTCACCCTTCTTGTGCTGACGTGAGAGAATTACATTCCTACATGATGAGGTGAAGTGAGGTGATTGACAAAGGTGTTGTGATGTAGCATTAGACCACTGTTGATCTTCTGGCCATACGTCAGGAGGATCATCTGCTTCAGGACTGTGATCAGTCTTGGGTAACAGAACCTGTGGAAAGGAAAACTGCAGATAAGGAGGCACTGCTGTAATTATAGAGAAATTTTGTAACCAGAAGGTAAAAGCATTTTTATTGTGCATTTGATGTTTCCACATAGATTCTTTCACATTTTAGTAGGGTAGTAGATATTGGTAATGTTTCCCAATCTCTTCTTTTTTTCTGCTTCTGGGTATGAGGAAGACCGTATTTTCCTACCCCTTAAAGTTAGTCATGGTTTTATATGTAGTTCTGATAAATGAAATGTGAGGGGAGGTTTTGTGTCACCGGCAGTAAGTACTGGTACCCAACTATCTAGCCCATTCTTCCCCTCCTGTGCAAAGCAGGTATCATATGATATGGAGTGACTACATGGAAAAGAGCCCCCAGTCAACCCATATTGAACTTGTAGAGTGAGCAAGAAATTTTGTTTTAAGTCACTGAAATTTTGGTGTTTATTACCATAGCATAACCTAGCTGATATGTTTCAGAATATCACTGGTCTGTCTCCATATATGATCTTTCTTCAAGACCACATATGCATTCACTAACAGTGAAAAAAAAAAAAAACCCAGATTGTATTCACAATATGCTTTAGCTCCTTGATTTAAAAGTAGAACAAGTCATTGATATGTGTTTAAGATTCAAATCGTCAAAGTATAGTTTCCCTTTCTCCTTCCCTTTAGAAGTCCCCTATTGGTAGATAGATACTTTGTAGAAATTCAAGAGCCCTGGAGGTACAGCATCAGTCTCTATAAGAAGGATTGAGTTCAGGTGTAAAATAGAAACAAAAAAATATTTCCTTAAACATGATCATTTATTTTCTTTCATGTAAAAGAAGCTAAACTTGAAATCTGGGACTCACATGGTAGATCCACAGTGTCTCCAGAAATCTAAGTTTTATCTTTCTGTTCTGCCTTCCTCAGTTCATGATTTTATCTTCCATATTACCCCTTGGTCTAAGATTGCTACCATAGCTCCTACACTGACATGTAGCAGAAAGAGGAAAATGACAAAGGAATGTCCCATCCAGCCTTCCTTAAGCAGCCTTCATGATTCTTCCTGGAAATTCTTTACACCTCCTTTTACATCTCATTGGACAGAACTCGGTCACATAAACTCACTGACCTGCAAATGTAGCTTAAAAATATAGTCTCTTAGCTAGAATTAAAAGGGGATTGGATACTAAATAGCAGCTACAATCTGGGTCACTCTCCTTGCCAAAGAATCTATCCCATGTTGGCTATAATAACTTTCTATATAAAAATTCTTTTAACCCCTTAAAATCTAACTGCTACCCCTTCTTAACCTTCATATACATAATGACATCACTCTCTTAACTATTATACCTTTTTCTTTTTTCTTTTTTTTAATTTTGATTTCTGTATTTTTTTCTCTTTTCTTGATAAACTAAATGATCCTTTTTGGTTTCAAATCCTGTTGACACATATAACAACATGAAACTCATAAACGGAAGTAATTGTACTCTCTCCTGCTTCTCCTCTTCCCTCCTTGATTGTTCTTTTCCTTACATTTTAATTTACTATCTCACATGGCATCCTCCACACCTCAATGCTTGGTCTTTAATACAATTCTACATATATATACAATTGAGATTTTTTTCAATATATGTATATAGATAAGACTCTTCTTGGAACAATATCTTTCCTGTCTCCCACTTGTCAACACAGCCTCAGCTATGTATCTTTTTTATATGCTCCCATAGTGACCCATTTTGGTCAATCAGAACATTCATAACATTCTAATTATTAGTTTATTTACATGTCCCCTATTCTGTGGGCCTCTTATGATGAAACACTTATCATCACCGATCACAAATCTTTGTATTCTAGGCTATTTGGTAACCCCAAAAGGTATATTATATTTGAAAATCTCAAATATTTCATTTTGTAAAACTACTTGTTCTTTGAGTAAAGAAAGAAAAAAATGAATATGAGCCATTCTGATGCAAATTTATTCTGATTTTCCTTTCTATTTGTTCTCTTTGTACACATACCAGTCAGGATTTGCAAATACCTCAACTGAATTACTGCAATTATTCATTTATTATGCAACAGACATTTATAGATGTCTACCTATGCAAAGCATAGTGCCAGATACTGGAGATACAAAAGTAAATAATACAGGGAACAGTGCAGAGCAAATAAGCCCTCAATGACTTGAATACACAGTAATGGCAATTAATTTTACAGATGGTAATTCTACACTGCATTAATTTTAAAACATTTTTTAAAATATTGCATCAGAGGTAATCATGAAATGTGTAAATAACCTCCTCTAGTGCCTTAATAAATAATTTTGTATAATCATTTTCTGTGTCTTAGATTGTATATACAAATATCTGTAGTTTAGATAATCTCCATTTACTTCTAATTGAAAAATACATAAATGCTTTCTTCAGCTACATAGTGAAATTTGTGAATCAAATATGCTTTATTTGGATGGCTCTAACAGTTCTAAGTCATAATTTTAGAAGATTTTGGATCACTTATTTATATACTTCTTTTAAATTTCATAATTAAATATGATTTCCTGTATCCCTAAAAATGAGTATTTCCACTTGGACGGATACAACTCACTCATATAGAATCAGTTCATGTACCAAAAACAAATCGTGCTGTTTTCAATGGTGCATACATAATCTTGCCCTAGAAACACTGCTGAAATGAACTGCCTTCCATGGGTTTTGATTCTCCTCATTTTATGCTTTGGTTTTAGTCCTTTCATTCTTTGCCTATTTATCTTTTAGCAGCTTACTTTTCCTCCTGTGAGATAAAAGCACAAAAACAAGGCAAGACCACTGTTCTTCAGGAGAAGAAACAGAAAACACTAACTTGTAAAGAGGGAGAAAGAAATACAAATTTTGTGTGTGTGTAGGTGCAACTTATCAGTTCAGGTGCCTAGAAGGCTGTCAGTGAACAAGAACCATCCCAGTCTAACAGTTCCCCGGAGCAGCTCTCTTGGTGATAATGTCGTGAAATCACATCCATTTTTATCGCAAGAATGCAATGTGTGAGTTCAGAAAAATGAGACGTCTTACTTTTTATATTGCTTTGTCAGCCAGATGTAAACAGGGATATGAGGCTTGATGGATTTAGATTTGAGGAGTGAGAACCTTAGGCTAACAGGAATCAGCTATGTCTGGAAGCAAGGTTCAATAGTTAAGGCGTTTGCCATTCAGACCACCCTGGTAGTTGTAGTGAGTGTGACAATAAGGAACAGCCATGTAAAGTGCATGGCACCTGCCACTTTACTGGAGAGTGCAATCCTCAGCAAAACAGTGACAGAATTCTGCATCAAGGTAGAATTTGCCCTGACTTTGACATGTCAGTGAAAATGTGGTGTCTTGAAAGAAAAGGGAGAGTATCCCTGGCTGCCATTTTGGTTGGTCTTTCTCTGCTCTTAAGGTCCTCCAGACACTAAATGTTATTATTGTACCCTCAAAACCAGATACCTTACTCACCCAATGCACTTTTTACAATATTCTATTGGCATTGGCTCAAGTTCTTTGAGTTTCAGTTAATAGAATCTAATTATAGCTATTTGACCAAAAGGGATATTTGGATACTAGAAATTTCAAATGAGCCCTACTCTTCAGATAACATTAATAGGAGTACATCTAAGCATAAGAAGTTAGAGACTCTTCATCCAAAGGGATTAAAAATCTTACTGGTATACTAGCAGTAAGTCTAGGTTTTTCAAATAAAAGTAGTGGAAAAACAAACAAATAAATAATAAAAGAAAATAAAAGTAGTGAGAAGTTATTTTCCAAAAATGAAAACAAATATCATAGTAAAGTAAGGATTTTAAAGTCAGAAAATTTATTATATTTTTCCACTTTAAATATTCTACAGATATTTACCATATGTTCATTATAAGCCAAGGACATTGCACCTACTAACTGTAAGATGTTAGATAATTCTTTTAACTCTCTTGAACCTCAGTTTCTTTCTTTATTTAAGACAGAGATTTTTTTTTAAGATTTTATTTATTTATTTGACAGACACAGATCACAAGTAGGCAGAGAGGCAGGCAGAGAGGAGGAAGCAGGCTCCTTGCTGAGCAGAGAGCCCAATGTGGGGCTCGATCCCAGGACCCTGGGATCATGACCCAAGCGGAAGGCAGAGGCTTAACACACTGAGCCACCCAGATGCCCCTGGAGACAGAGATTTTTTAAATCCCTTACTGGGGATCCAAATGAAATAACATATAAAAAAAATTCTAAACTCTAAAACACTGTACTAATATCAATTATTGAAAGTCCTTTTACTTTACAATCTTACCTTAAATTGACTTTCTCCTTCTGTATTCATCTTGTAAATTGAGTTAATTTTACATGCTGAGTGACTACTTCTGGTGTCCACAGAAATAAGTGCGTGTGTTTAATGACCCTGAAAGGCCTACCAAAAATCAAAATATCACAATTAATAGGAATTACCACAATTGCCTTCTCCACTCTAAATATTCCAGACTTGAGTTAATCCACAGTTAACTCAAGGACTCCTTTAAGTGAAAAATAAAAGGTAGATTCAAGAGATAGAGAGTCTCTCTGAAAGAAGAAAATCTTCTAATTACTGTTAAATGCAATGCCTGACCTCACTGGATAATGGGCTACTAAAAAAAAAATGTACAAATAGCATTTATTTGACAATGGTAGAGACTCGACTATGTCAGGTGTATTACATAAGAATATAAACATATTGTTCATTTTCTCCAGTTGTGATAATGGCATTGTAGTTAGATAGTAAAATGACGAGCCACAGAATGGGAGACAATCCACAAAACATATAAATGGCTAAATATTTGTGTCTAGAATATACGAACAGCAAAGTAACAGTAACAAAAATGAATGAGAGGTTGAGATAATGTGAGGTGTATAACAATAAAGGCTAACACATACTGAGAGCTTAACATTTGCCAAGCAATGCTATGCCAAGTTGTAGCAAAAACTGTTTGTGCTTCACCTGGGTCCCCTCAGATCTCTAATGCTATTTCTGTGGGAAAAGCACCCCCAGCAGCCCTTAAGCTGAAGGACTGCCCTTGAGCACCTGGAGCTGCCATGTCCCCTGTCTCACCAGAAGTACCTGAGAGTTTATGTCCCCTTACCCCAAAGTGAAAAACCAGTGACTGACTGATGCAGGGACCTGTGCCTTGAGTAGGGTAACTCTGAAGTGATATTTACACCCCACCTTGTGAAATCGGGCCAAGGCTACCCTCAGTAGGACTTTGCATTTTGGCTTCTTTCCCCAGGTCTCTTGTTGGTTTCTCCCAGGATATAACTTCCTCAGAAGTCACTTGCACACAAATCTTCATCTCAGGGTCTCTTTCTGAGAAATCCAATATAAGACAAAGCAGTTTACCGTGTGTTATTTCTTTTCATCTTCACAAAAACCCTAAAAGGAAAGCTAAGCAACTTAAGAGAAGGACAAAGCTGGAGTGATACTTGAGTGGCTCAGTCAGTTCAGTGTCAGACTCTTGATTAGAGCTCAAGTCATGATCCCAGGGTCATGGGATCGAGCCCAACATCAAGCTCCTCACTCAGCGGGAAGTCTCCTGGAGATTCTGCCTCTCCTTCTGCCCCTCTCCTGCACTCTCTCTCTCTCTCAAATAAATAAATGAATCTTAAAAAATAAAAAAGTACAGAGGTGCCTAGTTAGCTCCATCAGTTAAGCAGCTGACTCTTGATTTTGGCTCAGGTCATGTTCTCAGGATCCTGGGATTGAGCCTCATTTGGGCTCCACACTCAGGGGAGGAGTCTGCTTCAGGATTCTCTCTCCCCCTCTCCTCCTCCCCCTGCTCTCTCTCTCCCTCAAATAAATAAATAAATCTAGAAGAAAGAGGAGGAGGAAGAAGAGAACAAGGGGGGGGGGGGAAGAGGAGGAGGAGGAGAGGAAGAAGAAAATGAAGGAAGTTCGATTAAAAAATCAGATTATGATGGTGCCTGGGTGGCCCAGTCAGTTAAGCATCTGCCTTTAGCTTAGGTCATGAGCCCAGTGTCCTGAGATTGAGCCCCACATCAGGTTCCCTGCTCAGGAGGAAGCCTACTTCTCCCTCTTCCTCTGCCACTCACCCTGCTTGTGCTCTCTGTCTCTCTTTCTCTCTGTCAAATAAATGAAAAAAAAAAAATCTTAAAAAAAAAATTTAGGATATCTGACTTTAAAACTCATGCTCTTTGGGGCGCCTGGGTGGCTCAGTGGTTTAGGCCTCTGCCTTCAGCTCAGGTCATGATCTCAGGGTCCTGGGATCGAGCCCCACGTCTGGCTCTCTGCTCAGCGGGGAGCCTGCTTCCCCCCTCTCTCTGCCTGCTTCCCCCTCTCTCTGCCTGATTCTCTGCCTACTTGTGATCTCTCTCTCTCTGTGAAGTAGATAAATAAAATCTTAAAAAAAAAAATTATTTAAAAAAAAAAAAAAACTCATGCTCTTTGACTCTTAATGTCACAAAACAAACTGAGGGTGGCCGGGGGAGGGGGGTAGGGAGAGAGTGGTGGGGTTATGGACATTGGGGAGGGCATGTGCTGTGGTGAGTGCTGTGAAGTGTGTAAACCTGGCGATTCACAGACCTGTACCCCTGGGGCTAATAATACATTATATGTTAATAAAAAAATTAAAAAAAAAACAACTCATGCTCTTAACCATTACTTTACAAAAGTGGGACCTTATTGGCAGAGAACATGAGGGGTATTGACAAGGAGCCAAAAACCTAAGAGAAGAAGAGCAGGAGTTAGGGTGCCACCTGACCTCCTCCATCTTCACATCACTGCCTGTAATAAGAGGCTCCATCACTAGGTAGCCTGGCATCACACTGTTCCTTAAGAGTTGACTTCCCTTTCCTCTCCTGACCCAGAAGAAGGGAGTACAGGTAACTTGTCACTATTATCTCCTAATTTCCACCTAAATAATTCCCCCAGAGTGAGGCTCCTGCAGTAGGACTGTCCTCACTAAGGATTTCCCATTAAATCAACTTGCTTTGTTCAGTAAAAGGACTTACGAATTGGAAATTTAAAACATGAAAATCCTTAATTGGGTTAAAATATTCTACGAAATGTACTCCAGTTAAAATTTAGAATGATCAAAAAATCTAGAAGCGAACCATTGGTGTTTCGTTAATTTTGTTTTGTTGAAAAATACTAAAATCATAAAATTGTGAGAGATTTCATTAAATATCTCCATGTTAGAAATTGATTTAATGGCTGCACATGAAATAATTTGGGGAAAGAAACTGCTGTCTTTAAGAAATTTAGGCTTAATACCAATCCCCACATTTTTAGAGTTTCTCAATGTTTGCCAATACCCCCATCACATAATTTAAATAATGTACTAATACTCTGACAAATTTTACACAATGGAGAATTTTTTTTTAAAGATTTTATTTATTCATTTAATTGACAGAGAGACACAGCAAGAGAGGGAACACAAGCAGAGGAAGAGGAAGAGAGAGAAGCAGGCTTCCCGGTAAGCAGGGAGCCCACCCGTGGCTCCATCCCAGGAACCGGGATCATAACCTGAGCCGAAGGCAGAGGCTCAACGACTGAGCCACCCAGGCGCCCCAAACAATTTCTTTATTTGTAAGAATTTTTATCATTTTATATCAGGCACCCTGAGAATTTTTTAAAAGAATACAGTTATGCAAAAAAAAATAAAAGAATACAGTTATGCATTCAGAATCTAAAATTAAATGCCCTATCTTCTATTATATATTTTTAATATAGAAATTTAATATAGAAAATTAAGCAAGTAAAAGTGAACAATTGCAAATGACACTATGGAATGCACTGTATTTTGATTGAAAGATTTATAATTTCTTCTTCAGCAATCTGAGTCTCCATGCCTGCTTGAATTTCAGCTTTGGATCCATTACTAAGTCATTTATTCTGCCAGATGAAAGGTAATAATTATTTACCTTTTTAAGATAAATGAGTAAGTGACTTAGAAAAAAATTAATAATTTTTCTTTTTTATAACACTCCAGTGAAAGACTAACCATGGAATGGAGAGAAAAACCTGTGATGTTTCTAACCAAATGATGCAGCAGACCTTCTGAAAACAGTAAATTATAAAACATAAATAAGAGCTAGAGTGAATTTCAAAGCACATAAATACATAATTTAAAGTTGATTTTATATATGAAATCATGGAATGTAAACAACTGAAGTAAGGTTTGCTTGGGGTTCAGAACAGCTGCTGCTCTTAATAACAAACTTGTTTTATAACACACTGGCAAATACATAAATCCATTTGTTTGACTGATACTCATTTTATCTTGAAATCATAATATTGATTATGGAAAATTTATTTTTTCTTTCCCCTCATCTATGGTCTCCATAATTTTTGTAATAAGAGTGTCTTAAATAACAAGAAAAAAATACTTCAAAAAAACTATAGGGGTGTCTGGGTGGCTCATTCAGTTAAGTGTCTCCCTTTGGCTCAAGTCATGATCCCAGGGTCCTCGGATTGAGCTGCTTGCTCTCTGCTCAGCAGGGAGTCTGCTTCTCCCTCTGCTTCTCCCCGTTTGTGCTTTCTCTCTCTCTCCTGTCATAAATAAATAAAATGCTTAAAAAAAAAAACCTGTAAAAATGATTTCACAAAATTAATGGAATTTTAATTTATTCATATTTGAGGAAATACTGGTGTATATTAGTTAATATAAACTCTGTAAATATTGGCATTGATTGGTATTTGAATAAGAAATAAGGAAATACACTTGAAAATATTGAACATTAGTACCAGTGATATTTAAATGATTATACCTGATCCTACATAGTAAATACTTTATTCTAATGTTCTATTTAAAATTTTGAAAAGTCTCAAAGTTATCATTCTAAAAACCAATTATTATATTTTTCTGTAGATACAGAAAGTTTAAAAAAGATAAAACTAAAATTGTAATGTCCATTTATAATTTATTTTTCCTAGTCCTTGGATTTATTTTATTCTTAATTAAAGCTCCTAAAAATTTTTGAAAACTACCGCAGAAATATAATTAAATAAAAGAACTTGTAATCTTGCCACCCAAAGAATATATTATACTATAGTAGTTGAATGTAATTCATTGTTACTTATAAGTATAAAACAAATGTAATTTTTTGAACTTTTCTAAAATCAAATGTTTATTCAAACATTTAAAAAAAAGTTGAATGTACTGATAAATGTAGCTAAAAGGATAGAGCTAATTCACATATAAACTAAGTCCAGGGAAGGAGTGAAAAGGAAAAGAAAAATGAAGTTCTGTCCCAAAATAATCTGAATTGTTAATTTTCTGATTGAATGGCTCTGTTGAAAATAGTCATGGATATCTTAAGTCTAGGAATACACTTGACCTTGCTCGCCAAGCATGTCTTTCAATGAATATCTATGAACACCTTCAAGGTTAAATCTGTAATTTAAAATCATCAATTTATGGTATTATTTGATACCATTATTTATGCCCTCAAAGTACTATTATTGCCATCACACTATTTTTTTCTCTGTTATTCATTCAGAGTAATTTGAAATTTTCATTATTGGAAGGAGTATGTTAAACAGAAGTCTTTTTTATTTCGAATTGCCTTTAAGTTAGATGTTCAAGTATAGGAGAAAAGTGGTTTGGATAGATAGCTTAAGAAAACATGAATATATGTGAAATGCTATAATAGTTTCTCATAATTAACAAAAAATAAATTAATCCTCCCAGCATCTTACATTATAATTTTAAGTCTAAGAGGAATTATTGACACTTTTCTTTTTTTTCAATGAACTTAGAACTATTTTCACATACAGTATTACATAAAATCATAACATTTAGAAAATTAAAAATATTTTTGTTAGCTATAACCACAAATGTCTAAGGTACAGAAAATATTAGAGAAGCTCAATAGTATGGTATTTAAAAGTTTGGGTTCTGGAGTGCAAAAGGCCAACAATAGCCACTTCCTACTATAAGCCTTTGGGAAAATTATTTAAATTTTCTAACCCTTATTTACTTCATCTGTAAAATAGGATAACAACTACCACCCAGGAATTTGATGATTAGTGGAGATAATGTATATGAAAACTAAAATGCTTGGCACAAAGTAATTGCTCAAAAATATTAGCCATTTTTATACTTATTATTGTAATTATTATCTCATTATAACAAGGATAGTGACCATTGAACCAGATTAATGAAATGCTAATGTCTTTCTCTTAATACGCCCAGCCAAAATAAAGTTGATGTGTGAACTTAAATTTGGTTTATTATTGCAAAATCAAAGTTTGAAATTGTCAGGATCAAATCTTCTGCTTATCAAACCATTCATATGTATGATTTTATCAAAGATGAAAAAAAGATTCTTATCTTTTTTTCTACACTAATCTTACAGCCTTACTTCACTGAAAAAACTTACATTCAGAAAAATATTACAAAACATCCTAGAGGAATTAAAAAGTAAGTATAGTTGACCTTCGGTTTTAAAAGTTCTGAATTTTAGTTTGACTATTTTCACTGCTTCACTCATTCTGGCTGAGCTGCCCCCAGTTTTCAGAGCAGCCTAGTTAATTACTATGAGATCTTCCGTGTCTAAATGGACTTGAAAGACCAAAAGCCAGGTACCCTTACTTAAAAATGAAGAGGTCACTACAATAAAAAGCCTCCAGGATATTGTACTGTTCTATATCTTTGTCCTATTAAATTACTTCTTCATTAAATCCATTTATGCATAAACTTTAAGTCCCAGGTAAGAGGAGGACTTAGGGAAAATCACATTTTAGCTCTCCTACCAGCTGGTATCCTTTTTTATAGACTGCTTTTTTAAAATCACTATTTCAGGATTATTCTGTAAAGACTTTAATTAATATTATGTTTGCTTTTTGAGAACAGAACTGAAAGCCATGTTATAGAATCTTGCTTTTGAGGTACTTACTAAACCCCAATAACACTCTCATTATTGTTAAACACTAAAACCTTATTCTGAGCGTATTTACTAAGGTCTATAAAAGAGGAAGTATATTTGTTTTCAGATGAGTTATACAGACTATTCTGTGTCTACCAAATTTTGCATCTTTAAATTCAATCAGTGTTTATTTACCTTAGCTTAGGTTTTAGAAATTACAGTTTTTGAAGACAAATCTCAAACCAGAATGCCAGCTTGCTAAAGTCTTTGGTAAATTTGTTCTTCAGAGCCAAAAGAGTTTTTGTACACACAGACCCACACAGACCCAAAAGAAGTTCATTGTGTTGCCAAGTAGACTGGAGATGCTTCCTGGCACAGTTTCTAATACTGCCCTACAAATAACTCCATTCTAAATACTTGGAAAATGATTAAGGACCTAAGGGCCTCCACTCCTGACAACAGTCAGTTACAAAGAATAGGAGTAGCTTGAATGTATGGATCTACATCTCAAGGAAAGAAGGTCATTTTAAGATCTAGATCCATGCCTCTTCTGCCCCAATCTTTGGAAAGACAACTGGTTCAGAAAGATAGGCTGCTGTAAGGGACTCCAAATTCCTTCAAGTCCGATATATGTGTTGAGGAAAAGATGTCACACTGAGAAAATAATAAAGTTCAAATGAAAGCCATTACCATCTGTCTTCCGTCTCATAGACCAGCAGAACAAGCTGGCTTTCTTGTTTCTTATTGCCACTTCCAGACCTTTATTGTTTCACCAGGAGTCTAAAGTCCCTTCCCCCTTGAAGTCCACACCAACTTCTTTATATCACTCTTCCTGTGACCTCCCTATTACCATTACGGACCTAAGGTCAGGGGTCAGAGGTTTTTAGAATTTGATTTCTTAAGTCTTGTTTTTCTCCCATTCCCTCTCAGGACCCTTGAGTATTCAAAACATAAAACTTTGTACCCTCACAGTTCCCAGTTTAAATGATTTTGACATATATTCTAATTTTTCCTCTCACAAGTACTTTCACACCTTGGACTCTTCCTATTACTCCAATCTGGTCAGTTGGAGAAACTTCTAGTTCCTAAATCTGGTGTTTTAAAACTACCTTTTCTTCTTTCAGACTTCTTCATTCATTCATAACAGTCTCTTAATTTCTTCTGGTTTTTCAGAGTTCATCAGCATGCCCCAGTTTCGCTTTCTTCTGGGTTCATCCTGGACCTCAGGATCATTGTCAGTTATCCCCTCACAAGCCACACTGTCTCAGATTCCCCTGACTAGTGGCTCATCTCCAAAACTTGGGAAGCCCTAGCAATTGTTTATACTACTGAGGGCACGTGGTATCAGTTGATAACAATCACCATGATTTCAGACTTTAGGCCTTTACACATTTTATCAAAGATACCCAGGTTAGTGCCTGGACCATTATATTATTTATAGTAACAGTAATATATTAAAGTTGACTATGGGCTAGGTACTCTAGATTTTAGTTAATCTTCCCAACATTTTAGTTAATCCTCCCAACAACCCTAGGACGCAGATACTATTACCATCCTCAGAGTAAAACGATCAAAGTAGACATAAGGAAGTCAACACCATTTCATAAATACTTGCTAAAGAAACTAAATAATGTATGTTGTTACACTGCCATAAACTTTTTCTTAAATAAACTTTATTCTTCAGTTTGGGTTAACAGTAAAATTGAGTGAAAGGTACAAAGATTTCCCTTATGCACCTCTGCCTTGTCCACAGTCAGTATCACAGTCTCCCCCATTACCAACATCCCCCACCAGAGTGGTTCATTTGTCAACAACTGATGAACCTACACTGACACATCATTGTATCCCAGAGTCCATAATTTACAATAGCGTTCTCCCTTAGCATTGTGCATTTTATGGGTTTAGACAAATTTATCCATGTATCCACCATTATAGAATTATACAGATGTATCATTGCCTTTACGTATTCACCCTTCCATGCCCTCTTAACCTGTGGCAAGCACTGATCTTTTCACTGTCTTCATAGTTTTACCTTTTCCAGAACGTCATGTAGTTGGAATTATACAGTATGTAGGCTTTTCAAATTGGCTTCTTTCTCTTAGTAACATGCATTTAAGGTTCCTCCAAGTCTTTTCATTACTTGATAGCTCATTTCTTTTTAGCCCTGAATAATATTCCATTATCTGAATATACCACAATCTATGTATCCATCACCTTCTGAATAACATCTTTTTTTTTTTTTGAAGATTTTTTACTTATTTATTTGACAGACAGAGATCACAAGTAGGCAGAGAGGCAGGCAGAGAGAGAGAAAGGGAAGCAGACTCCCCGCTGAGCAGAGAGCCAGATGTGGGGCTCAATCCCAGGACCCTGAGATCATGACCTGAGCCGAAGGCAGAGGCTTTAACCCACTGAGCCACCCAGGCGCCCTTTCTGAATAACATGTTAATTGAGATTTTTTTGGCCAAAAAAAAAAAAAAAGTATTAACTCATATCAAGTTAGGGTCCTGATTTTAATCAATTACTTGTGGGACACAAGGTCACATTCTAAACTTATTCAAATAAATGATTTGATTGAAACATACTGCTTATATTTTACGAAGATGTAACAACAAAATTTTATTTTTATCTTATTTCTTAATAAAACTATAATTAAACCTTTGCTATTTACCAGTTTTTACACTTTTACACTTGGTCTTTAAGTTTGTAAAGTAAGTTAATGCACCCCAAAGGGCAACTAAGGCATTTCAGAATCTAATAATTCAGTGGAGATGATACGGAAACAGTCAGACTTTAGGGAACTGTTCCAAGCCTATTTCCTAATCTGTAAAATTGGGATTAAAAATAGTATCTTTCGGGGCAGCTGGGTGGCTCAGTGGGTTAAGCCTCTGCCTTTCTCTCAGGTCATGATCTCAGGGTCCTGGGATCGAGCCCTGCATCAGGCTCTCTGCTTAGCAGGGAGCCTGCTTCCCCTCTATCTCGGCCTGCTGCTCTGCCTACTTGTGACCTCTCTCTGTGTGTCAAATAAATAAATAAAATCTTTAAAAAAAAATAGTATCTTCCTCATAAAACTATTGTCAGGAGAAAAAAGACATGGTGGGTACTTACAACAAGTGCTAAAACAGTGCTGGGAAGAGTAAGAAGCAATCAGCTATATGTTGGCTAACTGAATTTAAATTGAGAAAAATAAAAATAAAAATAAAAAAAGAAGCAATCAGCCCTGAACCTGATAAAGGAAACGATACCTTCAAGTAGAAATTTTAAAATTTGTTTCTCAGTGTCTTTTACGTATTTTGCAATTTACATACTCACTTTCTGATGAAATTCAAAACATGAATAATGCATAAAACAGAGCTAATTACCAGGAATTGGTCTTTTTTTTTTTTCATAATCAACATAATACATGCTTTTGGATGGTAAAAGGCAGTAGTCTCCACCAGTGGTCTCTTCTTCCACTTTCTCTTCTCAGTCCCAATTGCCTTCTCCAGAGGCATCTACCTGTACCTCTTTTAACTTCTTTTTTTCCCTCACATTTACACTATTTTCAGCCATTTAAGGACACAGAAAAATTACTTCTTACATATATGTTCTAAAAATCATTTGCGTATGGGGATGCCTGTGTGGCTCAGTCAGTTAAGTCTCTGCCTTTGGCTCAGGTCATGATCCCAGGCTGCTGGGATCAAGTCCCACGTCTGGCTCTCTGCTTAACGGGGAGCCTGCTTCTCCCTCTGCCCCTCTCTCCACCCCAGGTGGTGCTCTCTCACTATCGCTGTATTTCAAATAGATAAATAAAATCTTTAAAAAAAAAAATCATTTGAGTATGTTCTCCACCAGAATAGGCAGTAACTAAGAAACGTGAAAATCTGAGTTCCCAGAACTAACCCTGGAAAGCAGTTATTGGAAGGCCCACGGTAACAATTTGTAGCAAGATCAGAGAACAAACATGCTATCCTGGAGCAAGAGGCAACAGAGTCCCTAGAAAGTTACCTGTGAAGGAAAAGAGTGACTATATATAAAAATTTGATTATGTGATTAAGTCCCAGAAAAAATGAGGCTGTCATGAAGCAAATTATGCAAGAAAAGTGTAGGGAAACTAGAAACTTCAAGAAAAGGAAAAATTGAAGTGAAAAAGATTCATCATATTAGTAGTCACTTCTGTGATAAATTATATTTGCATATTATATGTAAATATATGTAACTACGTGTAAACCAGATACACTCCCACAGATATGTGTTTGATTTCCAACTTATCCTAAGCTCTGTGAACTTAATAATGATAAAATTGAATTGAAATGTTAGGAACTTCCATAATATGAAAGTAGAAGTTGTAAAGTATGAGGCAAAAGGAAATTTAAGGGATCCGCAGGGGTGTAAATATCTTCATTTTACATAATAGTGAAAAAATATCTTTTGTTAATGAAAGCAAAGAGAAAATTGATAGGATGTTTCTAATAGTCACAAAGATAACCATTGAAAGCATTTCAAATGGTGGTATAAATATGTAAGAAGAATAGAGCATAGAAAGTTGGATAATAGAGTCAATAAACTAGATCACAATCTATTATAGCAAAATAGTGATAGATTTTTTAAAAAGATTTAAGAAATCAATAATTATTTCTGATCTGAATTTTTAAAAAGCAGTGGGAGAAACTTATTAAAATTTGTTCGTTTTCCTATCTTCAAGCCTTCATCTTACTCCCATCTTATATCATACCTGGTGTTTGTAGACCATCAATTCTTTCCAGGTTCTCCAAGATAAACTGGTTCTGCTCTATACTATGTTCTGCTCGGTAAATATTCTGGGCTGTGGCTGATCTGCTTTAGGGCCTCAATTATTATGCCCTCATCTATTTTTTGTTTTATTTTTGCCCATCTAGTTTATTGAGAGTAATTTGCATAAGATTACTTATTTCAATTTAAAATGTAAAATTCTATGAATTTTAATGATTGTATATACCAAGAAACCACCACCATAATCAAGTTACACATTTAAACTACCTTCAAAAGATTCATCGAGCCTCTTTGCAGCCCTTCCCTCTTTTTTTTTTTTTTTAGATTTTATTTATTTGACAGAGAGAGATCACAAGTAAGTAGAGAGAGAGAGAGAGAGAGGGAAGCAGGCTCTCTGCTAAGTAAAGAGCCAGATGCAGGACTCGATCCCAGGACCCTGAGATCATGACCTGAGCCGAAGTCAGCGGCTTAACCCAATGAGCCACCCAGGTGCCCGCAGTCCTTCTCTCTCTTTGTCCCCGGAGTCATCAACCATTGATCTGCTTTTTGGCACCTAAATTAGTTTACATTCTACATAAGTGTTATAAAATGTACACCTTTTTGTTTGGCTTCTCTAACTCAGCACAATTTTGAGATTCATCCATGTTTTTCCTATGTATCAGAAGTTTGTTGCTTTATACTAATGAGTCGCAGTCAGTGGTACAAATGACATATTTTGTTTATCCATTCACCTTGGTGGACATTTGGGTTGCTTCCAGTTTGTGGTGGTTATGAATAAAGTGTATTGAACATTCATGTGCAATGCTTTTTGTGGACATACACTTTCATTTCTCATGAGAAAGATCTAGAAATGGAATGGCTGGATCATATGACTTTTTTTTTTTAATGCAGAGTTTTCCCAAGTAGTTGTATTATTTTATACTCCCATTGATAGTACATGAAAATTCCACTTGCTTCATATTCTCACCAATGATTGACACTTTCCATCTTTTTAGTACTAGCCATTCTAGTGATAATTTCATTATTATTTTAAATTAAATTTCCCTGATGACTATGATGTTGACCATATTCCATGAAGTTTGGGCTATTCAAATATCTGCTTTTGTGAGTTGTCTTTTAAACCACGTGTCTACCTTTTAAAATGAATTATTTTTCTCACTATCAAGTTATAAAAGATTCTTAGGTATTCTGGATATAAATCTTTTCTCATTTATATGTCAAATGGACATTGTCTCCCATTCTGTGGCTAGATATTTTATTTCTTAAGACTGTTTTTCAGAGGGGCGCCTGGGTGGCTCAGTGGGTTAAAGCCTCTGCCTTCTGCTCAGGTCTTAATCCCAGGGTCCTGGGATTGAGTCCTGCATCAGGCTCTCTGCTTGGCAGGCCTGCCTCTCTGCCTACTTGTGATCTCTGTCTGTCAAATAAATAAATAAAATCTTAAAAAGCAATGTTTTTCAGAAAAAAAGATTAAAACATCAATAAATTCTAATTTAATGATTTTCTTTCACTATGCTTTGTATTAATTAATCCTATCTATGAAAGCTTTTCTAAGTCTAAAGTGACTAAGATTTTTTCCTACGTTTTATTTTAAAGTTTTAAAGCTTTGGTATTTAATTTTATGTATGTGATTCAAGTTGTATTTTGTTCATTGGTGAAGGACCAATATTCATTTTTTTCCATATGGATAACTAGGTCTTTCAGCATGATTTATTGAAAAATCTTTCCTTTTCCTGAATGGATTACCTTGGCACCTTCTTCAAAATTTATTGACCATATATGTATGTGCAGTTTTCAGATACCCCCCCCCGCCATGTGCTGTTTCTAGAGCCCCCCCCTCTTTTTTTTTTTGGCTTTTTAAGTTTTTAATTCCAATTAGTTAAAATACAGTGTTACATTAGTTTTAGGTGTAGAATATAGTGATTCAATAGTTTCATATATCACCCTGCACTTACCACAACAAATGCTCTTCTTAATCCCCATCACCTATTTAACACATCCCCCATCCATCTCCTCTCTGTTAACCATTATTTTGTTCTTTATAATTAAGAGTCTCTTTCTTAAAAAAAGAGAGTCCATTTCTTAATTTCTTTTTTCTTTTTGTTTGTTTTGTTTCTTAAATTCCACATGAATGAAATCGTATGGTATGTCTGTCTTTGACTTATTTTGCTTAGCATTATATTCAGTAGCTCTATCCATGTCATTGTAAATGGCAAGACTTCATTCTTTTTTATGGCTGAGTAATATTACATTGTGTACCACTTCTTTATCCATTCAACAATTGATGGACACAGGGCTGCTTCCATACCTTGGCTATTGTAAATAATGCTCCTATAAACATAAAGCTGCATGTATCCCTTTGAATTAATGTTCTTGTATTCTTTGAGTAAATACCCACTGGTACAATTGCTGAGTCATAGGGTAGATCTATTTTTAACTTTTTGAGAAGCTCCGTAGTATTCTCCACAGTGGCTACACCAGTTTGCATTCCATCAACAGTGCAAGAGGGTTCCTTTTTCTTCACATCGTCACCAACACTGGCTATTTCTTATGTTTTTTATTTTAGTCATATTGACAGGTGTGAGATGATA
Source organism: Martes martes (assembly GCF_963455335.1). Classification (NCBI taxonomy): domain Eukaryota; kingdom Metazoa; phylum Chordata; class Mammalia; order Carnivora; family Mustelidae; genus Martes; species Martes martes. Next base: position 39,856,628 of record NC_137888.1, read on the forward strand.
TCTCCTTGTAGTTTTGATTTGCATTTCTCTGATGGTAAGTGATTGTGAGCATCTTTTCATGTGTCTGTTGGCCATATAGATGTCTTCTTTGGAGAAATGTCTGTTCATAACTCCTGCCCATTTTTTGTTGGAATATTTATTTTTTGGGTGTTGAGTTGTATTAGATCTTTATATATTAGGAACTAACCCTTTATCAAATATATCATTCACAAATATTTCCTTCCATTCAGTAGGGAGCCTTTTAGTTCTGCTTGTTTCCTTCACTGTGCAGAACATTTTTATTTTGATGAAGTCCCAATATAGTTTACTTTTGCTTTTGTTTCCCTTGCCTCAGCAGACATATCTAGAAAGATGTTGCTATTGCTAATATCAAAGAGGTTAGTGCCTGTGTTCTCTTCTGGGATTTTTAGGCTTTTAGATCTCCCATTTAGGTCTTTAATCCATTTTGAATGTATTTTTGTGTCTGGTATAATAAAGTGGTTCATTTCTGTCTTTTGCTTATTCCTGTCTAGTTTTCCCAACACCATTTGCCGAAGAGACTATCATTTTCCCACTGAATATTCTCTACTGCTTTGTCAAAGATTAGTTGGCCATATAGTTGTGGATTTATTTCTGGGTTTTCTATTCTCTTCTATTGATCTATGTGGGTTTTTTTGTGCTAGTACCATACTGTTTTGATTACAGCAGCTTTGTAATATAACTTGAAGTCTGGAATTCTGATGCCGTCAGCTTTGCTTTTCCTTTACAAGATTGCTTTGACTATTTGGGATCTTTTAGATTTTAGAAGTGTTTGTTCTATTTTTTGAAGACTTTTTAAAGTATCCTTATGATTTATGCATCCATCTTCTCACCAATACTACACTGTCTTTATTACAATAACTTTAGAATATGCCTTGAAATCAAGAGCTATACATCCTTAAACTATGTTCTTTTTCTGAAAAGTAGGTTTAATTTTTCATTTAATTTTAGATACAGCTTGCCAATTTCTAAAAGTGAGTTTACTTGAATTTTGACTAGTACTAATACTAAACTGATAGATAATCTTAGAGATAATTATTTTCATAGAGTTTTCAAATCCATGTTTCTCCATTTATTTAGGTCTTCTTTAAATTGATCTCAACCATGTTCTGTTATTTTCAGAACAGATGGTTTGCAATTAATTTCATAAAATTAATTCCCAGATACTTTGCATTTTTAGTGTTCTTGGAAGTGACTTTGTGTAATTTCATTTACCAGTATATAAAACTTCAGTTGATTTTATTAACCTTGTGTCCTGAAACTTGGAAAAGTTCACTTATTCTTGTAATTGGTTTTTAGATTCCTGTACATTTTCTAAGTAAATAGATATGCCATCTGCAAGTAGAGAAGCTTTACCTCTTTCATTTTGACCCTTAGGAATTTTTTTCTTGTCTTTTTTGATCTGTCTGTAGCATACAATGTTGAATAAGATGCTGTGAGAACAAGCCTCTTTGCCTGTTCTCAGGCTTTGGAGAGTAGCATTCAGAATTGCTCAAGGAAATATGTTAGCTGTAGGTTTCTAATAAGTACCTTTTGTCAGATGGGGAGGTTCCCCTCTATTCCTAGTTTTCAGAGAGTTTTGTTTTTGTTTTGTTTTTTGTTTTTGTTTTTGTTTTTGTTTTTACCATGAATGGGTGGTGAATTCTATCATTATTTTTCTCTGCTTCCATTAGAATAATAGCATGGTTTTCTCCATTATTCTGTTACTGTATTGAAATACACTGATTGAGTTTATTAATGTCAATGTAACTTTGCAATCCTGAGATAAATCTCACTTGATCATGATGTGTTATCTTTCTTAAATAGTGCAGGATTCACTTGCTAGTATTTTGGTAAGGATTTTAACATCTAAATTAATGGACGACTGGGTGATTTTGTTTTTGTTTTTGTCATTAATGTCCTTCTCTGGTTTTCTTATCAGTATAATGTTGTAAATGTTCCCTCCTCTTCTATTTGCTGAAAGCATTTTTATTAAATCTGTATCATTTTTTTCTTTAGATATTTGGTAGAATTTACCAGTGATACCACGTGGAGTTTTCCTTATGAGAAAGTATTTAATGACCAGTTTAGGCTCTTTTATTGATACAGGGCTCTTCAGATTATCTTTTTTTTGTTTGTTTTTCTTGAGTGAATTTTGGCAATCTGTGACCTAAATTACCCACAATTACCCATAATTCTGACACTGTCTCTTCATAGATAGCATCAGATCTCACAAGCAGAAGCAGCTCAGTTCCACAAGACTGCTTCCCACCCCCAGTTCAGAAAGCTAAGTTATCACCTGTGCTTCTTATTGACTGACTAGAGATCCAAGGTTCTAATGACCCCTTCTTGAGTTTCATTAATTTGGTAGAGCTGTAATCTGAAACTGGGCTCACCTCTTGGTGGGCATCAAGCCAAAAGACCCAACCAAGCCAAAGAGGGGAAAAGGAAGGATATCACTTGCAACGAATAAGGAGAACACTGGGGATATTTCCCAATGCAGTGTCTCCCCAAACAACAAAATTAGAAAGTTTTAAGCTGAGGATGCATGTATATTCATGAAGGGAGTTGGCAGAGGAGAATTCAGTATAGAGCTGAGGCAATCGTTATCCTAAATTGACAGAATCCAAGTCCTAGTTAACTGAACTTCTGAGGGCCACCAAGGGTCAGCATCAATCCATTCTCTGACTCCAGTTAGTCAGGTATGTAAGTGCTCGAAGGGGTTTGAATCCTGCGGAAATGACTCAAGAATGTGTGTTAGGTCAATGTCTACTTTTGAAACACTACTAGAAGTTTTACCACTGATGTGATTAGGCTGTTTTTGCCTGGTAGAGACTGTTAGTTTTTACATTTCCTTTGTTTCCTTAAAGTCCTTAACTACTGAAGTTTTTGTCTTTCTTTATAATTGCAGCAGCCTCTAGGAAGTTCTGCAGGAAGTTTTCTTAAGCAAATAGAGCCAGTTAGGCAGAGATCATGAAAATAGCTGGGGGCCTAAAAATGTCTTTTCTTGTGTTCTGGAAGCTATATCTCATCTTTTTTTTTTTTTTTTTTCTTTCTGGGGACCCCTAACTCTGCTTACAGAGCAGCTCACAGACTTAGGGAAAAGCTTACTTATCTTTACCGGTTTATAAAGAATATAATAAAGGATCCAGATGAAAAAACACCTCAGGCAAGTTCTGAGAAGGTCCCAGCTCCAGAGGTTCTGTCCCATGGAGTTGGTGTGTGCCACCTCCCAGTATGGATGTGTTCACTGGCCTGGAAGCTCACTGAACCCTATAATACTGAGATTTTTATGGAGGCTTCCTCACATTGGTGTAATTCATTATTAACTTCATTTCTAGCCCCCTCCCCTCATGGCTTGGTCTTTCTGGTGACCAGCCCTCATCCAGGAACCCACCCAGAGTCACCACAATAAAACAAAAGATGGTCCTACTGCTCTTAGGATCTAGGAATTTACAAGGGTTTTAGGAGCCCTGTATCAGGAGCTGGGGCAGAGACCAATATAAATATTCTCTATTATCTCATACTGTCCTTCAAGGAATTTGTCTATTTTATCTAAACTGTCTAGTTTGTTGACATTATTATTCCTAATATTCTCTTAATTATCTTTTCAATATCTGTATCATTTGTATGGAAAACTCTTCTTTCAGTTCCTATATTGCTAATTAGGTTTTAATCCTTTATTTGTCTTGATTAATCTAGGATTTCGTCACTGCTGTCTTTTCAAAAAACCATTTCTTGACTGTTAATTTTCTTTGTTTTTTTACCTTTTTATGTCATTGATTTCTGCTCTTTATTATTTCCTTTTTTCTACTTACTTGGATTTAGTTTGCTCTTCTTCTTGTAGTTTATTGAGTTGGAGTCTTTTTTTTTCCCTTTCAAGCATTTATTTAAATTCTAGTTAGTTAACATATAGTGTAATATTAGCTTCACTAGAATTTAGTGATTCATCACTTCCATACAAAACCCAGTACTCATTAGGAGTGCCCTCCTTAATCCCCATCACCCATTTAACCCATCCTCCTGCCCACCTCTCTCCAGTTACCCTCAGTTTGTTCTCTGTAGGTAAGAGTCTGTCTTCTGGTTTGCCTCTGTCTCACCCCCTCCCCCATGGTAAGCCAAATAAGTCAGAAAAAGACAAATACTGCATGATTTCACACATATGTGGAATTTGAGTTAGAGTCTTAAGTCACTGATTTCTAATACATGCAATAAGTCTAGATTTTTCTCTAAGAACTACTTAGTTGTCTATTGAAATTTTGATATGTAATGTTTTTATTATCATTCATTTCAAAATATTTACACTTCCTTTACAATTCCTTACTTCACCCAAGGATTATTTAGAAATGTGTTTTTCAATTTCCAAATACTTAGGATTCATCTTATATATATTTTGCAGTTGTCAGGTATTCTGTAAATATAAATTAGACCATGGTAGAAAATAGTATTGTTTAGATCCTCTATGTTCTTACTCTTTTCTTTCTGTGTTTCTCTTTCTTTTCTCTCTTTTTTTTTTTTGATCTAAATGTTTTATACATATATATTTTTTGAAGATTTAATTTATTTATTTGACACACAGAGAGAGAGAGAGAGCACAAGCAGGGGGAGTGGCAAGCAGAGGGAGAGAGAGAAGCAGGATCCCCACAGAGCAGGGAGAGCCTGATGTGGTACTAGATCCCAGGACCCCAGGATCATGACCTGAGCCAAAGGCAGTTGCTGAACCAACCACCCAGGCACCCTGATATAAATGTTTTATCATTTGCTGAGATAAGCATTTATGGTGGGGTGGGTTGTTTGTTTTGTATTTTTTAAGATGTATTTATTTATTTGAGAGAGAGAGAGATAGAGCAGGTGGGAGGAGCAGAGGGAGAGAGAGAATCTCAGGCAGACTCCCTCAACACAGAGCCTGAGGTAAGCTCCATCTCACAACCCTGAGATCAAGATCTGAGCTGAAACTAAGAGACCCATGGTCAACCAACTGAACCACCCAGGTGCCCCAGTTTTGGGTTTCTTTTTAAACATCTACTATGTTGTCTGTTTCTCTCTTTAACCCTTGAGTACACAGTATCCCAAAGTAGGGTTGTTAACTCATTTAAAAACATATAAAACCTTCAACAGTTCATGATTCAGAAATATTAGCTACTTCTAAACTAACTCTTCTTTTACTCAATAAGCTAATGGTCTCTATTCCAGCCCTACAAGAATATTAAAACCATTCCTTAGAAGGTTGCTAATAATTTGCTAATAGTCAAATCCAAATCCAGGATCCCTGTACCTGCACCCTCTTCTAGTACATTTCTGATGCATTTGACACACCGGTCAACATTTCTTTCTTAAAACTTCTTCCTTTGATTTCAGTGATGTGCATGCACTTTATTTTGTTATCTCTTTTCCAAATCCATTCTGCTTCACAATTAGAGGTGTTCCATTATAGGATTCAGTGTTTAAAACTCTTCTTATTTGGGGGATTTTTGTTTGTTTGTTTGTCTGTTCGTTTGTTTGTTTTTAGCAAGAGAGAGAGAGAGACCGTGAGTGGGAAATGGGGGCTGGGGTGGGAGGTGCAGAGGGAGAAGGAGAATCTTAAGTGGGCTCCACGCTAAGTGGGGAACCACACATGAGGCTCCTGAGATCATGACCTAAGCCAAAATCAAGAGTTGAGTGCTTAACCAACTGAGCTACCCAGGCACCCCTAAAACTCTTCTTTTATACCTTTTGTTTATTTCATCTCAACCACCACCTCTATGCATATAGTATCCACATCTTTTTCTCTAGCTCTGAACTTTCTCCTGAATTTCAGATCCATATTGTCAACAGCTTGATGAGTACTACCTCCAGGTAAAATTCCAGCACCCCAGATTACATATGTCTCAGTATAAATTCATTACCTTGACAACTACCCAAAACTATTAATTGACTTGAATTATACATCTGTGTTGTTTGACATAACCAACCTCTCAGTCACCCAAGTTGAGGAAGGCAAGAACATATATTAATTAGAACTATGGGCTCTAGAGCCGGATTCTTTGAGTTCAAAACTGCCCTCTGAATTCAATTCTCCCATCTATATAGTTAGGATAATAATAGTACCTAAATGTTAGTATTGTTGGGAACCTTTTTTTTTTTTTATTGTTGGGAACCTTAACTAAGCTGATAACTTTGATGCAATTAGTATATCACAGACTTTTGCCAGCCTTATTATCTTTGAATTTTCCCTTGCTTCCTACACCCATTCAGTGCCACAGCCTGGCAAGTTGAGCTCTTTGCCTTTTCAATAAATACCATCTTTATTGTCATTACTATTACTTTAGCATTTTCCTTTAAGATTAAAATTATACTATACTAGAGCAAATCTAAAAAAGGTCTTCAATTTTCTTTCTTCAGTTTTGCAAATTAGAAAAAAACAAATTAACATCTAAAATTACGGAAGATTTTGGAAAATGTTTTAGTACAGCAAAGAAGTGGTAGCTTGCCTAAATTCACTTTATGAGACTTCAGACAATGTTATTATGAGAGACACAAATTTGAGATGTAAAAAGTACATTAGCAAAAGGATTTAGGACATTGCTATGGGGATATTTCATGCTGTTTTGATAATGTGATTTTCTTAGTGCAATAATTAAATTTACACTGAGATGTGATGTGAGACCACTATGGTTTAGGGAGGATTATGAGTTTTACAGATTAAATAGAAATGACTCAGTAACCTAATGAAATAAGTACATATTTTACACCACAGTACCCCAACTGAATATAAGTATCATTTAAATAGGAAAAGATACCAAGTTGCAACTTGCTCATTTTCCATCTGAAAAAATTGATTGGGCATCTATTTAAAACAAAAATAATAATAAAGTTTTGTTAAATAAAAAGTAACATTGACACATTTCCTTTGCTTCTTTATGGAAATACTTAAAAGTTCATCTTGATTATCTGAAAACGGTGATTCTCAAAGCCTGCCTGCACATTTTAATCACCTTGGTAATGTTTTAAAAACCCGGGGCCTCACCCCAGATCAATTAAATCAGGATTTCTAGGACTGAGACACAGGCATCAGCATTTTTTTAAAGTCCCCATGTGATTTCAAAATGGCAGCTAAAAAATTAAGAACAGCTGTCTTTTCAGTACCTGATGAGCCTTCTTTTACCCCTGTGAGGTTACTGATCTACAGTTTGGAAATATTCAAGATGAATCACAAAAAGAAGTAGTGATTGTAAATTACCAGAAAAATGTAGTTGTCCAGTTGATTAACACAAAAAAATAAAAATAAAAAAGAATAATTACTGCTTTAGAGTGGTAATTCTCAAAACTGAAGTAGTCTGGATAGTTCTTGGGATAGCAAAATTCAAAAAGGAATTGACTTTAACTGGATTTCTATGAGTAAGGAAAGAATACATGTTTGATGCCTTCTAAAGAACCTATATCAAATCCCAGTTGTGCCAATTTGACTGGAAATAGGAAAATAAACAAGTCACTAGACTTCTGAGCCTCAGTTTCTTCATCTGTAAAACGGTACGATGCTTCTGTTATGAGGATATTAAAAAAATCATATAAACAAGCTATATAAGGCATCTTACACTGTTTCTAATATGATAGTGGATACTCAACAAAGGTTGTTTCCAAATTTTGACCTCTAAAGACAAAATATTTCTGCTTAAAAATTTTTCATCCAAATTGAGATGTACCAAAAGTATAAAATACACATTGGATTGAAGACTTAGCATTAAAAAAAGAGTAAATACTTAATTAAAAATTATTTATATTGACTGCATGTAAAAATATTATTTTGGATATGTACAAATGAATATAATGTTATTAGCATTAATTTTAGCTTTATTTTTTAAAATTTTTAATGTGTTTATGATAAAGTTTTAAATTACATGATATGTAATTCTTATCATATTTCTCTTAGTGTTGTTCTAGATTCTATCTTGTGAACAAACACTAACTTTTCAAGACACCTCAGTATCACCTTATGTGGAGTCAATAACCCTATATTGAAATATTAATAACAATAGTTAATAACTTAAATAATCATTAACACAAATTAATCTTGTACACCAACTGTACAAGATTTTTAGCATTTTACCTATATTATGGTATTGTATTCCTCCCTTAGAAATTCACTTGCTAAATATTTAATGAGTGTTTACTATGTTTCAATTTCTAGAAATAAGGCCATGTCACCAAAAAAAAAGGTTATTTCCAATTTTCCTTTTATTCCACCCCTGTGCCTTTCCTATTCTCTATTCTCTGTTACTTACTAATTGAATTTATTCAACTTAAACTCACCCACCAATGATCAGAGTGGGCCATTTGAAATCTGTCCCTTGGATGCAGCTTTACTGATACTATGGTAGACTGGTTTCTGATGATTGTCTTACTACTCCAGCATTCAAACCACCCATGATCTAGAAATCAGATGAAAATGAGCTGGAACTTTCTTCAGAATCCCCAAACTGTGTTTCCTAGAATTCAAATGTCTCACAAAATGTACTTGGTGTGCCACACACACAAAAAGGTGTATAGCCAAAAATAAAAACAAAAACTAGGGAGAAACAATATACTGTAGTCCCCTCTTATAGATGCCCAGCAAAAAGTAGCATACTGAAGCTTCAGAGAAGTTCTACAGTAGGGATATGCCTTTAACCCATAATATTCTAATTTTAATCGACCACCCTCTCCCCAGAGGCACCCATTAACAGCCTTAATGAGCCAAGTTCAAGGAGCACAGTTTGAGAAATACTACTGAATAGTATCACTGATGACTAGTCAAAAGCCAGAAAACTCATTTTAAATTGTCCCCCCTTGTCATTAGAGAATAGCCCATCCCCAGCCAACTCCAATGAAGCGACAAAGCCTAAAAGCTGTGGGGAAAGTTTTAAAGTAAATTCTGAGGTGAAATGTTCAAGTACAGATTTAGTTAGAGTTGAAAGTTCAGGATTGTGGCTACTTGGTTGTTGAATTTTTCTTATAACTTTAAAGTGTTATGTGTAAATATAGCATCTAGTATTATGATAGCTCCTCTGTATGGCAAAAATTATACAGCTGAATTCACTGTCTTCTCATATTGTAATCCAAAAATAAATAAAGAAGACAGTAAAAAAGAGAGGAGATAGGATCTAAAAAGGAATGGAATGTTTACACAAATCCTACCAAATACGATAAAATGTGTTAGGGTTGCCAGACAAAATGCAGGACACTAACTTAAATTTGAATTTAAGATAAACAATGAACATTTTTGTCAGAATAAGCATTCCAGACATACTAAAAAAAGTATTCATTGTTTATCTGAAATTCAGATTTAACTAGACATTCTCTACTTTTTTTACTTGCTAAATCTGGCAACCTGAATGTGCTAAATATCTAAACTGCATTAAAAATAATATACATAGAATAAAAGCAATGAAAATTGATGATTTTTTAACTTTCAAATATTGCAATGCCACAGTTAAAAAGAAAAAGGTAAAGAGAATGAGGAAACTTTGATTTTTTACAAACAGATGATAAAAAATAGGATCTGTCTAGGAATTCAGAATAGCTTATTTGGCAATGACTTAGGTCAGCAATATTTATGGGCAAAAATGGATGATAACTAATATGCAAATAAATTAAATTTTGCAGGAACTATTTCGGGAAGTAGAGATTAATATTGTGAGAAATAGCTACAAAGGCTATTTTAAACTGCATTTTTTAAAAGTCATCAACATACAAACAGCTTTCATTTGAATGGATGTAAAATACCTTGAGCCTAAAACTAAAGATAAGCTAAGGAAGACATTCACATGCAAAAAGAAAACATGAACTTCCTTATAGTTGAGTCAACATTTGAGAATTGCACTGTCAGAGAGCTGCTTTTCAAAATAAAAAAGGAGTGGGGGCTCCTGGGTGGCTCAGTCAGTCATGCATCAGACTCTTGATTTCAGCTTAGGTCATAATCTTAGGGTCAAGAGATGGAGTGCCGAGTCAGACTTGCCCTTTGGCACAGAGTCCGCTTCATATTATCTCTCCCTCCCCTTCTCCCTCTGCCCCTTCTCCTGCTGGCTTGCACTCTTTAAATAAATAAATAAATAAATAAATAAATAAAATCTTTAAAATAAAAAATAAAATTAAATAAATAAAATCTTTAAAACATATAAGAAAATTAAAAAATAAAAATAAAAAAGGAACTAAATGTATATCTACATTATGAATTAACTCATTATAAACATAATCGATTTTTTCCTTTATATTTAAGTTAGCAAGATATGAAGTAATCAGAAGTTTTTGAAAACTAAATTATATCAATTGCATTGATTGGCATTTTATCTCAGTATTTATAACTCCTTACATTGATATTAACAAAATTTTTATACTATCTAACTAATGGGAGGGAAAAACAGAAATGCAGAATACAACTGACAATTTCCTTTGTGCTTGTTAGGAAAGATCATTTTTAAATAATCAAAATTTTTAAAAAATTAAAAATAAATAAATAAAATTAAATTTTCCCCTTTTTTTTTTTAAGATTTTTATTTATTCATTTGACAGAGAGAGAGAGAGACACAGTGAGAGAGGGGGAGTGGAACAGGGAGAAGCAGGCTTCCTGCCAAGCAGGGAGCCTGATGTGGGGCTTGATGTGGAGCTCAATGTGGGGCTCGATGTAGGGCTCGATGTGGGGCTTGATCTCAGGACCCTGGGACCATGACCTGAGCCAAAGGCAGCCGCCTAATGAATGAGCCACCTAGGCACCCCTAAATTGTTTCTTAATAGCTCTTAAGCAAATGCAGACAACACCCCCCTTCCCACACACACACACCACCACCACCACCAAATTCTCCCTTTGGTTCCACAGATAAAGCTAATGATCCTTACATACAATAAATACTACCCTAATAACACCAAAATTTATGTTCATTTTTTTAGTCCTTTCATAAATTCCTAATAGATCAAATAATTGTGATTTTATCTTTTTCAGTAGTCTGCCCAGGATTAATTAAAATACTGATTTTATACTCTAATGATATTCACTAAATTTTTCAATAAATAGAAAACCAGTAGTCTTAGGCAAAGGTTAGTGACATATTTAGCTTTTCTCACCATACATATCTACCAAATGTGAATTACTGGCCTTCTTATTCTTTGAACCACCTTTATTTTCTTGATTTGTTTTTCATAGTTGATTACCCTATGAACAATTTCATTTGCTTCAAACATGTGTTTAGAACTAACATGCAGTGGCTTCTCACTAAGAATTGCTTTTGGGCATTAATCAGAAATATTTATACTATTTTTGAAAGTTTCACATTATGGGAAAAAAATAGTTCCTTGTCTAGAAATGCTTCTTATAATATATTAGAATATTAGAATATTAGGTAGGAAGGAGGTGATGAGTTGTCCTGATCTGCCTAATTGCCTAAGTGTGAAGAATTTAAGAAATGCAGAGTTATCTTACTAAATCTTATTTGTTCTAAAACTACAGAAAAGGAAGGAAAAAATGCAAGGAAAAAAATGACACTTTTGCATCGGGTTGTGTATTCCACAGTGACACAAAACTACCGTCTTCCCCTGGCCACTCACTCTTGACTTTTTTGTTGCCTCAAGGTGTTACCTACAACACTAGCGTAGGAAATCCATGATTTTTGCACCTCAGAACTAAGAACTGGGTTCATGACTCCTCAAACTACGTAGAGTTGAGAACATTCAAAAGAGAACATTTCTGCTATTGCCTCAGGACCAGAGAGCTTAACTCCCTCTGAATTCAAGGCATAGCTTACCCAAGCCTATCTAGCAACACATGTGATTTGTCATTCTGGCCGACTTGTAAACCCTTTGAAAACAAGGTCTGTAATTGGTTCTTATTTTTCATAGCCCCAGAGCAACTGACTTCATACTTGGTAGGAGCTCATTAAACATTCAGAGACTAAGACTAAGAAATTAAACATGTCTTTCTTCTGTTTAGCCCCAGGACCTCTCTCTAGTCCGGGCCACTTTTCTGGGCTTTGCTTCCCTCTTTGCAGTAGGATCCAGGAATTCAAACCACTTTCTTTTTCCCCAATATCCACACAATCCCTTTGCAGTTCTTTTTCCCTAAAATTCATTTCCTAGCAGAACACAATGATCACGGTTCTCTGCTTATTTATTTCTCCTACTTAAAGATTTAGATGAACTCTTCTCAAAGAAGCAAGACCCAGAGGCAGAAGGAAGGCATGCAAAAAGGCTGGGACTGTAAAAAGTAGTTGAGTTAGAGTAATTCCCTCTGAGACTGCTTTGACATAGTCCTGCAAATATGAAGTGACCTAGAGAGGAAGAAGTAGACACATTTAAAAGAGACTGGGGCAACATCTGTACCAATTGCCCAAAATATCATGTTCATCAGGTTTTCTCATGTTGTTTTCTCCCTGCCTTGGAAGAACACCAAAGTATTCAACCTCTTTCAGGGATGTTCTGATGGCAAGTCTGCCTTAAAATGCTCTAACATTATCCACAAATATCAGAGTATAAAAATGTGGCATAGCCCATACTCTTACTCTGAATCTTCTCTTCAACTGAGTGAACTTTAGGCCAAAGTGTTTTCCAGAGCAGCTGCACCAGCTTGCATTCCCACCAACAGTGTAAAAGAGTCCTCCTTTCTCTGCATCCCCGCCAACATCTGTTGTTTCCTGACTTGTTAATTTTAGCCATTCTGACTGGTATGAGGTGGTATCTCATTGTAGTCTTGATTTGTATTTTCCTGATGCCGAGTGATGTTGACTATTTTTTCATGTGTCTGTTGGCCATCTGGATGTCTTCTTTGGAGAAATGTCTGTTCATGTCTTCTGCCCATTTCTTAATTGGATTATTTGTTCTTTGGGCTTTGAGTTTTATAAGTTCTTTACAGATTTTGGATACTAGCCCTTTATCTAATAAGACATTTGCATATATCTTTGGGGAGGGAGAATCTAAAGCAGACTCCATGCTGAGGAAAGAGCTCCATATGGGGCTCATTCCCACGACCCTGTGATCATGACCTGAGCTGAAACCAAGAGTTGGATACTTAACTAACTGTACCACCTAGGCACCCCAGTGGTCTGTTTTTATGCAAACAATATGCTACATAATATGGTTTCTAAAAAAGAGTTCCAAACACTGTTTAATAGACATTTCCTATCATTTTTGCCCTGTTCACATACTTTTTCATATATATTACAAAAGTAAACTTCAGTCAAAAGGAGGTAGCTAACATCAAATTATAAAATAGGAGAATGGAAATTGGAAAATTGAACCAGACCATATAAAGCTGAAGCAAAATATGGGAGAGGATGCCATTTCATTCTGGACCTTCCATATAGACAAAAATAATTTTGATTGTATGCTGCCTTCTTAACATTAAAGTCAACAGACATATTCCAAGGACAATGGATAATAATGATGTCTTTAGAGATAATTGATGCCATAACCTATGAGTAATATAAGTTGTCCGAGCCGTTTTGAGGATGCTACACAAACATGGAATTAACACAAATGCCAAATGTTATACCCATAAAATAGTAATTTTAGATATCCTGTACAAATACAAAATTTAGCCAGGACAGATCAAGGCAAGGAATATCTATGTACCCATGAATTGTTCTTCAAGTCAATGCCAAAAGGTTATTAACTAAGGCTAGACCTACCTAGGTTAGAGCCACATCAGCTGAAACTGCTAACACTCTACTTTCCCTTAGCTTCCCTGCCTCTCAGATGACCTTTTGAATTATCTACCAAAATGTCCTTTAGGGACTTCATATTATGTCCTTCCCTTCTTAAACAGCGTAAGACAACAAGAGAAGTATCAGAACTGTTGCATAACTAACTTCTGAATCATTTTTTTCTCCCACTTTTGTGAGCTTCTTTCCTATTCAAAGGAGAAAATTGATTGCTAAATATGGTATTCTATTATATGTTAAACTTCAGCTTTGATAGAAAAATAATGGTCCATCACATGGACATTTTTTGCATTGTAATTTCTTTTCACCATTTTATGACAATTGACATCTGACAGAAAATGGTAAATAGGTTAAATTTTAAGTCGATGATAACCCAAATGACAAAAATAAATTCACCTCATTAGTGATCTAAGAATTAAAATAGTATTTATTGATTAATTAGATTATTTTACATGCTTTTCAAAACTCATAAAAGACAGCTCTGTTTTGTTTTGTTTTTAAGATTTTATTTATTTATTTGACAGACAGAGATCACAAGCAAGCAGAGAGAGAAGAGGAAGCAGGGTTCCCGCAGAGCAGAGAGCCCGATGTGGGACTCGATCCCAGGACCCTGGGATCATGACATGAGCTGAAGGCAGAGGCTTTAACCCACTGAGCCACCCAGGTGCCCCGACAGCTCTGTATTAATAGGGCTTAGAAAATCTTTCAAATAATAAAAAAGAAAAAAAAAAGAAAATCTTTCAAATACAGTAAGTCATATGCCCTTAATTAATTATTCTGCTTGCTAAATCTACGAAGGGTGTTTGCTTCCAGAATTATTTACATGAGGGGCGTCTGGGTGACTCAGTTGATTGAACATCTGCCTTCAGCTTGAGTCATGGTCTCAGGGTCCTTGGATCCATCGGATCTAAGGGAGTTCCACATCGGACTCCCTACTTGGCAAGGAGTCTGCTTCTCCCTCTCACTCTCCCTCTGTGCTCTCTCTCTTTTATAAGTAAATAAAATCTAAAAAAAAAAAAAAAAGAATTATTTACATGATTTTTTGACTTTAAAAACTCCTATTATAATACAGATCATTAAAATATTAACCTAAGCCTATTCAAGCAATAATAAAATTTAGTATATGTGCTGCCGAAGCGAGCACAAGCAATAATAAAATTTAAATAGAAATGGGTTAAATCATGTTTGTTTAATTCTTTTATTTATACTTGTGTTTATGGTTTTTAAGCCCTTTTGGAGCAAAGGGCAAAAAGTCGAATACTTTAATAGTCAAGTATGCTGGAAACAAATGTCTGAGAAAAAAATAGAAATTTTAAATGTATTTAGTTTTCTAGATATTATTAAAGACATTCTACCATAGCAGAATACCATTGTCAATACAATTAAATCTTGTTTTAGAAAGGCTGTTATATTTTAGATGTGTAGATCTATGCAAAGTAAGCCGTGACAGAAGTGAATAGATTCTGGAAGAGAAGTCCAAGTGGGCTCCCATTTCAAGTCCAACTCCTTCAGACAGTATAGAGGCCCCCAAAATGAAAGAAAAGCTCACCCATCCCCACTACCCAACCACCATCTTCCCCCTCTGTCCCGAGCTCTTTCCATCCCTCGTTCAGCTCTCCATGAAGTCAGGAAACAGTCTGTGCATTCTGAAATCCCACTACCCTCTGATATCCCCATCCCCACCCCTAGTTCTCTCCTCCCACAGAACCCCTTACACTTTGCTCTTATCTAATACTTATCATACCACATGAAAAGTTGGCTCCTTTTTTTTTTTTTTTTTAAGATTTTATTTATTTCTTTGGGAGGGAGAGAGAGAGTGCAAGAGCAGGGGGAGGGAGGAGTAGACTCCCTGCTGAGCAGGGACCCTGAAGGTGGGGCTCCATCACAGAACACTGAGATCATGACCTGAGCCAAAGGCAGACACTCACTGACTGAGCCACCCAGTCTCCCTTCTTGTTTCTTTCATACTCTGACTGAAAGTTTCTTAAAAGCAGGGACTAAAAAAATGTTTAATCAAAATTGTGTTACCAGCATAAGGCCTAGCGTGTAAGAGGCATACAATAAAATGTTCGTCAAGCATTTACTGAAATCTTCCATACTAGATATTGTTCTTGACACTGCACAGCATTGAACCAAAAAGTCTAGATCCTTGTTTTCGTGAATCTTACATTCTAACTGGGGAAACAGAAAATACACAAGTAAAAAACTGTAAGGATTTTAGATAGGGATAAGTACCATGAAGAAAAATAATGGAGCATGAGTGTCTGAAACCTTAATGAGGAAGAGCCAGTTCTCTAGGAGAAAAACTTCCAAGCAGAGGGAACAGTAAGCCAAAAAGCCACAACCTAGGAGGGCCTTTGATTTTATCAAGTAGCAAAACTAAGAAGGCCTGGGGTGCCTGGCTGGCTCAGTCAGCGAAGCGTGCAAATTCTGATCTTGGGGTTGTGGGTTAGAGCCCTATGTGGAGTGTGGAGATTACTTTAAAATAAAAGTTAAAAAAAAACACTAAGAAGGCCTGTGGCCTCAAGAACAGTAAGCAGCAGGAACTGATACATAGGAGACTGAAAATATGAGTAAAAACCAATCCGTAAGGGCCTTGAGGGCAATGTTAAGGATCTAGACTTCATTCTGGGAAATCATTGAAAATTTTGAAGAGCAGAAAAGGATCATTTAGTTATGTTTTTAAAGATTTGCTTTGCCTAAAATGTAAATAAAAGCCAAGAAGACCATGTAACATGAATAAAAATTAAACATTCTATTTTGGGCTGACACCCTAAGAAAACAGATACTAACAGATATTAACTATGATATTCCAGTACAAGATGCTGCACTAAATTATGCCCTGTTCAGAACTGAGAAAGCAGTAGGCAAACCAAGTTTTTTATCTCTTAGCTTTCATTACCTCAAGATTATTACAGTGTTAAAATGGAAGAGGGTAGGAATTGGAAAAAAGAATGAGGATGGTATTTGGAGAAAGTTATAGATTTGCTGAGAGTTTACCTCCACTTTCTATAAGGAAGTGTGTTTAGAGGTGAGGGAGGTTTGGGGGTGAGGGTGGATATCTCATGTCAAACTGAGAGAGGAGCTCAAGGGAGCTGCCCATGTCTCTACAGTCTGGAAAACTGAGACTGCTAAGAGACCCACACCTGGAACATCCTCAGGTTGAGAGACTTGTTGGCCAACTGTTTTGCCGCAAACCCAGCAAAGGCGATTGCTGTGGAAATGGCTTTTTATTAGACAATGGACAAATAATCATTTTATAAATATTGATTGAGGTCCCATTATATATCAAGCATTGTTCTGGGAACGTGGAAGAAACCGGTATGAACAAAACAAGATTCCTGCTCTCAAATCAGTTATAAGGGCTGAGAATAAAAGAACAAATAAAGCTGATGAGGAAGATGAAGGGGAAGATTTTACCCATACGAAGGATGAAAGGTAAAGGTGGGTTGGAATATTAAGTAGAGTGGTGGGACTTAAAGCAAAGACTGGAAGGTGGTGATGGAGTTAATTAACCAAGTGGTTATCTCAGGTAATAGAGAACAACTAGAGCAGTTGTTTCTACTTAAGCATGTGTCCAAAACCTCTAGAGCTTTAATACACTCCCAAAGTTTCTGCTTCAGTGTCGGGAGAGGAGATGAGAATTTGCCCTTCTGTAAGTTCTCACCTGATACTGATGCTGCTGATCTGAGAATCACTGAATTAGGGCAAAGGCTCATAGGTGGTAATGTGCCAGCTGTGTTCAGATGCTTCCCTGTGAGGACTGCCCAGAGAAGAGGTAGCTGGAGTCATTCTGGAAGAATTTTACCCTGGAGGGCTACCTTCTGAGGCTGTGAGTTGAGCAACAGAAAACCACAGGCTAAGGGAGAATTTTTGTGACCAACTGGACAAGATCACAGTTCAGCCTTGAAATTCTTATTTGACTCATTAATTCACCCCTTCCTTCAAGATGCTACCTCCTCCAGTTGTAATCTAAACTTGTTTCCCAATTGGCGTCGTTATCATTTGACTTTAGCTACTTTTCTGCCTATATCCTCATTGTGCTTCTCCCACAAAAGGTAAATAATCCAACATATAATTTCCATTCTTATACCAGGGGTACTGAGCATTTCCAAATTAAAATTGCACTGGGGCACCTGGGTGGCTCAGTAGGTTAAGCGTCCCACTCTTGATTTCAGCTCAGGTCATGATCTCATTGGTTCTCGGTTTGAGCCCCACTTCTGGCTCCACACTCAGTGGGGAGTCTGCTTCAAGACTCTCTCCTTCTGCTCCTCCCCTGACCTGAGCTTGTGCATGCCCTCTTTCTTTCTCTCTCTAAAATAAATAAATCTTTTTTAAAAATTATACTGTAGTTAAGAATGATGCCTAAATACCATTAAATGATACACAGAATTCTTTCTTTCTGCCTTTGATCATTCCCTTTCTACTCTCTATAGCAACTGTGCCAAATGTTCCTCTTACCCGTCATGATCTCTGCCTCCTCCCCCTCAACAGATGATTTTGTCTCCTATTCAGAGAGAAAACACAGTCTACAACACACAAAACCTCCAAGTTTCTGCCATTTTCCACCCTCTCCCAATACATTTGTGCTCACATGTTCACTAGCTACAAAATTATTTCCTTCACTTATCTTCTTTCCCCTGGACTATACAAAGTATTTAGGAAGGTATTTAACATAAACTAATGTGCTCAAGTAAGTCTGGTGCTTTTTTTTTTTTTTTTTTTGCTTTGTTAGTTTCTTACTTTTGAAAAATAGGTAAACACATAATGAGTATAAAATTTTAGAGTCTCTTTCCAAACTGTCTTCCCTATTTCTATTCCCAGGAGATAGCCACAGTTACCAGTTTCTTGTATTTTTTTCCAGATATAGTCTATATATAAATAAGCAACTGTATTCATATATATTCTTTATGTTTTTCTTCTGATTTTTCACTTTAAAATATGCTTTAGAAATCTTAGGTCAGGATATAAAGAGCTTACTTGTTCATTATAAGTATGCACAATAATTTATTTGTCAGTATGTATTGATGACACATTAATTTCTTATACATGGAAATATATTCATAGGGTAAATTCTTAGAAATAGAATGACTGTATCAAAGGTTATCAACACATTGTCTCCATGGGTTGTACCAGTTTATGGCAGCAGTGTGTAAGAGTAATTTAATTTTTTTTTTAAAGATTTTATTTATTTACCAGACAGAGATCACAAGTAGGCAGAGAGGCAGGCGGGGGCTGGGGCGGGGGAAGCAAGCTCCCCGCCGAGCAGAGAGCCTGATGCAGGGCTAGATCCCAGGACCCTGGGATCGTGACCTGAGCCAAAGGCAGAGGCTTTAACCCACTGAGCCACCTAGGCGCCCCAGCAGTGTGTAAGAGTAAATGCTTCCCTCAGTCTCAATCAACACAGAATATTTTCCATTCATTATTCATTCATCAAATATTTTTTGAGTAACTATTATGAGCCAAATTTTATAGTAGGTCCAGGACCTAAGTGTCTGCTCTTATACAGCTTACATTCTAATGAGGAAAGGTGCAATAAACAAATAAA